>NC_064924.1:671818635-672125907 GCF_023897955.1 Schistocerca gregaria | reverse complement strand
ATGCAAGTAGTTATTCGGCATAGCACTGATTAACAAACTTGTTGGGTGCCCTCCTGAGGAATACTCTGCCAGATTCTGTACAATTGGCGCGCTAGATGGTCAAAATCCCCAGATGGCTGGAGGATCTTGCCAATTCTTAATTGGGGAGCGATCCGGCAACCTTGCTGGGCAAGGCAGGGTTTGGCAAGCACTTAGAAAAGCTGTAGGAAATCTCGCCGTGTGCGGGCGGGCATTATCTAGATGAAATGTAACTCAGCGATGGCTGTCGATGAAGGGCACCAAAAAAGGGGCGTACAACGTCGTCGACGTACCGCTGTGCTGTAAGGGTGCCGCGGCTGGCAACCACGGGGTCCTGCTGTGAAACGAAGGCACCTCCAGCCATTACTTCCAGTTGTCGGGCCATATGGTGGAGGACAGTTAGGTTTGTATACCAGCGCTGTTCGGGACGCGTCTTCGGCCTCGAATTTCATTGAATGTGTACAACTGTCTTTTGTGATGAGTCCTGCTTCGAACTGAGCCCTGATGCCCCAGAGAGAGGTGGGATACCAACCTGCCCGTGGCCCGACAACCAGGAGTGCTGGTCTGGGGTGCCATTTCTTTTCGTAGCGTGACCCCTTTGGCTGTCATCCACATCACCCTTTGTGCCACCAGAAGTCATACCCGATGGCTGCCCACTCCATGACGCTACGAGTAATACCGCTGTGACTGTGCGAAACTTTTGAAGAATGGCACGTCTCTGCAAGTCGCCGCCATACCACCGACGACGGTCATCCGGGATAGTGCAGAACCGTAACTGTAATCATTTACATACTCGCCGATGGTATGCACGAGAAAGTTACATTCATATGTGACAGTGCCTTCCGAGTGCTTACTTTTTTAAATGTATGTAAGACTGCTTCACAGTTTGGAGTCCTTACCAAGTCAAGTAGGCGCTTCAGCACACATCGAACTTAAAGAGAAGCTCTGCTCATAAAATGTATTATCAGAGATGCTGATGGAAGCGAAACGGGAATCTGCGTAAGAAAAGCGACGTTACTTCTGCGAAATCCTGTTGGGTAAATTTGGATAAACGATATTCGAGAATGCGAGTAGAACAGTTCTCATACCTCCATACGATTTTCCGCTTAGGGCCAATGCGAAAAAGAGAATAGAAATTAGTATGCGTTATAAGCATATAGGCAGCCATTTTCCCCATTTCCTATAAATGACTGAAATAGGAGAGAACTTGCTAATACTAGTTTGAAGTGCTCTCCATCTCGCACTTACAGCGTTTTGCTGAGTTTATATGTAGAAATATAACGCAACTGACCTCAAATTGCTATCGAGGCACTGATTGCAGCTGCTTACAGTTTCTTCCGAGAGAAAGATGACATTTCAGTGCGTTTCTAGCTAATGTTAAGATCACTTCATTTTTACGATGCCTGCAAATGAAATGAATTCGAGTGGCAGGTTCGATTTTCCTCTACCTAATCTCTTCGGACATGATGGCTTTGTGTAGCGAATGAGAGGCAAATCAGAGTCCTGCTGGCACACGTGTCGCTTTAAACACAGGCGACTGTTGCCGGAGTGTGGTGATGTACGTCCTTTGGCTGCACGAAATCTCACTGCAGTGTGTTAATACGTAACTTAAGTCTGGTTGGTGGACGGCTCTCCTTTGTTCTTCTCATAACATTTGCCATCGATTACCGAGAGCACTTGCCCATTATTTCTTACAATCCAGAACTCGTTCATGTGGATATTATTTGCTTGGGTCATTGAAGAGATTTTGAGAGGGAAGACATTCGAGACATGTGGAGCAGTGCAGGCCAATGAGCTGCAGTGATTATGACGGTAATCTATACCAGTGAACCCCCCATTCCTTAAAGAACCGAACTCTGATGTACACTCCTGGAAATGGAAAAAAGAACACATTGACACCGGTGTGTCAGACCCACCATACTTGCTCCGGACACTGCGAGAGGGCTGTACAAGCAATGATCACACGCACGGCACAGCGGACACACCAGGAACCGCGGTGTTGGCCGTCGAATGGCGCTAGCTGCGCAGCATTTGTGCACCACCGCCGTCAGTGTCAGCCAGTTTGCCGTGGCATATGGAGCTCCATCGCAGTCTTTAACACTGGTAGCATGCCGCGACAGCGTCGACGTGAACCGTATGTACAGTTGACGGACTTTGAGCAAGGGCGTATAGTGGGCATGCGGGAGGCTGGGTGGACGTACCGCCGAATTGCTCAACACGTGGGGCGTGAGGTCTCCACTGTACATCGATGTTGTCGCCAGTGGTCGGCGGAAGGTGCACGTGCCCGTCGACCTGGGACCGGACCACAGCGACGCACGGATGCACGCCAAGACCTTAGGATACTACGCAGTGCCGTAGGGGACCGCACCGCGACTTCCCAGCAAATTAGGGACACTGTAGCTCCTGGAGTATCGGCGAGGACCATTCGCAACCGTCTCCATGAAGCTGGGCTACGGTCCCGCACACCGTTAGGCCGTCTTCCGCTCACGCCCCAACATCGTGCAGCCCGCCTCCAGTGGTGTCGCGACAGGCGTGAATGGAGGGACGAATGGAGACGTGTCGTCTTCAGCGATGAGAGTCGCTTCTGCCTTGGTGTCAATGATGGTCGTATGCGTGTTTGGCGCCGTGCAGGTGAGCGCCACAATCAGGACTGCATACGACCGAGGCACACAGAGTCAACACCCGGCATCATGGTGTGGGGAGCGATCTCCTACACTGACCGTACACCTCTGGTGATCGTCGAGGGGACACTGAATAGTGCACGGTACATCCAAACCGTCATAGAACACATCGTTCTACCATTCCTAGACCGGCAACGGAACTTGCTGTTCCAACAGGACAATGCACGTCCGCATGTATCCCGTGCCATCCAACGTGCTCTAGAAGGTGTAAGTCAACTACCCTGGCCAGCAAGATCTCCGGATCTGTCCCCCATTGAGCATGTTTGGGACTGGATGAAGCGTCGTCTCACGCGGTCTGCACGTCCAGCACGAACGCTGGTCCAACTGTGGCGCCAGGTGGAAATGGCATGGCAAGCCGTTCCACAGGACTACATCCAGCATCTCTACGGTCGTCTCCATGGGAGAGTAGCAGCCTGCATTGCTGCGAAAGATGGATATACACTGTACTAGTGCTGACATTGTGCATTCTCTGTTGCCTGTGTCTATGTGCCTGTGGTTCTGTCAGTGTGATCATGTGACGTATCTGACCCCAGGAATGTGTCAATAAAGTTTCCCCTTCCTGGGACAATGAATTCAGGGTGTTCTTATTTCAATTTCCAGGAGTGTATAAAAGAGCTTCAAACGTCTGAATACTTTATATACGAGTCCGTGCGTTAAAAAATTAAGCATGTAAGCGAGAAAAAGTTTAGAAATTATTTGAAAGGTTTGTGGAATCGCTAAGTGCTTTAATTCTCAAATAGTCGGGGCAATTTGAGCATAATGAGATACGCTGCTCCAAGATACATATTTTCTCATTGCAATACTTGCCTCACTGTGTTAAATCGTTAACATAAGAACAAAATGGTTCAAATGGCTCTGAGCACTATGGGACTTAACATCTGAGGTCATCAGTCCCGTAGAACTTAGAACTACTTAAACCTAACTAACCTAAGGACATCACACACATCCATGCCCGAGGCAGGATTCGAAACTGCGACCGTAGCAGTCGCGCAGTTCCGAACTGAGCGCCTAGAACCGCTAGACCACCGCGGCCGGCAACATAAGAACATACCTCGAAACCCCTTAACCTGCGATTTCAATTACAACGGCCAGGGTCCAAAATGTAAACACGATAGCCCAGCCTTAGGGCCATTTCACTGTTCGACAAATCAGTCCGTTGCTGTGCCAGTCGCACACGACATGCAGAATGTAAATACACATTTAAGATCCAACTGTCTTAATTTCGTGTAGTATTAGATAAGCAATTACAACCTCGTGTAATAATTCTGTTAGAAATACTACAAAATATTTATTATCAATCTATACAATATAATATATATCCGTACCATTTATCCGTACCAATTCCTGAATACAAACACAACTCACAGAATTAGCACTTTTACAAAAAGCAACTACACAAATCGGTAATATTCAAAGGTGTGATCTCACTCTAAACATACGAGTACATGAAATGAAACTTCACAACTCTTGCATTCCCACGTTGTTTCACTACGCTTTTTTATTTTTCGGACAAACTTTACAGAATCTTGATGGCCTTCACCTTGACGCCATTGCGTCTGTATGCTTATGAAAATGGGCCAAATGTTTCGCGTGCACTCTCTCTCTGGTAAATCTCCGTACGATACTCGTCCTGTCCTTTATAATCCGGTTTTTGTAGATTCTTCACTAATTATTCGCCTATTTCAATCCTACAATCAACGTAACTACTTTTTTCCCGTTATTTATTTTGCTGAACAAAATGCACGAAATGAAAAGTCCAATATCGACCAGATAACAGAAAATATTTCGATATTTTTTCATATATTTTCTCATAATTGGGAAACAAGCTAGTATTTGGTCTTGAAGAACAATTCTAATTCCCTTGTTGTACTAAATAACACAACTTCTTTTCGGAGTACGATTGGATCCTTGTGTAATCATTTTCACTGTATCTTGTTTTGTCATTATAATATCGACATCTCACTTATCTTTCCATTTTACGGCGAAGTTCGATTTCAGCTTCTAATTCTGTAATTCTCCCTTGTAATTTTACTTTGCAGGAATCTATTGGTGCATTTTTTCTATTCGCAGATATTGTGCCAATGATATTTCTTTTATAATTGTGCGACAGTGTCAGGAATAGTTTTTGGTGAATAGTACCAATTCTCTAGGTATAAAATGTGTCCACTGTGTAACACAGACTACGATAGCTCTTTGCCAACACTTTCGGAGGCGGATCGCAATTTATGATATCCTGGCCTGTATCACAGCAAGTCTACCAATTCATTCGAATTCTTGGTATTTTCACCGGTGCCGTTATTACGGATAATGTAAAATACGTTTTAATTTCATTGCAATACAAAGGAAGCTAATTCTTGTCGATTCTTCGTAGTCTGTTTCGATTGGTCCGTATTTGTCCTGCATATCGGTTATCCTCGGTTACAATATTCTCACAGAACATGTTAACAAATATTATATTAAAAATATCCACTTCTCTTTTATTTTCTCCTACTTGGCGTAAGGTTGCCTCTTGTATGCCAAGAGTCATTGTATAGTAGCCAGATTTTTGGTCTATTTAGTATTTATTTCCAAATGCAAGAATCTGGTAGCCGGACTCCGTCAGCGATATCATCCTCAATAACTAATCGCCCGCATTTTTGTCGTATCGAACGTATGGCCTCACTGCTGTCACTGCCGGTAACATTAGTAAAGCTCACTGTTCTCATCACAACATTTACATTCTGAAACAGTTTGCGGGGACACATCCCTAATACTTGAGAACACGTATTTCGACTTGTGAACGTGACCGAGAATAACAACGAAACTGAGTGTGACGCACAGAGATAACAAAAGCCGAGCTCGACCGGCGTATCACGCGCCAGACTCGCTGTAATGACATTTGGCCCGAATACGAGACCACAAGTCTCACACGTGGTTGTAGGTTAACGGGTTAATAAGCAGATGATGACAGCATTTTAAAGTTTCGAATTTGGTCAGCAACTAATTGAAATAATAAAAAATCACGTGAACCTCGAACTGTGTTTGTCGGTTAGTAATACGGTTCCTTCTACGCCGAAAAACGATGGCAACAGCGAGTGCTGCTTCAGGCTCGGTGCTTTGAAAACTGGCACAGTTTGGAGAGTGTGAGTGGCGTGTTTCGACGTTTGTGGCAGAACCCGCAGTGCGAGTGCGAGCACAACACGTGCGGCGCGAGCTGCGAGCGCTGCTGCCCGCTGCACAACCAGCTGCCGTGGCGTGCCGGGACGCCCCGCGACGCCGCCCCCTGCGAGCCGTGCCAGTGCTTCGGGCACGCCACCAGCTGTCGCTACGACCACGCCGTCGCGCTCGCCCGGCGCAGCCTCGACAACAGCGGCCGCTACAGCGGCGGCGGCGTCTGCATCAACTGCTCGGTGAGTACAAACAAATACAGAGGCCTGCCATTCAATTCTCTGTCGCTCATTCCTTCTTTCAACTCTGCCAATAATTGGCTAATGTGAGAAATTCCGAGCTCAAACTCGGCTTGGGATCCGTGTTAAACTTTAGATCACCTTATATCAGATTCAGAAAGTTGTTTCAAAGTCGAATGAAGACGAGGGTACACAACCTTGTGCTGACCGCTATTAGCAACGCTTCATAATTAAAGTTAATTACTGCTAATTATATGAAGTAACTGCTAAACAATCACAGCCGAATGCGGCGTTTACAATTGATAGCAACCGCAAGGTGCGTCAGAAGCAATCGTGTAAATAGAGTGCATAACAATTTTATATGCACAAAATGTGGGGTCGCCACAGAATGGGTTGGTAGTCAGGGGCTTAGCCAGAACACAAATGGTTGAAATGGCTCTGAACACTATGTGACTTAACTTCTGAGGTCATCAGTCGCCTAGAACTTACAACTAATTAAGCCTAACTAACCTAAGGACATCACACACATCCATCCCCGAGGCAGGATTCGAACCTGCGACCGTAGCGGTCGCTAGGCTCCAGACTGTAGCGCCTAGAACCGCACGGACACTCCGGCCGGCAGCCAGAACACAGAAAGTGTATTTTTTGTGCATTTTTTTTTTTTTTTTGAATGGAACAATACCTATTGACATTGGCAAACTAAAATTAGGGTAATTTAGAATTCCGGTGATTTTTGTTGCAAGATTCTAGCACGAGTTACAACACAAGTGCATACACTAGTTATGTGGTTGCTGGCCAGTATCGAGAAACTATCACTGCAAAACGTGCCTCTGGTCTCGTATGGAACGACTGCTGCACAAGTGAGAGCATTTCAGCAGAGATGACCGAGCAGGCTGCAGTAATATGTCTTTGCTTATCATCGACTACAATTTACATGTCCTCGTAGACAGCATCTTTCAGCTTGCCCTGCAGAAAAAAGAGTCTACAGGCAGGGGAACGGGCCTACCAGTACAGATCCCCTGCGTCCAGTCCAACGATTTGGAAATAATTGCTGAAGACATCCTGTAGTATTTCGTGCGTTTTGGGCTGAACAACCGTCATGTTGGTGCCCCAGGTACTAGTCTGCACAGGAACCTCTTCTATCATCTGTGGAAGATTGTCTGTTAGGAGGACGCGATACTTGGACGCGTTCAGTGTTCCGTCTCTGAAACACGGGTGTATGAGCTGATGGTTCACTATCCCACACCATGCGTTTACACTCACGTCCCACCTGACGAAACCAATGGGCATTGTTGGTTTACCTGCCCATGATTCAAATGACTCTGAGCACTATGGGACTTAACATCGGAGGTCATCAGTCCCCTAGAACTTAGGACTACTGAAACCTAACTAACCTAAGAACATCACATGCCGGAGGCAGGATTCGAACCTGCGTCCGCAGTGGTCACCCAGTTCCAGACTGAAGCGCTTAGAACCGCTCGGCCACTCCGGCCGGCAGCTGGCCATGACTGGTGAAACTAGCTTCATCACTTAACAAGATATACGGTACATCTGGAGTATCTTAATGACTATGCATGGAAGTTGACATGATGATTCTCATAATCGTTTCCATGCAGCTCTTGATGGAGAGAGACGTGATAGGGATGGAACCTATGTCGATGGAGAAAGCATTGGACACTTTCCTGACTCGTGCCACTTCCTCGTGCTATTGCGCGGAAGCTAATTTACACATCATCTGCAACAGCAGCAAGTACATTAATTTCGCCATGTCGTCTGGTATTTCCTTCTGTTTCGTCGTCTACGTTTTACACGTAACTGATTGAAGAGGTTGATAAATGACTGCCGTGATGGTTGACGTCTATTGGGATATCTTGCCGCGTAAGCCGTAAAAGACAGAACTGCATTCTTCCTACACTCTCCATAAACCATGAGCATGTCGGCTTTTTCTGCATTTGTACATCCCACCGTCCACTCGCGACCTACTGCACGGAGCTGTCACACAAACATTAGCAAATCGCAGTGCACTCAGAGAACATGCAAGCACATTGTAAGCAAACATAACAACATCGTACCTAGCGACTCCGCAGACCGAATGCCACAAACAAGTGTCAGTGTGGAAACTTTTCAAAATACGATATCTCGTAAACGACTTGCACTAGACTCCTCAACAAATACCAGTGTCAACCTAATTTACTCTACTTTTACTTTGCGTCACGTCAATTTCAACAGGCATTGTTAAATTTAAAAAAGTGCATATTTGACCAAAAATGCACTTTAAAAGTATTCTTACAGTTTATTGGCTGATAATATGAGTCCCTGTCTACCAACTCATTATGTGAAAACCGCACATCAATAGCACTTTCCATTTCCACAATATTTGTGGTGCAAGTAATTCGCCCTGTACATTAACTTTGGACACGGATAGCTTGTATTTGCGACACATGTGATCCCTCTTTTCGACTTAACTGCATTAGTGTTTCTCTAGGACCTGCTGATCGGCGGACGTGGCTCAACTCTCTGCATTGGAATGGCTTTTTTGATAGGGGTCACCAATCACGCTTTAACCCGCGAGACAAGATTTAAAAGTCGAAACTCTGACACCATTTGTCAGCCCCCCACAGAAGCAGTCCGATCGCATTCAGAGAAAACCAAGAAGTCTGTCAATGGACGAAACATACAGTGGTAACAGTCTCTGTTTAACATTCAACTATTTCTTTACACTGTCCTCAGCAATCTCATTAAATAAACAGACGCGATATAGTCATTTAAAAAAACGAAAGTAAGAAATGCTTCAAATGGCTCTGAGCACTATGGGACTTAACAACTATGATCATCAGTCCCCTAGAACTTAGAACTACGTAAACCTAACTAACCTAAGGACATCACACAACACCCAGTCATCACGAGGCAGAGAAAATCCCTGACCCCACCGGGAATCGAACCCGGGCGCGGGAAGCGAGAACGCTACCGCACGACCACGAGCTGCGGACTAAGAAATGTCAAACCAAAATCAAGTATTGCAACGTCTGTGGAAAGTATACAGTTTCTTCCCACCTTAATGAATCTTCCCAAGTCCGTTTATATGAGCAGCATTTCCTTCAATTAGTAGCTCCTAGACCGTATGCGGACATAAAATAATAATACCAATCAACTTATCTTTGACCCGGAAAGTCACAAGAGGTGATCGGCGTATGTGCTGTGTTTGATGCTATACAGATAGTAAATTACGATTTCACACTGCAAATTAAAATTCTTGGTGGATAACTAGAGTGAACTGTGCTCGATTTGACATTTCTCACCCATTGTCATGACCAAAGATTCCGTATGTGTGTGTCGATAGCATCTGTGTGTCTAATGTTTCATTTCCTAAACACTCGAACCTCTTATGAAGGCTAGGCAGTCTGTTTCATGACGAGGGCTCACTACAACAAAAACACGTTCGAAATAAACAAATGTTAGCAGAAAAACATGTTGTTGCAGAATGAATTCTCACTCTGCAGCCGATTTGAAACTTCATAGTGGATTAAAACCCAGGACCATTTTCTTTCAGGGACAAGTGGTGTGCTGACTGAGCCTTTTTTCCCCTGAGCTTAATACAATGCATGTCTTAGCACTTGAAACGAAAACGAAGTCTTTTCTGGAGAATACAAAAAAAAGAAGTGTATCTACAACAAAATAAAGTGTTTCTTCTAACCAAATAAAAGCAGTCTTCTGTAGTTGACTACCTTGAAATTATACACGGTTCATCTTCCAAATGAAGAAAACTTAATCTTCTTTTTTGAGGAAATTTAGAAGTTCTTGAGATTAAAAATGGAGTGCTTCCTCTGACCAAATAAAATATGTCACCTGCTGTTTATAACAGCAGACACAGAAGCACCAGAACACAAAACTTCACTATTGAAGAGGTTTTGTTGTTTTTAGAACAATGCTTGCCATGTTCTGTTTCTCAACAAATAGCTATAGTGCTCACATGAAATGGCTATAATAATTTAAGAGACTCTTGTGCTATTTTTGCTTTCACACTGTGTCGATGATCTAGGGCAGGGGTGGCTGTGTCCTGGAACGAATGCCATACCACTCAGCATGGCTGCTGGCATATTTCCCCCACCATGACGCCACGTTGTCTTAGGTCGAGGGGCTAAAGAAGGGGAAACTGCGAACGGGGCGCATTTAAATTAGCACTGCAAACACTTTCACATATTTCACATTACTTAACAACATAGCTTAAAAACAAAATAAATTTTCAGTATTATTTGTTTCTGGCATGGTGAAGACATAATATAATGTACATCTGGTACAGTTTATCAGCCTACAGACGGACACAGACAGTTTCACAGATTTACGCACTTAAGTTGCCACCTAATCGTGAGTTTAGTACCATAATCGGAAAAAAACGGTTTTCACACAAATGCGTTTGTCACAATATTGCGACACTTTTGCAACTTACTTACGCAGACGTGGAAACGCAGCCTGAGAAAAGGAATGTAGACGTCCTGGACAGTTTTAACATCAAAGGGATTTGTCTGTACGGAAATTACCCTGCGGATCAATCAGTTACATCAGCCCATTCACATTGGCGCATTATGCTCCAACAGCAAACAGTCTCGAAGATAGCTTAGAAACAGATGTAAGATTGGCTGTGGCCTCAAAAGGTTGCTTGGGTAGTATCTCTTTCAAAGTCAGAATCAGTTCTTTAAACCTCACATTTTCTTTAATGACGGGGAACTAGACTGTATGTGTCCGAATGTGTTCATTCTACAACACGAGTCCCTTTTTAAATGCATCTCCTTCAAATCAAAAAGGAATTGATTCACTCCTTACAATCAATGTGGGCAGTCAAGTCCACTTAAAATGCGAGATGTTCTAATTTTCGCTCTTGCACTACTTTGTCCTTCATAAATTCCATAATAGCGAGTTTCAAATCGAAAAATTGTTCCAGACATTCTCCCTTAGTTAACCATAGTACTTTATAGTAATATATATCGTTTCCATACTCTTCGTTTAATTCCATTGAAAACTGTTGCAACTGACAGTGGGTAACGCGTGCAAAAACTGACGTTTTGCTATCGGACCACCAGTTTCGTCACGTGCTCCATGCCTGGAAATTTAGTGCAGAGTGCTCCTTGATGTACTGAACAATGAATCCCGTCTGTCGATCGTAGTAATTTCATTGTCACCTAAATGCACTACTGGCCATTAAAATTGCTACATCACGAAGATGACGTGCTACAGACAGGAAGAAGATGCTGTGATATGCAAATGATTAGCTTTTCAGAGCAGTTACACAAGGTTGGCGCCGGTGGCGACACCTACAGCGTGCTGACATGAGGAAGTTTCGAACCGATTTCTCATACACAAACAGCAGTTGACCGGCGTTGTCTGGTGAATCGTTGTTGTGATGCCTCGTGTAAGGAGGAGAAATGCGTGCCATCACGTTTCCGACTACGATAAAGGTCGGGTCGTAGTCTATCGCGATTGCGGTTTATCGTATTGCGACAATGCTGCTCGCGTTGGTCGAGATCCAATGACTGTTAGCAGAATATGGAATCGGTGGGTTCAGGGGGGTAGCACGGAACGCCGTGCTGGATCCCAACGGCCTCGTATCACTAGCAGTCGAGATGACAGGCATCTTATCCGCATGGCTGCAACGGATCGTGCAGCCACTTCTCGATCCCTGAGTCAACAGATGGGGACGATTGCAAGACAACAACCATCTGCACAAACAGTTCGATGACGTTTGCAGCAGCATGGACTATCAGCTCGGAGACCATGGCTGCGGTTACCCTTGACGCTGCATCACAGACAGGAGCGCCTGCGATGGTGTACTCAACGACAAACCTGGATGCACGAATGACAAAACGTCATTTTTTCAGATGAATCCATCATGATGGCCGCATCCGTGTTTGGCGACATCGCGGTGAGCGCACATTGGAAGCGTGTATTCGTCATCGCCATACTGGCGTATCACCCGGCGTGATGGTATGGGGTGCCATTGGTTACACGTCTCGGTCAGCTCTTGTTCGCATTGACGGCACTTTGAACAGTGGACGTTACATTTCAGATGTGTTACGACCCGTGGCTCTACCCTTCAAATGGTTCAAATGGCTCTGAGCACTATGGGACTTAACTTCTGAGGTCATCAGTCCCCTAGAACTTAGAACTACTTCAACCTAACTAACCTAAGGACATCACACACGCCCATAGCGGTCACGCGGTTCCATACTGTAGCGCCTAGAACCGCTCGGCCACCCCGGCCGGCCTCTACCCTTCATCCGATCCCTGCGAAACCCTACATTTCAGCAGGATAATGCACCGCATGTTGCAGGTCCTGTACGGGCTTTTCAGGATACAGAAAATGTTCGACTGCTGCCCTGAAAAACACATTCTCCAGATCTCTCACCAATTGAAAACTTCTGGTCAATGGTGGCCGAGCAACTGGCTCTTCACAATACGCCTGTGACTACTCTTGATGAACTGTGGTATCGTGTTGAAGCTGCAGTGGCAGCTGTACCTGTACACGCCATCCAAGCTCTGTTTGACTCAATGCCCAGGCTTATGAAGGCCGTTATTACGGCCACAGGTGGTTGTTCTGGGTACTGATTTCTCAGGATCTATGCACCCAAATTGCGTGAAATTGTAATCACATGTCAGTTCTAGTATAATAAATTTGTACAATGAATACCCGTTTACTATCTTCATTTCTTCTTGGTGTAGCAATTTTAATGGGCAGTAGTGTATCCAAATTCTTTCTGCATCATATTGCAATGTAGTTTACTAGCGAAGATGGAATACTCGTCACTTGTGCGACCCGATAATTTGAGGATACTCATCCCTCTCTTCTGTCATTCCCATTCAGTTTTAAATGCTTGTGACGATAGAACGCTATATACATATTTTTGTGCAAACACCCATTGGACCTCTGAACGTCCTTCATACCACGGACAAATATAGGAGAGATTTGTGTCGGCCGAAAACTACTGCAGCGCAATACTAAATGCAGCATCGTGCAGTTCCGGGTACTTACGAGAAGGACCGAGGTAAGGCGATACAGGATGCGCCTTGGCACGGATGCGGCCCGCACACCATGCACTCGGGAAGCCATGGCCAGCACTGATGGACATCACTTGCGGGGATTACGTGATCATGATATGCAACTCGTTGGCAAATGTTTGCCTGTGGTTGTCACTGTGCGCAATTAAAATCATTTTCTTCAATGTGGGACAGTAGTTCCGAATATGTAGCATCTTGGTTCTCAATAATGCTGGTGGCCGTATATGTCCGATCATCTATAGAGTGACATTTTGCTTTGTAAAAAATGGTTCAAATGGCTCTCAACACTATGGGACTGAACTTCTGAGGTCATCAGTCCCCTAACTAACCTAAGGACATCACACACATCCATGGCCAAGGTAGGATTCGAACCTGTGACCGTAGCGGTAGACCGTAGTGCCTAGAAGCGCTCGGCCTTTGCTTAGTAATTGGGTATCGTGCTCTGTAAGCCCGCATCGCTTCCCAAACGTTCAGACAGCATACGTTTGTCCAATTAGTGATGGCTAGTCGGTGGTTAAGAAATTTTTCGTTCGCAAGTGAATCCGTGAGAGCAGGAATATTTGGTGAATATTTTGCCATAGTACCGTCCAGTTCACGTCTGGTTCCCTTTCTTCATTGGCGCTTCCGGGTGCAGTCTTTGTCGTGATCTTGTATACCGTTTAGTTGAGGTGTTTGGTACACTGGCTCGTGCATAACTAAATTGGAGAATAATTCAGGATGTGCTGGTATTCAGGGGACGTCGTCACGAAGTGTACTGGTGTGGCACTAGGCACGTCGGTATTGTGCTGGTTAAAAGATTGCGAAGAAGGAATGTGCCCTGATGCTGTATTTCTTCTGTCGTGTAATTGATGAGCGATTGCGCATGGGTCTGCAAGGCTTATTATCCGAGGCATTCCAATAAGGGAGAAGAGTGAGTGCTGTGAATTCTAAATTGAAGATGTTATCACGGAGAGGAACCCAGCTGAATGCCCACTGAATATTCGCTAGAAGAACTTCAGGGAGACACAGTATTTGAGCCTTGTAGTACATTTTCCATGTGACGGATACATGAATTGTTCACACCTTTTCCAGGAGGTTCACGTGTCTCTCAGACTGCTGATTTAGTGTGGCCCTGATGCATTTAAGGATGTTCGCCCACAATTCTTAGTTATCATGTGGCCAGGTACCAGGTGGCCAGTAGATGCTGAGAGAACTGTGTGAGGTCTGGTTACTCGGCCCACATCACTTCAGGTGCTTCACTGAAGCTCCCTTCCCTAAGGGAAAGTACGATCGATTTCTGCTGTTAATCTGAGCCTCGGACGCCTTCAGTTAGATTTTAATTACATCTTCCAGGGAGGCCAGGCCTTGTTGTGAAGGCGGATATGTCATCTTCGTTTTCTGTATAGCAGATCCCCGTGTTCTGAAATACTAATCCTAAGTCTGGTGTCAGTGAGCTGCAGCAGTGGTTCAGTGGCTGTGGCATACGGGACTGCTGACAGCAGCCATCCTTGGTGGACAGAATAACCAATGTGGAGTGGTTTCGTGAGGTGACCATTCATTAAAATCCGGGAGGAAGCATCTGATAATATGCCGTGGAGGACAGTCAAGATAGAGCCTCTTCATCACTTCTGTTAAAAGCTCATGGCTCACATGGTCCAACAAATTTGAAAAGCCTAAAAACACAATTGCTTTTTCAGTTCTGTGCACTTCTTTGGGGCATATCAGGCCCTGCAGTCCGCAGCTGCAGAAATGATATTTCTACAAGGGGAGGCACAAAGTTAATAGCTGCCTGAAGTCTTCACCAAGAGTGATTCCGTACGAATCTTGGCCGCATGTGTAATGATTTTTAATTCTGCATTAAGCGGTGTGACAGGACGGAGGTTGTACACGTGTATGCTCCAACCTTTTTTCCAGAGAAGAACTAGTTCACTTCTTTCAATGGGTTGAGTAGCATTGCACGTCTCCACACATCATTAACTACAGGTTGAAGGAAGTCTTGGAGGATGTTCCAATAGTATCAGTAAATTTCTGTGCAGAGGGTAACTCTCCCTTAGTTGCACGGGCAGTTGCTTCCTCAATTTCATAGACTGTGAATGGGGCTTCCAGAGGGACTGTAACTGCGTCTTGCAGGTGTGCGTGGATGGTTCTGTGTGCTGTGTGGCAAGCATGGGCACAGTCCATAAACCCCCTCTGGGTATCTACTCACTGTCCAGAGTCATTAACAGCTTCCAGGATTATATGAGCATTTCTTAGGCGTGCAAGGAACAAAACATCAAACAGTTATAACCTTTCTTTGGTCGCGAAGTCATTTGGCCGAGCGTGAACAAAGACTCCAAAGAACTGCTTATGCCCTGTCAGTGATTTTAGCTTCAAAATACTTCGGCTTGGCATATGTCGCAGTGTCTAGGACAGTAGTTATTTGGTACAGGTCCCTGATGCATTGATAGTAAAAGTTTATACTCGATCTTCTCCAGAAGCATTTACGTGTGGTATACTGTTTCCCTATAGACTGAAGCCACTGCCAGGCACTTAAGTGTAAATTGCAGAGTAACCATGTCGATGTAGATGTAGTTAATCAACCACATCAGAGTGTTGGGATGGGGATGCCTACATAAAAGAATATGCTCCCATTTGAGTATTACTTCAATTTTAAGCTTGTGGACCTGCAAGAAGCTAGTAACCATCTTAAAGTAGCCCAAATGATAAGAGACCTGTTGACACTGAAGATTTACAAAACTCGTGTTGGCATATTGGTCATAAAAACTGACTGGTACTATATCATCATTTGTGACATGTGGTTACAGAGCAGAAGACATGTATATCCTATTCAGTCTGCTTGCTGCACAGTGTGAAAGATCTGCAAATACAACACGGGACCTGTGTCTCTTCCCAAGGGTCAGCAAATTGAAGACCAGTGACCATATTTTCCAGTCTGTGATACTTATTGAAGTTTGGCATCTGTTCCTTACAATGGAGGATGCAGCTAATGTTCCCAGCAGTGAGTAGCAGACCATTTTTCGTGCCTATAAGACTGACTAGGTCTTTGAAAATAAATAAATAAAAAGGAAAATGCTTATATCATTTGATTGACCCTTTGGGTGCATAGAGGTTTATTACCTGTATTCCACTGATTGTACCAGATACTTCAACCGCCAAGAAGACGCTGGACATTAGCAAAGGGAATGCCATCACACATCAGGACTGTGGTGCCATTAGAATCTTCACTAATCACGTTAAAAATTGTTGTATAACCTGCAGCAACAACATCAGCAGTGGTAACTTTCTGAGAAAGAGCACTATCTACCAAAATTACTAACAGAGTGTCTGCAAAAGCATGGATCTTATCGCCACAAGTGATTCGATTAATATTTATCATAGTGATGCATCAGGGGATTGTAGCTGTGCTGCAGCATGAGGTGGCATTACCAGTTCGACTTCCAATCATAACAGCCCAAACAACTAAGACCAAAAAAGGCTGAATTGGGGAAAATTGTTTAGTTACCAATTTTGTACAGTGGTAGGAGGTAGTGCCATTAACAACACCAAAAATCCCCACCAGTGGGGTGCGAATGAAAGGGTGGTGATTCTTAGGCATACTTTATGGTAGCTGTAGCATTTCTCTGGGAAAGGCAACTTCCCCTACCATGAACGTTGCTCAGTTTTCAGTTTACAGACTATATCTTCCAAGCAATTTAGCACCTGGACTTGCATTCGGGAGGACGACGGTTCATTCCCGCGTCCGGCCATCCTGATTTAGGTTTCCCGTCATTTCCCTAAATCGCTCCAGGCAAATGCCGGGAGGGTTCCTCTGTAAGGGCACGGCCGGCTTCCTTCCCCGTCCTCCCCTAATCCGATGAGACCGATGACCTCTCAGTTTGGTCTCTTCCCCCAAACAACCCAACCAACCCTCTCCAAGCATTTACTGTCCAGTTCTCTTTTGTAAGTAGACAAAATAACTTCACTGAGCTCATATTTCAACAGCATAATTATTTTCAGTTTACTGAATGAGTACTTATTTGCAGTTGTTAAATCAGATATTATGTAAAAAGATAAAACAGCTGTAGCTTTTAACTGCCTACTATACTGAATAGCCTGCCCCAAGTGTAACATGCTGTCAATATGTATTCAACAAAGACGATTTCACTGTCTTCACTATCACTGGCTGGAATACTTCCCACAGCCGGAGGGGTATATAATTCATTACATCAGCATTAGCTCTCTGAACATCTGGAGTGGTCCAGAGGCTTAAATTGTTTCCTTCTGCAAAAGAAGTAGATCACCAGGGTACTATAGAACGTAAGATATTTCAACACAAGTGAAGCAACACATTACCACAGATTACTGTTCTAGACTTGAACATAATCAGCCCCATCCCACAAGACATATTCACATCCCTCATAGGAGACACACTGTGGATGTGTGGTAAATGGCTCCACTCAGTGCAGCCCACTCTACAAGTGCCAGAAATTCCTGAACGGAAGTGGTTCTTACAGTCTACCCATAACACAGTTAACAGTGAGTGAAGTGCAGTAACTTTCTGGTCGTCCATTAATTCACCACCAAGCGACTACAGCACAATTTGCAAAATTGAGTTATATATGAGGGGCAGTCAACGAGTGATGCAACACAATTTTTTTCTTAGTCAATTTCAGTTGAAAAAAGGTGGAATTTGTTTGGGATGTAATGAAATATTGCCGCTTCAACCCCATCACTTTCACGAAGTTCTGATACGTGGCTGCACTATACATAGCCTACAAAATGCCGTCCTGTAATGGAGGTGCATTCCAAACAGAGAGCTGTCACTGAGTTTCTTGTGGCAGAAAAACAGAGCATCGCAGATATTCATAGGCATTTGCCGAATGTCTAAGGAGACCTGGAAGACAACAAAAACATGGTGAGTTGTTGGATGAGGTGTCCGTTGTCATCGCAACAAGGTCGAGCAAACCTGTCTGATCTTCCTCGTGCTGGCCGGCCACACACAGCTGTGATTCCTTCAATGTTGGAATGTGTGGCAACTCTCATTCGAGGTGATCGCTGCTCAACTGGACACCTCTGTTGGTAGTGCTGACACACTCATCCATCAGTTGGGGTACTCAAAGGTGTGTGCTCCCTGGATTCCTTGCCGCCTAACAGAAGATCGTAAAGAGCGACAAAGGACATCTGTGCAGAATTGCTTACTTATTATGAGGCTGATCATGACAGTTTTTTGTCAGTGTCATCACAGATGACGAAATGGGTTCATCACTTCAAACTGAAAACAAAACGGTAGTGTACGGAATGGTGCCACACCACCTCAAGTCACACCATCAGCTGGTAAAGTCACGGTGACAGTCTACTGGAACACTGAAGGCATTATTCTGTTTGATGTCCTCCCTTATGATGCAACAACCAACTCTGAAGTATACTGTGCTACCCTCAGAAGAAGCAACTTCAGCACGTTCATCTCTACTAAAATGCAATCAAACTTTTCCTTCTCCGTGACAACACAAGGCCTCACACAAGTTTGCACACTCGAGAGGAAGTCACAGAATTTCATTGCACTGTTCTTCTTCATTCATCATGAAGCCAGGATCTCACACCTTTGGACTTCCATCTGTTTGGCTCAATGAAGGATGCCCTCTGTGAGAAATAGTATGTGGACGATGGGGAGATTATTGATGCAGCAAGATGTTGGCTCCGACACTGAGCAGTAGGGTGGTACCGTGCAGGCGTAAAGGTCCTCCCAGTAAGGTGTCCTAAGGGCTTCACATTGAACAGAAAATATGTTGCAAAATCGGGTTTTGCAGCCAAAAGTGTGGGAAATAATATTGTGTATTGAAGTACTGAATAAAATCAGGAAAAAAAACTGCATTACTTATTGAATGCCCCTCATATGTATTCATGACTTTTAAATGATACGAATCTATGCAGTACACTCATTTTATTAAGACTTACTATTTGCCTGTTAAATCTCGCACACAAAACTGATTTTTTTTTCTGAATATGACATCTACAAAAAACGAGTTTTGTCCAATGTGAACATCTATTGCTTGTGGTAGATGTTTATTGGAAGTTCTGAAAAAGTAGCTCACTACTTTCCATCAGGAGCCACAATTGCAGGCCACCTGATATGGTACTTGATACTGTTAGAAAGGAATTGAGAAAACTTGAAACAAGAACGCTACCACCACTCTATGATGAGTTTCTGTGCCATCATGGAGGAGGGTGTCTTTCCTGGAAGAACACTACATGCATTATGGGACGACAAGAATCAATTTCCGTTCTAGCAGTGTAAAACAGTGTGTAGAGATCCATTAAGGTTCTGTTCATATGTAGTTCTTGCATTAGTATTATTAGTAACTCAAATCTGTATTCCATGTAGTGTTCATTCACTTTATGGAACATAAACATGACATGGGCCAGTCTGTAAACTGTGTGACCAGTGATTCATAAGGAATGCTACAAAGGGCTGGTATAACTTTGTCAAACACCCTGTAATTGTTAGTTGTGGCACAGTGGGGCAGACAGATTAGAGAATCACCTTCTCACTCTTCAGAGAGAAGTACATGACCACATTACAGCAATGAACCTCCCCTCATACTTCTACCCTCCACCCCCATCCCACTCACCTTGTTACACCCCCAGAACACCATTTATCCAGCAATACAGCTCTGCTGCATGCAGGGCTCAGAAAAAATTAATATGATCCTTTTTATTGGAAATCTAATGCCATTTAATTTTGTACTGGGAAACACTACTGCTAAAAGTACAATTTTTAGTTATTCAAGAAAAGCATAAAAAAGTGACTTTCAGTACCCCTCCCCCAAACCCCATGTTCACACCTCACTGGTGTTGTTTGACATCCTCTCCCACCACTGTACAAAAATTTGTTACTAAACAATTTTTTCCTTGAATTTTCCGTTATTGACTGGACTGCAAGCACAATGTTTCAGATGTTGCAGGTGGTTCCATAGCTGTAGCACCAGCAGTGACATCAGGTGTAGGTTCTGAAGTGGTTGCAACTCCCTTAATGGATGCAGCCATTTTCAATATAGCTGGCATTAGTTTTTTAGCTTTGTTCTCTGCCCCTGAATGTGCCACTTGATTTTTTTTCTTATTGGGTATCAGATCTAGTGTGTCTCCCTTCCCTTTGCCTTTTGTGTTTTAGTTACATTGCTTTTCAGGCTGTATTTTGTCAATGCAGTATATATAACCACGTGACAGTGAGTGCAAAAATGACAGGATCTCATTACTTACATTTTACAACCTGAGTGGCACTATTTGTTTCAACAGGAACTGTGATGCCAGAATGAGTGGCAGATGTAATCATTGCAGCATTGGGCATGCCTTGAGCAGGGCCTAGAGTACAACCATCCCTTTCATCACTATATCTTCCTCTGAGTCACTATTATGGTTCTCAATAAGACACAGTCCAGCTGCTGGCTTGGGTTGCAGAGTGACAGCAGTGGGGTTTGTGTCAGTGAGTGTGGCAGCTATATACAACAAAACATTGCACCCAGAAACAGCAGCATAGCTGTTCATCTTCTGGGGCAGCATCTGGCTCATCACGGACAAGTTGCACCAGGGGGCGCTAACTTCAATTGGTCCACAAAGGTTCCAGGTTCAAGTCCTTGTCTCCCACACATTTGTCATGAAGTTTTAAAAATGTAATTTGTTTGTTTTTCTCTAAGTGTGTGTCTAATAAAATTTAGACTCTCTTCTAAACTGTAATGACACAAACATTACCGAACAACAGATTTAATTATCTACTGATTAAAACATGTTTGTAGACTCAAAAGAAAAGGTATCGTTTGATGCTCTATTCACATTGAGATCATTACAAAGCACTAGTTCCACTTCATGAGCCTACAATTAAAGAAAATACGTTTCTCACAGTGAAAGGATGCAAGTTCTTTCAGTAAAGAAATGAGCAAAAAAAAACACTACTGTGAGTTACCAATCTAGGTTAGGGCAGCTGTTTGGGCAGTTATTAGTGTATGTGAATAACGTCACCTGTTAGCATTGACTGGATTTCATGTCAAAATATAGATGCCTCTTTGGAACCCATGGTACATAATAAATGAGTGAGTGAGAATGGAGTAGCCAATAGCTGCACAGTACATAAAGTGGGCAGATTGATGGACTAGGCAGTTACTTAGATCTTCCTAAGAGCTGCATGACAATGATATTTTTATAAGCTGGAGAGTGTTACTATGGTCATCTATTCATCATCCACAATTCATTCACCCTTTTAATTCAGATTTAAATCACAAATGAGCTGACTCAGTGTTTGGAAGTAGGCAAAAAGAAGTAGGGGTCAACATACAGAACAGTTTTAAAAAATTCGATATACTTACTGCATCATGTGAGTACATCTACCAATCTGTTGTGCAAATCAGGTACAAACATTACAATTCTATACAAGAAAAAAAAAAAAAACAGAAAACTCAAATAAGCATTTTACATCACGGAATAAAATTGTATAACAAACTGCCTAAGGACATGAAAAAGATTACTAAAATATATCTGTTCAAAAAGACAGCTAAGACACCCTTCCTATGTAATGCACACTATCCAATTAAAGATTACTTATAGGACTCAGAGTAACAGTTAATAATAAAAGGAGGCAACTGGAACACCCTGTTACCTTGCAATATATGGTCACAATGTAATGCTTTTACAAGAAAATCACGAGTCAGAATCTATGGTGCACAATAGTAATGTCTCGTCCTCCTGAGCTCAACATCTCACTCAGCATGGGAGGATGCTGACTTAGTTTTTCAGGCAGACTGGGGAGGGCATGAAGATAACTGGGGAGGGCATGAAGATATGCATATAGCTTAGTTACATGTCTACAGAGCTGGAACCAGTACCCTGAGCAGATTGGAGGGAGTGCAGAAGTCACCTGCAGGTGCCACTAATGTGTACAGTGATGTAAATTTATGTTTTCAAACAATGTAAAATCCAGGATGAAATGTAACAATATTGTAGAAAGGGAAGTTGCCACTCACCATATAGCAGGGATGAGTCACAGATAGGCACAACAAAAAGCCTGTCACAAATATAACTTTCGGCCAGAAGGCCTTCGTCAGAATTAGATGGCAAACGCACACATAAGCACTCACACAAACGCAACTCACACACACGACAGCAGTCTCAAGCAACTGACACCACACTGCGAGCAGCAGTGATGGGAGTGGTGACTGGGTGGGGGTAAGGAGGAGAGTGGGGTGGGAAAGGGGAAGGGATAGTAGAGTAGGTGTGGCGGACAGTGACACGCTGTTGGTGAGTGCAGAAGGATGCAGTGGAAAGAGGGTAGGGTGGCTAAGTGCTGTCATGAGCTTACACAGAGGGAGTGGAGAGGTGGGGGGGGGGGGGGGGGGGGGAGGAGATAGTGGAAAAGGGGAGAATTAAAAGACTGCACGAGATGGAGAAATGAGGGCTGTGTAGTGCTGGAAAGGGAACAGATAAGGGGAAGGATGGGAGAGCACAATGACTAATTGAAGGCTGAGGTAAGTAGGATATATTGCAGGGAAAGTTCCCACCTGCACAATTCAGAAAAGCTGGTGTTGGTGGGAAGGCTCCAAATGGCACAGGGTGTGAAGCAGTCACTGAAATGAAGGATGTTATTTTGGGAATCGTGCTCAGCAACAGGGGGGTCCACTTGTTTCTTGGCCACAGTTTGTTGGTGGCCATTCATGTGGGCAGACAGCTTGTTGGTTGTCATAACCACAAAAAATGCAGCACAGTGGTTGCAGCTTAGCTTTTAGATCACATAATTGGTTTCACAGGTAGTCCTGCCTTTGATGGGATACGTGATATTTGTGACTGGACTGAGTAGTTGGTGGTGGGAGAATGTGTAGGACAGATCTTGCATCTAGGTCGAGTATGGGGGTATGAGCCTTGAGGTGAGAGTTTGGGAGCAGGGATTGTGTAGGTTCGGTGGATGGCGGAATACCACTGTGGGAGGGGTGGGAAGGATAGTGCACAGGACATTTCTCATTTCAGGGCATGGCGAGAGGTAGTTGAAACCCTGGAAGAGAATGTAATTCAACTGCTCCAGTCCTGGGTGGCACTGAGTTATGAGGGGAATGCTCCTCCATAAACAGATGATCAGACTTTGTAAGGTGGTGGGAGACTGGAAAGATAAAGCACAGGAGATTTATTTTTGTACAAGGCTAGGAGAATAATGTGAAGACTTCAGTGACACCCTCCCTCAGTATATTTCGAGAGGGACCATTTGTGACTGCAGATGCGACAACTGTGGGTAGCTAGGCTGTATGGAAGGGACTTCTTGGTATGGAATGGGTGGCAGCTGTCAAAGTGGAGGTATTGTTGGTGGTTAGTAGGTTTGATATGGACAGAGGTATTGATGGAGCCACCTTTGAGGTGAAGGTCAACACCTCGGAAGGTAGCTTGTCGAGTTGAGTAGGACTAGGTGAAGGAATAGGAGGAGTAGTTGTTGTTGAGGTTTTGGAGGAATGTGGATAGGGTGTCCTCACCCTTGATCCAGATCGCAAAAATGTCGTCAATTAATCTGAACCAGGTGAGGGGTTAGGATTCTGGGTATTTGGGAAAGATTCCTCTAGATGGCCCATGAATAGGTTGGCATAGGATGGTGCCACGTAAGTGCTCATAGCCACTCGCAGATTTGTTTGTAGGTAATGCCTTCAAAGGAGAAGTAATTGTGGGTGAGGATATAGTTGGTCATGGCGACTAGGAAGGAGGTAGTTGGTTTGGAATCTGTCGGGCATTGGGAAAGGTAGTGTTCAACATCAGTAAGGCCATGGTCATTAGAGATGTTAGTGTAAAGGGAGGTGGCATCAACAGTAACAAGCAGGGCACTGTGTTGCAAAGGAACAGGAACTGTGGAGAGTCAGTGGAGGAAATGGTTGGTATCTTTTACATAGGAGGGTAGGTTTCGGGTGATAGGTTGGAGGTGTTGGTCTACGAGAACAGAGATTCTCTCAGACGGGGCACAGTAACCGGCTACAATGGGGTGTTCTGGGTGGTTGGGTTTATGGATTTTAGGAACCATGTTGAAGGTATGAGTATGGGGACTGTTAGGGGCGAGCAGAGAGGTAGACTCTGGGGAGAGGTTCTGTGATGGGCCTATGGATTTGAGGAGATACTGGAGATCCTGCTGGATTTCTGGAACGGGGTCACTGTGGCAAAGTTTGTAGGGGGATGCGTCTGACAGCTGCCAGTCCTTCTACCAGATAATCCTTGGGGTTCAGAACAACAGTGGTGGAGCCTTTATCTACAGGCAGATGAGGATCAGTTTTAAGATGGTGGACTGCAGTTCTTTCTGTGGATGTATTGTTAGTTTGCATGTTGAGGGATTTGGGGAATGGTGGTGAGGCGAGGTTCGAGTTAAGAAATTCTGGAAAGTTAACAGGGGATGATTTGGGGGTAGTGGGGATCACACTTGGATGGAGGAGTGAACTGAGATAAGCAGAGCTCAACATTGATCTTTTGTCGAGTCTGATTGGTAGGGTTGGGGGCAATAAAGTGTTTCCACTGTAGGGACCGGAAGAAGGAGAGATGGTATTATATTTGTCCTGCATGACTGAATTTGGGAGTGGGGCAAAAAGTGAGGCCTTTGGAAAGGACTGGTATTTCTGTGGGGCTAAAGCTTCTAGAAGAAAGGTTCATGACTGTGTTTTGGGTCTGTTTAGTTCTGGATTCTGTGTGGTGGTGAGAGGGAGTTTCGGAGGGTGGAGTAAATGTTGTAGGTCTGCGAGACAGAGTTTGTCAGATATGAGGGGACGTGGAGGAGGTTTGGAGGTCGTTGTAGAGGGGTGGACAGTGGTACTCCAAGGTGGGAATAGGAAGCGAGCAGGGTGGAAAGCTTCTTAAGGTGGCATTGTGCATCTTGCTCTAGTTCCTGGAAGGCAAGAGTTTCCATGTGTGTTATGAGTTCCAGGAATTTGGGATTGCATAGCAGGAGAATTATGTGGATGGAGAGAAGGTACTGCAAGGTGGTTTCGGCTTGGTTGATATGCTTTTCCAGGATTATGTTGGTGAGGGCTAAGTATTGGCAGAGTCTGAATAGGTGGAGGTCATTGTGGAATGAGGGATGACAGCAGGAGATGGGTAAATTCATGGTAAGGCCATTTGGCTGGATTCCATGAACCAAGCAACAACACAGGAACAATATGTGGGACTGGGTTCTGGCTAGGGATAAGGAAACTTTTCTGTACTGACGCAGATGGAAGGAGCAAGGATCCATAGTGGTGGTAAAAATGCAAGAAATTATGTAAGTAATGTAGAATTACATGCAAGAAAATCACAAAAAACACACAGTTACATGTGAAAAATCATGAGAAGGATGAAATGGAGGCAAAAGGGGGAAACAAGATGAAATCTGCGGGAGTCAACGATAGCGAAAATTTATGTTTTAATTTATAATTATCTGGTGCGGATTGTGTATAAGTCAAATAACATTGTACAATAGGGACCAACCGAATGATGTAATGCAGTTCTTACGACACCAGTCTCCTATGTGGGAGAATGGGTTTTGTTCTGCCCAGCCATCCTGATTTAGGTTTTTGTACTTTTTCCTAAACAATGTTAGACAAATATCAGGATAGTTCTTTCAGCAAGACCATGGTTGACCACCTGTCATATCCTCATGAAAATGTACTTATATATTCTCTGTATATGTATATTTTGAGCTATTTCTATTCATCGCTTTATGTTGACAAATCCTGTATGGTTTTGCGACGATTGTTAGGTGAATAAATAAACGAGATCAAATCAAAAGAGCAAGGTTAAGAGCATCCCCAATATTAACAGGCCTAGTCAAGTATCTGTGGCGTATTGCCAATGTCTGATGGATCTTTTGCTTAGCGTTGCCCATGAAACAGGAAGATTAGATTTGACACCAAATCCTGAACACCTCTTAATATCAGCAGAAGTTAATGAGAATGTGCACACCAATGAAGGATGAAAGTTTCATTCGCCAACTCCAATTGGCGGTCATGTGTGCACTGAGGAGCGCTTGCGTGTCTGAATGAATGGTGCTTCTGTTTCTTTTCTGGTGAAACATGTGGCCAAAAGTTAATGTGTAAGTGCCTTTTAACTGTGCCTATCTGAAACTTAATGTGTTATCTTTATGATAAGTACATTGCAGATATTTCAACCTGGAGTTTCCACTGTTTAATTCAAACACATATTTGCAGGGTACAGATTTTATCTACACCACTGCATATCCCAAATGGGTAATTAGAATCAATAGCCACTATTAAATTGGTAGCTGTGACCAAATACATTTAGGCAGCACCCCTAAAATGTATTGGAAATATTCTCATAGGATTGTTTCAAGCAGTGGCTTAGGACTTTATCTGAGATGTTCCATTCCTGTCTTCACACTACTGACAAAGTATTAGATCATGTGCTGTGGAATGTGAGACAATTACTTGAAGTGAGTTGAGGGCAGGCTTATATGTGCCCTAGCACATAGCTCACATTGGGTTACTACAGCTGGCAAAGAAAAACAATGGAAGGATGAAAGGTAACTATTCACATGCAGTTCAGGTGTTACGTATATAACAATACAGGAAGGTCTGGAAGAATAGTAAGAAATAGAAAAATTAGAGGTAAAATCTGAGACAGCAATAAAGAATGGATGAACCTATGTAATAAGATAGAAGGGGGCACTATTACATAGTGCCATCTGCGCCTTGTTACTCTACTGTGTTCCTATTTTGTTATTTGTGCTCCAGTCTTTTTCATTATACATCCATCTCATTCTCTATGTTTTCCTCTTTTCTTTTCTTTAAGTCCCAGTGACTAAGAGCGTCTATTTTATGACAGTGATTCGGCACTACTAAATGGAACAAATTCTAACAGTACATCTTCACCATCACAAAACCATCTGAAAACTGAAAGAAAATCATTTGTATTTGATGACTGGGAAGTCCTTTGGAGTTATTCACTACTGTACTGGAAAGGTTTTCCATCCCTCACAATAGTGGTACCAGTTTTTACTGAGATGTGTGTCACATGCCTCTATTCTAATCACTCAGAGTATATTAACATAATGAATAAAAACCGATGTGTAGAGGTACCAAAACTGTATTGCTGGTGTTTATGGTGGAAGCAGAAGAGGATGCCAGAACATATCTCTTCATCTCAAAAAGCACTATACTGACATATTACTATCAGTATTGTATTTGAATTTGAATCACTAAATATGCCATAAAGAATTGCAACTCAAGACTATGTAAATAACTTCTTACTTACAAAGTTAATTTTTTTTCTGTGAGTGTTTATTATAAAAAAATGTCTGTACCATACTTACATTTCACATTTACTATACTTCAGTTCTCACCATGTCAATTCTCAGTGTAATCTTTTTTTAAAAGTAATGCACAGCCTGGAATATCAAAATTTAAATAGATATTGTCATAAAGTGAAGTTCGGTGGCAAGAGGCACAAGACTTCTGGTCAGGTGACTACAGGGTTATAAACACAAAATCAAATAGGGGTAATGCAAGAGTAGATTTAATAATGAATAGGAAAATAGGAATGCGGGTAAGCTACTACAAACAGCATAGTGAACGCATTATTGTGGCGAAGATAGATACGAAGCCCACACCTACTACAGTAGTACAAGTTTATATGCCAACTAGCTCTGCAGATGACGAAGAAATTGAAGAAAAAACGGCTTCAGGAAAGGGAACTGCGCTAGTCAGTTGAGCAAGTATGTTCGGCGCGCGGGAAGCACGGCGGGTGACGGGCAGAGGGACAATGCTGGTGGATATGGCCGGTCTTTAGGTAGCTAGGGAGTGAAACAACTTAGAAAATTTCTCGTTGTGTGGTATCTAGGGATTTAGTCTCTGAGCGGTGAGCAGCCGCGCGCCTGGTGTGAACTCTAATTTTTCGCATAGATGACTTTCATTTCTCGATGATATTGTGAATGTCGAACTGCGTCATATGATGAAATGTATGATCAAATCGAAGAAATTATTCAGATAGTGAAGGGAGATGAAAATTTAATAGTCATGGGTGACTGGAATTCAGTAGTAGGAAAAGGGAGAGAAGGAAACATAGTAGGTGAATATGGACTGGGGCAAAGAAATGAAAGAGGAAGCCGCCTGGTAGAATTTTGCACAGAGCACAACTTAATCATAGCTAACACTTGGTTCAAGAATCATCAAAGAAGGTTGTACACATGGAAGAAGCCTGGAGATACTGGCAGGTTTCAGATATCTTATATAATGGTAAGACAGAGATTTAGGAACCAGGTTTTAAATTGTAAGACATTTCCAGGGGCAGATGTGGACTCTGACCACAATCTATTGGTTATGACCTGTAGATTAAAACTGAAGAAACTGCAAAAAGGTGGGAATTTAAGGAGATGGGACCTGGATAAATTGAAAGAACTAGAGGTTGTACAGAATTTCAGGGAGAGCATAAGGGAGCAATTGACAGGAATGAGGGAAAGAAATACAGTAGAAGAAGAATGGGTAGCTTTGAGGGATGAAGTAGTGAAGGCAGCAGAGGATCAAGTAGGTAAAAAGACGGGGGATAGTAGAAATCCTTGGGTAAGAGAAGAAATATTGAATTTAATTGATGAATGGAGAAAATATAACAATGCAGTAAATGAAGCAGGCAAAAAGGAATACAGACGTCTCAAAAATGAGATCGGCAGGAAGTGCAAAATGGCTAAGCAGGGATGGCTAGAGGACAAATTTAAGGATGTAGAGGCTTATCTCACTAGGGGTAAGATAGATACTGCCTACAGGAAAATTAAAGAGACCTTTGGAGATAAGAGAACCACTTGTATGAACATCAAGAGCTCAGATGGAAACCCAGTTCTAAGCAAAGAAGGGAAAGCAGAAAGGTGGAAGGCGTATATAGAGGCTCTATACAAGGGTGATGTACTTGAGGACAATATTATGGAAATGGAAGAGGATGTAGATGAAGATGAAATGGGAGATATGATACTGCGTGAAGAGTTTGACAGAGCACTGAAAGACCTGAGTCGAAACAAGGCCCCCGGAGTAGACAACATTCCATTGGATCTACTGACGGCCTTAGGAGAGCCAGTCCTGACAAAACTCTACCATCTGGTGTGCA
The DNA here is from genome assembly GCF_023897955.1 of Schistocerca gregaria. NCBI lineage: Eukaryota > Metazoa > Arthropoda > Insecta > Orthoptera > Acrididae > Schistocerca > Schistocerca gregaria. The sequence goes on along the minus strand of NC_064924.1, from coordinate 672,096,728 downwards.
AGATGTATGACACAGGTGAAATACCCTCAGACTTCAAGAAGAATATAATAATTCCAATCCCAAAGAAAGCAGGTGTTGACAGATGTGAAAATTACCGAACTATCAGTTTAATAAGTCACAGCTGCAAAATACTAATGCGAATTCTTTACAGACGAATGGAAAAACTAGTAGATTCTGACCTCGGGGAAGATCAGTTTGGATTCCGTAGAAATGTTGGAACACGTGAGGCAATACTGACCCTACGACTTATCTTAGAAGCTAGATTAAGGAAGGGCAAACCTATGTTTCTATCATTTGTAGACTTAGAGAAAGCTTTTGACAATGTTGACTGGAATACTCTCTTTCAAATTCTGAAGGTGTCAGGGGTAAAATACAGGGAGCGAAAGGCTATTTACAATTTGTACAGAAACCAGATGGCAGTTATAAGAGTCGAGGGACATGAAAGGGAAGCAGTAGTTGGGAAGGGAGTGAGACAGGGTTGTAGCCTCTCCCCGAGGTTATTCAATCTGTATATTGAGCAAGCAGTGAAGGAAACAAAAGAAAAGTTCGGAGTAGGTATTAAAATCCATGGAGAAGAAATAAAAACTTTGAGGTTTGCCGATGACATTGTAATTCTGTCAGAGACAGCAAAGGACCTGGAAGAGCAGTTGGACGGAATGGACAGTGTCTTGAAAGGAGGATATAAGATGAACATCAACAAAAGCAAAACAAGGATAATGGAATGTAGTCGAATTAAGTCGGGTGATGCTGAGGGAATTAGATTAGGAAAGGAGACACTTAAAGTAGTAAAGGAGTTTTGCTGTTTGGGGAGCAAAATAACTGATGATGGTCGAAGTAGAGAGGATATAAAATGTAGACTGGCAATGGCAAGGAAAGTGTTTCTGAAGAAGAGAAATTTGTTAACATCGAGTATAGATTTAAGTGTCAGGAATTCGTTTCTGAAAGTATTTGTGTGGAGTGTAGCCGTGTATGGAAGTGAAACATGGACTATAACTAGTCTGGACAAGAAGAGAATAGAAGCTTTTGAAATGTGGTGCTACAGAAGAATGCTGAAGATTAAATGGGTAAATCACATAACTAATGAGGAAGTATTGAATAGGATTGGGGAGAAGAGAAGTTTGTGGCACAACTTGACCAGAAGAAGGGATCGGTTGGTAGGACATGTTCTGAGGCATCAGGGGATCACCAATTTAGCATTGGAGGGCAGCGTGGAGGGTAAAAATCGTAGAGGGAGACCAAGAGATGACTACACTACGCAGATTCAAAAGGATGTAGGTTGCAGTGGGTACTGGGAGATGAAGAGGCTTGCACAGGATAGAGTAGCATGGAGAGCTGCATCAAACCAGTCTCAGGACTGAAGACCACAACAACATTGTCATAAAATAATTATATTAGTCTGGAGAACATGCATACGAGAATTATTCTCTGTGCTATAAATACTACTACCACAACATTGCCACATATCTTCTCTCTTAAAAAATCTACTCTTGTTGGGTTCACATGAACTCACAAGTAATGAATGACTCTTATATATTGTGTGTCCCTCATAAGAGTCATCAGGCTCATTTTCAACAGGCCCGTTTTCAACAGATATTTACAATTTTGTTTCAGCAATGTGTAGCTGGAATATTCTCAAACAATACTGTGCATCACTTATTTCAAGCGACTCCCAGCATCTTCAAAAAATACTGGTTTATTTCCTGTTACAAACAAAATTATTTTTAATGTGGAATTTTATGTGCCCATTTGATAGAGCAGTCCCAAATTAGTTTATTGCAATTTTTTTATCCACACGTATAAACAGGGACAATTAAACACAAAGTATAACCATTACTCCAGTGATGGAGCAGCTCTGCCACATGGCGGTAGCAGTCAGTGCAGGATAGGATGGGCTGCAGCTGCTGGAGTGCAGCTCATTCTTTGTTTTACTGTCCCTGTTATTACATATTTATAAAATGACTATCACACCATAATAATTTGAGTTCACTCTATCAGAAGGGCATGTAAGAGTCCTCTATATAAATCAGTTTGTTTGTAATGCAAAACTGGTGTTTCCCACTGACACTGGGCATTGCATGAAAGAAGTGATGAGTAGTATTTGTTTGGGCTGACTTTAGGTACACGTTTCAAAAACAAAATTGCAAATAGCTGCCAAAATGCCAGGAAAATACATACGACAACTCACAGGAGGGATGGTCCATATATGCTATAATATAAAACTTTATTAAGTCAGTTATTGAGTCTGTGCATTTTGGCAGTTTATCTTGTATCTATGTATTTTGTTTCTCTTCATTTTAGGCCCACACTACAGGGAACAACTGTGAGCAGTGTGTAGATGGTTGGTATCGTCCTTCAGGGGTGAGTCCAGATAACCCAAATCCGTGTGTACCTTGTGACTGCAACTCATCTGGTGCAACAGGAAATTGTGCTAAAGATGACACAAATGGAAAGGTATAGTGGCAATCACAAAATGTTGCAATTTTTTAAAACAGTTTTTATCATGCCTCTTCTTCAGTTGATGTACTTATTTCAAAACTGAAATGTGATGACTGTAATGACTGTTTTAGGATGAGGGTGAATCAAGTATAAACCCAAATTTTTGTTGTAGGCACCTTTTTGTTAATGGAGAGATGCACAATCTCTGCTCATTTTTGCTTTCATTTCTAGTGATTGTTCTCCACAGCTAGAACACTGTCGTACCATTTCTATAGTCAGAACTGTAATGTCCGAGCAAGAGGTACCGTCAGCTCTTGTGAAATGCGTTATGATAAAGTTTAACACTACAGAGAGCTTAAAACCCAACCAAAATATTGAAAAGACTAGATGCACAGTTTGGGGATAACACTGTAAGAAGGGACTCAGGTTTATATATTGCACATACAGGTTTTACAAGGACAAAAAACAGTTGAGAATGTAGCTCACTGATGACTGACAACCTTGGATTTTGAGAAGTATTTACAAGTTGTGTGCCTCATCTTCTCAGTGTCGATCACAAGCTTCAATGTCTTGAGGTATGCAAATGGCTACACTGACAAGCTACCAAACTCAAGCGGAACATTCTTTGCACTTGATTGTCACCTGTAAAGAAATGTGGGTGCACCATTACACCCTGGAATCGAAAAAAGCTACAGGGTTGGAGTAAAATGAGCGAATGTGCACCCGTCAATGAAAAAAACCATCTCCCCATGTGGAAAATTCTGGAAAAGTCTTCCTTTGATTTTAAAGGAGTTATAGTGATCAATTTTCACCACAAACATCATACAGTGAACACTGCTGCCAACGTTTGGACCAAACAAAACATGTATTTCCAATCCAGGACGGTTGCTTGAACTCAACAAAAAATTCTGGAATTGTTCTGAACCACACTAGAAGATCCTCCCTGCCGTCCAGACTCATCGCCATACGATTTTCATTGGTTTGGAACACTAAAAGAAAACAGCCAGGACACAGATTTAATGACATTGGCACTGTTAAAGTGTTCGTGTGCAACTTGCTGTTGCCACAGGCACATTCATTTTATGGAAATAGAATCAAGAAAGTGCCTATCCACTGCAAAAAATGCGTTTCCCATTCAGGAGACTTTATAGAAAAATAAGTTTGTGTATATGAATCCATATGAAGCTTAAATAAACTTATATGAAAAAATCTGGTTTATTCATATACTTGAATCATCCTTGTAATTGAATACCTCAATCTTGTGGCCACAGACAAATAATATGAAATTCTTCCCATTTATCACCAACAGTAATCTCTGTCTTGATCTTTCAGTAAGATACTGAATATAGTTCTAAAGTATTTTCACAGTTACTGACTTTACATCATTGTTTACTGACAGTGTCTTGAAAGGAGTATATAAGATGAACATCAACAAAAGCAAAACGAGGATAATGGAATGATCGAATTAAGTCGGCTGATGCTGAGGGTATTAGATTAGGAAATGAGACACTTAAAGTAGTAAAGGAGTTTTGCTATTTGGGGAGCAAAAGAACTGATGATGGTCAAAGTAGAGAGGATATAAAATGTAGACTGGCAATGGCAAGGAAAGCGTTTCTGAAGAAGAGAAGTTTGTTAACATCGAGTATAGATTTACGTGTCAGGAAGACGTTTCTGAATGTATTTGTATGGAGTGTAGCCATGTATGGAAGTGAAACATGGATGATAAATAGTTTGGACAAGAAGAGAATAGAAGCTTTTGAAATGTGGTGCTACAGAAGAATGCTGAAGATTAGATGGGTAGATCACATAACTAATGAGGAGGTGTTGAATAGGATTGGGGAGAAGAGAAGTTTGTGGCACAACTTGACAAGAAGAAGTGATCGGTTGGTAGGACATGTTCTGAGGCATCAAGGGATCACCAATTTAGTATTGGAGGGCAGCGTGGAGGGTAAAAATCGTAGAGGGAGACTAAGAGATGAATACACTAAGCAGATTCAGAAGGGTGTAGGTTGCAGTAGGTACTGGGAGATGAAGAAGCTTGCACAGGATAGAGTAGCATGGAGAGCTGCATCAAACCAGTCTCAGGACTGAAGACCACGACAACGACAACTGACAGTGATGTTACTGAAAGTAGACAATATATTTTTCCTGCAGATGGATTTGCTATTCAGCTCACAGATATTTATTCCAGGATGATAAACCTGATTTGTAATCTACTGTTGACAACATACATCATATACTCAAAAGAAAAAAAATCATGTCATTAATCAAAAGTACAAAAAAAAAAAAGAAAGAAAAGCACTCTCACTCACACATTCAGTCTTGAGTCTTCTATCCTTCATTGAATCCCTAAAAAAGGAAAGAAAAATGGTGGCGGATAAATGCCATTTGTACAACATATATATTTATTTATGGGTGTTTGTGTATATGTTCCAGCATAACACTAGGGCTGTCAGGATTGATTCAGTCATTGTTCATAGACATACGACTAACTGTCCGGGGTGGGAGTTGGGATTGGAAGGTGAACAAGGCATGTCAGGCGTAAACTCAGCACCGTTGATGTCTGATAATGTCTATGCAGGCTTTAATCTGTTAACAGAGATGGAGTTTTTACTGTTAAGTACAGTGTTAAAATCTTCTTGCCACTATAGAGAGACCAGAATGGGGGTGGGGGGTTAGAGTGGGCCTGATGGTATTGTCATGGAGCATGACAAGGGACCACGAGACTAATGCCTTGTGAATGAACGCATGAGGCATGGAGTGTCGTTAGGGAGGAGGAAATGTGGAGCAGGTGGGCTATATGTTGGTACACATGTGTGACTAGCGTCGGAAGGTAAAACTCATGGGGGGGGGGATGGGGGGGATGGGAGGTTGAGTGACAGAATTGCCAGGGAGGGATATAGGTTCGCCATGGAGGAGCACTGCAAGGGAGGCGTGAAGGTCCTCTTTGTAGGTTGCATGTACCCACACCAACACCCACGGAAGGGCATCTATCCACGAGTTATCATGGCACGTAAGAGCAGCTTTGAGGGTCCAGTGCTAGCATTCAACCAGCATGTTGTTTTGTCATTGGGGTTGGTATGCTGTGGGGTGCTATGTACAGGTGCCAGATGGGTTAAACAGTTCCATGAATAAGATGGAATGAAATTGATGTCCCTGATCACTCATATTAGAAACTGGGAAACCAAAACAAAAGATCCAGATATTGACAGACGCATTGGCGACTGTGTCTGTGGTGGTGTCTCTGATGGTTGGGGCCTTCACCCGTCATGTGCACACGGAGGCTGACTTTACTTCTTTAGCAGGCCGTGCAGGCAAGAGCCCAGGTCTTAACAGTTTTTCTTACGTTAGGCCAGTCCAACCATTCTGTTATAATCTCTGTTGGTCAATCATGGCCAGGGAACATGAGCTGGTTAAGTAATTGTCAATGTCAATTAAATTCACGAACAGCCACATACTGTAAGATATTATTTTATTTTATTCTGAGGGCAACCAGTTTTGGCATAATGAAATGTCAAAACTGGTTGCCTTCAGAATAAAATAGAATAATGTCTTAAAGTACACAGCTGTTGCTGAATTTAATTGACATTGACAATTGTTATAAGTTTGACCTGTGGTCAAATCCTGGGATATCAAAGATTGTGCAGGGGGTCGAAGACAGTTCTGGTGTTATGTCATGGAGAAGGTTGATGATATGCTGGCCATGAGACTGCGTGTTGGCGAGCCGGTTGTGTGATGTGGTCATGGATATTCTAGCTGGTAGTCTGCAATGACATTTTCTGTACCCTTAAGGTGTCTGACATTGGTAGTAAATTGGGTGACATAGTCCAGGTGACAAGCACTGGGGGACAGAACCAGTTGACAGGTTTTTGATGGCAGCCACGACGGGCTGGCAATCGGTGTCAATTGTGAGACATCATCCTTTGATGTCATCCTGAAAGCAATATAGGGCTTCATACACTGCGAACAGTTCACGGCGAAAGGTAGACTATTTTCGTTGGGATTTACAAAGTTTCAGTGAGGAGAAGTGCAAGGGTTATCTAACACGCCCATGCTCCTATTGTAGAACTGCCATGATAGCATAGTCACTTTCATCAATGATGAATGAAAGGTGGGCAATAGAAGAAGGGTGAGCTAGAGTAGTAGCCTTGGAAATGTTGCACGCACAGAGTTCACTTGAGCCAGTGCTTGCCAGTTTTATTTTTTCCTGACAGTACCTTGGTTACTGGTAGAAAGGTGGTGGCAGCATTAGGGAGGTGACAGTGGTAAAAGTTTATCATCCTCAAAAAATTATGTAATTCATGATAGACCGCAGGTGGTGATAAAAGACTGATTTCGTCTGTTTTTTCAGGAGTGCGGTAGATATGATGGTGTCGACAAGGTGGAGTGCGGTGATTTCGTCTGTTTTTTCAGGAGTGCGGTAGATATGATGGTGTCGACAAGGTGGAGTGCGGTAGATATGTTGGTGTCGACAAGGTGGCCGACAAAGATTACCTCACATTGTAGCAACTGAAGGTGTCAATGATCTCACTGTCCTGTGCTAGGATGACGAAAACTAGTTTGAGGTGGTGCTTGTGCCCTTTAGCTGTGGTGGAGAAAATGGTGATATCGTCCAGATATACATAACAGAAGGGCAATTTCAACATGTCGCTGTCAATAAAACACTACCAAGCTTTGTTTTTTGTGTTCATGTGGAATGACGGAAATTAAAAAAGGCCAAATGATGTAACGATAGCGGTCTTTGAATTGGTCTCCGCATTAATAGGAATTCGTAAGTACACTTTTTTGTAGCCTACCACACTGAATATCAATGCACCCATGAGAGAGTATGTGAAGTCTAGCATGTTAGGAATTGGACAGCTTTCAATTATAATGCATGAATTTAAAGCTTTGCAATCACCACACGAACGCCAAGTACCATCTGTCTTTAAGATGAGTTTAATGGGTGATGTCCAAGAACTACTAGAGGGGCAGACAATCCTTGCTTTTAACAGTTCATCTATGGCAGCTTTTTCTGCAGGTAGAGTGTGAGTGTGGAGGTAGGTAGCCTGGTTGGTTTCAGACAGGCGGACCTGGGGTGATGACAATCCAGTGCACAGTTCCACTATGGATAGCACTGTGCACAAGGGACATGGGATACACAGGGACGGCATGCTGGTTGCACTGGCACATTCATACACAGTGTATGGTAGCGCCAATTCATTAACAGTGTTTATTAAATCAGGTGAGCAAGTTGAGTTGGTCTGCAAGGTGCACCATGGCTCTGTCAGGAGGGAGAGCAATGTTGATGCCTCATATGTTGAACTCAATGTAGGTAGGGGCACATGATGTCAAAGTAAATTGGCGAGATCATACCAAATCTTGCAGTAGGGCCATGGCTATAGTGGGATGCTGGCAAAGGTCATAATTTTCATAATGTGCATAACTGTTGGAGAGGCTTATGTTAAAATACTGAGTTTGAGGTGACTAAATCTCATCGAAAATAGTGAGACACTGGGTGAAGGGTTTGTGAGGGTCAACACTGAGTTAGCTTGAAGAGATTGGTACAGATCCTTGACTGAGGGGAGTTTTGTCACTGATGACGCTTATGATTGGTCAACCACCGTTTTGTTGAAGTAAAACACTGTTAACCAGCTCTGGGAGTGTTGTAATAATTCTGCATTGAGCACCCGTTCTGTGACACTGGCAATGAGGAAGTTCTAGGTAGTGGGTCACCGAAACCAAGATTGATGTTGATGGTGATTGTGTTGTATACAAATTTGTAGTGTCATTTTCCACATGAAGCTGAATGTGAGATGTGGCAGCAAGAAAGAATGTGCCAATCAGGGGTGTGATGCTGACATCAGCACCTGAATTGACAAGTAGGTAGTTTTGTGTTGTGTGATGTGGTCAAACATATAGAGGTGATGAGAGTCAGACGTTCGTGACTGTGATGCTTGTACATCATGCACATTCTGTGCATGGAGGCAGCTTGACTGCTGAGAGAGACCCAGTGGACCTACTGCAGGCTGCTGTTGGAGTTTGGTAATGTATATGGTGGTCAACAGTTGTGCACTACATGACCAAACTAAGTGTGAAAACAGCAGTAGCATGGAGAGGTGTCTGGGGTGGCAGGAAAAACTGTGTCACTGAGCAGGTGGCACTGTGTGTCAACATGCTGAAATTTCAAGGAAACAAATACAAATTGAAAGCACTACTACACTATTTCTGTGAATTTATTTTCAGCATAAAGGTATTGGTGCAGAAAATTTTCACTTCTATAAAACTGAATTTTTATCACGTTTTATAACTGTTTATAGAGGAATAATTGTTAACTAGAGTTCACTAAAATGCATATACCATCTGGCCAGCAAGCAGTGAATGTAAATGTAACTTTTTAGTCTTTGATGTACAAGTTCCATAACTTGTATGTCAACAAGCTTAAAAGTAAATAAAATAAAAAAAAGGCCACTCCAATGGCAATACAAAATTTTGGACATTGCAGTGGCAAACAAGCTAACATGCACTGTAGTTATATAGTTTCACAGTCTTATACCATATGCTCAAATTTATTCAGATCAATATATTTTTAATTAATTTGTGTGTATTCTTGGAAAGTAAATCCATCTAGTTAATCATCCATAGCATGAGAAATTACTGATTTAACTTTTCTCTTTGTATTAAGAACTATGTCTATTACTTACTGTTCCAAATGCTTATCTAATTTGGTTTTGTTTTGCTTAATTACCTGTATGAATATAAACTGTAACAGGTTGCTGGAGCATGTGAATGTAAACCAGGCTATTCTGGATATCACTGTGATCGCTGTGATATATGGTACCGTGGATTTCCTCAGTGCACACCATGCCTCTGTGACCCACGAGGATCCATTGCAGGTGCCTGTGAAAAGGAGTGCATTTGTAAAAAGAATGTTGATGGCCAACAGTGCGACCACTGCAAACCTGGTTTCTTTGGATTAGATGAGAACAATCCTGATGGTTGCAATGAATGCTATTGCTCAGGAGTGAGCACAATCTGTGAAAAAGCGACACTGTATTATGATTATGTGAGTACAATTTACCTGTTTCTTATGCATGCATATGTGCACAGGCACACACACACACACACACACACACACACACACACACACACACACACACACACACACACAAATTATGTTTGCTTGACGAGGTTTAAATTATTCATCAAAATTCTTTGTCATTTATCAGGGAGTAATGAATATGTAAACCCCATATCTTTGGTGTCCACAATAGCTCATCAAAAGAAGTGAAGGTGCATTCTGTTCTCTCCTTGAATGTGCTCACATATCTGTGGAAAAAAATTATATCACAAGAAAATAATAATAATAATAATAAAATAATAATAATAATAATAATAATAATAATAATAATAACAGACATAATGTCTGAGAAAGGAAAGAAATAACAATAATAACAACAATAATAATGATAATGATAATAATAATAATAATAATAATCTAGCAGACAAAGGAGGAAAGTGAACTCTTCATTAACGTGAAGAGGAATTATGGGAAACAGCATCACTTACTTCTAAAATTCACATTTTAAGCAGTCATTGGGACAAACAGAGAAGGGGAAGGCGTGTACATAAGACTTGCAAACTCACAGACACAATATAACTAGCACGCAAAAAAAAAAAGTATTAGAATGCCATCAAAGAAAATAACAGTGAACTGTTCCAAAAAACATGCAAAGAGAGATTGGTCAAATTTTTGCCACAAGTCGACTGTGAAGTTTAATTTTAGTTGATATCGGCATACACATGTGAGGATCAGCTGTAGGTTTAAATGCATTGAAAGCACCTGAAACAAATTATGGAAAGTATATGTTTCTAGTGTGAAACATCTTTGTATTTGCTGCAATCTATGAGCAACCCATTCGCACAAAAATGTGTTTAATATGTGATACTCTTTTCAGGTTTGCATCCAAATCTTCAAGTCACATTAACTTGACTTAATCATATGCTGAGAAATAGGAGAGAGTACCACAAGATAACCTGCCAGAAAAGCTAGAGAATTCACAAACAATGTAGATATGTTGAACACACATTTCAGATTAAAACAGTGCATCAAAGACTGTCTCATGCCAGGACACCTGCCATTTGTGAGCAGTGCTCTCCTAATAGTGTCATTTAGGCACAATTCACAGACCGACTAACAGCTACATCCTGTACTTTTATTTGATCTTTTCATTTTATTTCAGTAGTAAATTATGAAAACCCAGCTCCAAACCTGGAATTAACAATCCATCTTCCAACAGGTAGAAAACAGATTGACACATGATCAGATCAATCCATGTAAGAAATGTAGTCCATTACTGCTATTACTCTCCTGAAAGATAGTAACAACCCTGTATAATACACTACTGACTCAAAACATTATGATCATCTGCTTAATGATGTGTTGGTCAATCTCAGGAAAGCAATATGGCAGTAAATCTGCATGGCACAGATTCAGAAAGTCCTTGTTAGGTTTCTGGAGATATAGGGCACAAGTCATCCATGCATAGGTCATGTAATGCCAGTATGTAATTACAGGCCAGTGATTTGCTGGTAGCGAGCTTGCCCCCTATAGTGTGTGAGATATATTCCACCAAGTTCAAATTGGGCAGATTTAGTGACCAAGACATGAAGGTGAGTTCCTTATGACGGTCCTAGTTGCACTGTAGCACAATCACGGATTTGTGACATGGATGGTTATTCTACTGGAAGATGCCATCACCGTTAGGGAAAACATCAAGTATGGGAGGGTGCAGATGGTTTGCAGTATCATTCACACTGTCCACAGAAGTTGTTGGTGCCTTCGATTACTACTGCAGGTCCCATGAAAGCGCTATAGCAGCATACTGCTTCCAATGGGCTGAAACCATGGCACAGTGCATTTTTTCGCATGGCTGTTCACCAGGATGAAGGTGTATCTGGACGCAGGCATCTACCTGGTGTAATGACAGTTGTTATTCATGTGACCAGGTGACATTTCCAGTGATCCACAATTTAATATTGATGATCCGATGTCCACTGAGATCATAAATGATAACATTTTTACATCAACATTTGAATATGTATGAGTCATCTGCAACAGAGCCCCATTTTCAACAATATGTGCTTAACAGTGTATTCCAAAATCCTTGGGTCTTGTAAAGTTCCAGCTCTCAATATAGTCAAAAACTTACTCAAAATTTTGGTTATATATTGCAGTTTTCTGAGTTAATAAATAATATGTTTCAAGTTTTATAACCTTTAGAGCAGGAAATGAGACATTAATTTTGTATGCTTTACTTGAAGAATTTGTGCTGGTTACAACTGTTGCTCATGATTATTCGTCTTGTTCTTTGCTACATAAGTGCTAGGCATACTTTTTTGTACTATTCTACAAAGGGTGTTCAATAAGTAATGAAAACTTTTTTTTCTAAAGGAGGTTGGTTTTACTCAGGATTCCAATTTACCATACTATTACCTTTCCTTTGGCTACAAAACCTACTTTTCAACATAACCTGTGATGGCCTTACACCACATTCTTGGGAGGGTATGTATGCCTGCATGGTACTACTCAACTGGTCAGTGGTGAAGCCAATGTATTGCTGCATTAATGACCTTCCCATCATCTACATACTGATTCCCATGGAGTGCATCCTTCATTTTGCCAAACAGATGGAAGTCAGAAGGTGCAAGATCTGGGACTGTAGGGTGGATGGGGAAGAACAATTGAATGAAGTTTTGTGATCTCCTTTCAGGTTTGCATGCTCGTGTATGGCCTTGCGTTGTCATGGAAAAGGACAAGTTTGTTTGAATTTCTGTGAAAACCAACATGCTGAAGTCACTTCTGCAGTTTCCAGGGGCTAGCACAATATGCTTCAGACTCGATCACTGGACCATGAGGGAAGACATTAAGCAGAATAACCCCTTCAGAGTCTCAGAAGACCACTGACATGACTTTACTGTCTGAGGGTGCGACTTTGAACTTTTTCTTCCGAGGAAAGACGATGTGGCACCACTCTATGAATTGCCATTTTGTTTCCAGTTCGAACTAATGAACCCATGTTCTGATGCTCAACAAAAAATTGACACAATCAATCTCACAACGTACCAGCTATTCCACACAGATGGTCCTTCATTGCTCTTCACGCACTACCAACAGGACATCCAGCTCAGCAGCAGGGTGTTCAGTTATGGTTCATCAGTCAACTCGAATGAGAGTGTACATACATCCCAACACTGCAGTGTGGCTGGCCAGCATGTGAGAGATCGAATAAGTTTGCATGACCTTGTTGCAGTGATGACAAACGCCTCACCCAATCACTCATCATGCTTTGTTCACTGCCATGTCCCCACAGACATTCTGCAAGCAGCTATGAATATCTGTGGTGGTCTAGTTTACTTCCAAAAGGAATTCCATGACAGTTCTCGGCTTGCAATGCAGCTCCATTGCAGACCCCATCTATACTGTGCCGCCATTGATCAAAATTATACAAAACTATAGAGGCTGAAGTGGGAATATTCCATGGCATCCCACAACAAATTCCACATATTTTCAACTGAAACTGCTAGAAAAAAATGTGTTGCGTTACTTATTGAAGGCCCCTCATATCTGTGATGCGGAAATGGCATTTACAAGATACAATCAAAAAGTAATGGAAATTTTTGTTTTTCTTATAGAATCACTATTTACTCACCAACATCAACTTTGTCCCCTTCAAAGTAATCCCCCTCAGATACAATACACTAGTGCCAGCACTTTTTACAATCTTGGAAGCACTTCTGCAACTGACTTTTCATTATAATGTTCAGCTCCTGCAGCGGTTCTGTTTCTATCTCATCAGTGGTGGCAAAACCGATGTACTTTCATGGTTCTCTTCTGCCTTGGGAACAGAAAGAAATCGCAGGGGGCTATGTCCAGCATTTATGTTGGCAGAGGCAACATGACGGTGTTGTTTTTTGCCAAATCACGAACAAACATTGAGGTGTGAGTGTGAGGATTATTGTGATGCAGCTTCCATGAGTGGTTTTGTCACAACTCTGTTTCTTTTCTCTGGATTGTTTCATGCAAATGTTGCATAACTCTCAGATAGTATGCCTTATTGACCGTACACCATAATGCAGGAACTCATGACACACTATCCCACTGTAATCATAGAAAACAGTGAGAAGAACCTCCACATGCGATCCAACTTGTCGGATTTTTTTCAGTCTTGGCTCTTCAGACAGTTTCCATTGGGACTATTGGGCCTCGGTTTGAAAATCACACCCTTGTATGCATGTCATCTATTACAATACACAGCAATTCCTGCGTGATGTCTAGTGTGAAGTACCCATGTCACACTGTCTGGTAGGAAGTACAGGGCCATAGGGACACTGAACGTCATTCATGTTGCGAATTTTTTCTTTATTTTAACAGAACACACTAAATAAGATTTATTAAATACCTATTGGAAAAATTCTTCCAGTTGTATTGAAACTAAGAAAAAGAATAATTTACAATCAAAAAACTACCACACTGATTAATAACAAAATGCAATAATAAAAACTGTAGCTGTACAATAAAAGAGGTAAAAATTATTTCGTGAAAGAAATTTTAAGATTTGCAATCGAAAGTAGAAGTATACTCCACAGAAAAGCACTATATAAGAAAATTACTGTACCACCGCATAGCGGAGGTGTGCAAGGCATGCAAAAGAAATAACCAGACAAAATTGATGTAAAATATTACATCCTGAATGGTACAAATAGTCGGTGAGAATCTTCATAAAATTTACAGATCTTAAATCTTCTAGTGTTTGGTCAGTCCAAAGACCAACAGTGCATACAAGGACTAAGGTTAACAACCACTCATTTGGCCAACCCACACATGCATAAACACATTTAGACCAGAGTAAATAAATCTAGTAATTACTCAATTGGCAAATTAGCCAGCTAACACTTCAGCTAGAAATTAAAAAATAAAATAAAATAAATAAAAGGTGAGTGTAGTAGGTGCACGATTATTAAGACACAAACAAATACATTGAGATGCTATACAACCCCTGCTTGGAAAGGCACAGTGGGCTCAGAAAGACTTAAGTGGTGTAGGACCACCTGCACCGGGCTGGCTGTTTGGTCAGGCATGGACCTGGTTCCGCTTTGCTCTATCAACCAGGCACATTCCACTATAGTCCTACCAAAAGAATCACAAATGGTAGCCTAATTAACAGAGAAATATGGAATATAGTACAGGAATTGGGCCAGACCTCGACTATAGACAGAACACAGCAACACGACAGTCAAAATTACACTCACTCCGTCTTCTACTGGGACCATCCGCCAACGTGTCATCCTCAGAGGAGGATGCAGATAGGTGGGGCGTGGGGTCAGCACAGCAACAATAAAAACAAGTACATAATTTTTCAGTGAGTTAATGGAGTCAAAGCAACTAAACTTGTAAGGCGTCCAAAATCTAAATACAATTACCGAGCAGGAAGTTTGACTGTCAACTACGAATTATTCCAAACTTGCGCCATGTGGGTGAGGGTAAACAATTAACCATGGTGTGGAACGGAGTACTAAACGCTGAGCTAACACATTCAGTTGGCTTAGTGAACCTCTGACTAACAGCAGATAGAACAGAACATAACCTTTTGAATAACATTACAGTCTCATATAAGACAGTAGTAACAAAATATAGAGTAAAGTCCTCACTGAGAGAGACTTAATTATTATGATTAAGACGCCCCACCCATATAAACAATAAAAAACACAGTCAAACTTGGTTGTATAAACATCCATTGAGGCAACAGATGGAATTGTGCACTCCAGTAGTAGTATATGCAGAATGTAGCAAATGAAATGAATCCACTTAAAATACAAATGTGCACCACTACAAAGTTGATACCTTACAGAAAATAACACTCAGATTGGAGCACTAAATAAAGAAATACATTCAGCAGTTTTATAGGGTAGCACATACAACTTTCCTGTCTAGAGATGGAAGTGGGATCAATAAACAATCACAGTACTGGTACATGAAATGGCAATTATAGCTATGGTTACTGCAAATGCTTGACTCACTCGCATCCAATAAACCAAATTGGAAGCTCATCAAAAATATCCGTACTACAATCCAGCAAGGATGGTGTGAAGCCAACACACAGCTTCCACACAGAGGCAGTCCACTGCCATCTCCAAGACCACTCTGTCACTGAAGTGCAAAACGTGATGTATAAAGCCTAAAGAGAAAACAGTTTTTGATCACACCTTGTATACTTTTCAAATGATTTTTGATGTCCAAGTTTCATATTTTCTTCATTTATTAATAATTTTCACTCACAGACTGTTCCAAGTAGTTGTAATTATAATGGCATAACTTACAATGGAAATTTTTTTTCATCAAATCAATTTAAAAGTGGCAACTTGTTAAGCAGAAACTAATAATAAAATTTAAATAAATTATCTTGTAAAATCTAAAGCTCTACTATACATAATTTTGTAAAAGATTAGTTTTAACATTTAATATTGAAATATGTAAATTTCATTAAAGTGAACTGCGTATTTTGGATGCCTACAATGTAAGTGACTAATACAAAAGTTTCATCATTTCATACAACAAACAGTATTTCAAGATATTGAGAAGACTAGCAATGTGTTAAGTAGTTATATTCTGAATAACTGATTGCATTATTTTACAGGACGTGGTCATAAATTTGATTAAATTATCAAATTTGATTAAATTATTTCCTACTGTAGACTATATATTGTTTCAAATATTGTTGTAGACTCTAAATTGCTTCAAATGTTGTTGAAATACTAGTATAAGTTGAAAACTGAGACACCTTTATAAGTATATAACTATGCAAAAAATATTATGGGCTATTCTGTTCTTTACTAAAAGTATGTATCAACAGGTTGTATATGAAAATCTAAGGCTGTTACCTTACAGCCTGCACCAGCATTGTACTTAAGTCATCAGATCTGCCACAGATAAGCACTTATCTTGCATTGCAGAGGAAAACACCTCCAAAGTTCAAGTTTTGTGATGAAGCTTGAATGTCCAAAACCTTGTCATGTGCTTATGGTTTCTCCAATCATTTACCACAGATGTTCCTGACAAAAGCACTTATACATCCAACCAGTTTTGCTGTTTCCAACTTCATGTTCCTGGCCATAGCATTCTGCCCTTTGTTAAAGTTGCTTAAATGTCAGTGGATTTCTCCAATTCGCAGACAGTATTATCACTAGAAAGATTACCCTTTCATCTTTACTTCACTTACATCGTTTTCTTACATCACATGCTTGCTGCACCACCAGGTGGCATTCAGACTCATGGTGGGCAGTGGCCATAATGCTTTGTCTCATCAGTGTACAAAACAAAATCGTGGAGAACACCAGAGCTGGTAGAGGAAAAATGGGTGTCCATGTTAAAGTTCATAATAAGCTCTGTAAGTCACATGAAATTTTTGTGCAAATTAGGTAAGTATCTCTTTGCTTTTTATTTATGTGGTTCTCTATGGCCCTGAAACAGTAGACATCTATTATTGCATTTTTTGTGCTGAATGGAATCATCATACAGCACTTATGCTCAAATTATACATTTTATTGCTATTCTAAAAGAGTTTATAGTCATCAAATGAATGGTTATATCATCCTGTCTATAGTGTGACACCTTTTTTTCAATTTATTCGCAGGTTTCATCACTCTCTGGATGGTTAGTTAGTGATTTCTTGGTGAGCCGAACAGTTGTTCCATCAGTTGAGAAAATGACAATGAACTTGTATGTTGGGAATTATGATTTATCTGGCGTGGACATGTACTATTGGCTTGCTCCAAAGGCATACAGCAACAGCATTTTGACAAGCTATGGTAACAATATAACTTTTGAAATAAGCTGGGTGGTCATGAGAGGAGACACCAGTGGTCAGCCTATTGCAGGACCACTGCTCATTTTGATGGTATTTACCTTGTTATTTATTTCTTGCTTTTTATAGATCTGAATCTGTGGATCCATTAGTGATACATGTTCTGGCCTTGCTAACACTCTTGATTGTTTAGACTATAAAAATCTACTCAATGAATTAAAACATTGTGGCACTACTGATTTCTCTCTGGAAAGGATGGAGCCTTACATTTACAACAGAATGAAGACAGTTCCAGTAACAAACTGCACAACTGGAATAAAAATAAACCCAGACGAGAACAAACATTAAGTGTTGACTCATTATGTTTTGCACAGTGTGTGGTTTCTTTCTTAACCTCGTAAATAATCTTTCACACACATTAGAGAATTGTATAAAAGCAGTAATGTTTGTGATGCAACATTATTAATAAAGTGACCAGACTCACTTATACCAAATATAGGCCAGCTGGTAGGCAAACAGATCTACAGTTGGTTACAGAAAACAACATTTAACTCACAAACACTGGTAATATGCAACAGCAAATAAATAAGTACAACAGATGATGTCAGAAATAAACTTTAACTATCATACACAAAATGGTATTCTACATATAGCACTTTCCTTAGTATTCAGCTGGTTAACAAGCTAAAATTCAGCCAGTGTTCCAATAAATTAATCGAGAAGTTCAGTCTGGCAAGTTTTGCTCTTAGAAGACTATGTCATTATGCTCAAATGAAGAAAATGGTCTCTGCTTATTTGGCATACTTCCACTCTTTATTGTCATACAAAATCATCTTATGAAGCAGTTTGTTTACTGCATAAAACAAATAACTGCACTGGTCATAAGAGGCTTCTTCAATGAGCTTGAATGTTAGTGTTATGTTTTACTAACAATAAAAACCAGGTTCATCTGAAGTGTGATTTATGCAGCTTCAACAAAAGATTTAAATATAATTTCCATTTACACTTGTCTAGAGTTGGGTCCTATGTTCTGATCAGATGTCTTCAACAAACTACTGTACTATCTAATACATGGAAAGACACTGGGACAATGCAGATCCATAAAAATCTAAAAACATTTCTCACTGGACACAAACTCATTTATCTGATTACTTCAGTTCAAGAATTGAAGACTTACATCAGCTGCATTAAAAGTGTTAATACTCATCATACAAGGTCACGATTACTAAAACCATTGCTGTCATTCTCTGGCTGGTATCAATGTAGTCATGTAAATATTCAAAAAACTGTCAGAAATAAACTACAGTTCTTCAACATAATTGATGAATCAGCAGTACCTTTCAAAAGGAGCAGCTGCAATGGCATTTTACTATGTTAAAGTTAGCCTTTGTAACTACATGTAGTATGTAGCAGCACAATGATGCAGTTTTTAACAGTTGATTGTCTTTCATAATTTGAAAACTGAATTTTTACAAATACCCCAAGGCTCTAGTTCCTGCTACAAACCTACAGAATATGATGAATGAATGAAAACACACTGATAAAACACTGTTTAACAAGAAGATGTTGCAAGAGCGGTTCCTTGTGCACTTCAGAAAAGTAGGTGTTGTAGGGTGAGGATCAAGATGGCACACTTTGTGAAGCAGGCATTAAAGATGAGTACATTATGTTCTTCTGAATGTTCCACAACTGAATGATCTACTTGGTACTTTGCCACACACTGGCAGTGAACATTCATCCAGGGTAGTCTGCTGGTGATTACACCCACACAGAAAAACACATGGTTATTTCACTACTACAGAGCAATGTCCGAGCTATCACTGTATGGCATTTAACAAATTTATGACCACAAGCAGGTTAATCATTAGAATGCACAGCCACTGGCCAACTGAGGTTCTGGGCCAAGCATTTCACCCCACTATGGAGCATGCAATACAAGCTAACAACAGTTTTCACAGTCCTTGCTTGCTGGATTTTCCTCCACTACCAATCTCAATTCTAGCTTTTGTGAATTGTGCAGCTGAGAAGTCACTGCAATATGCAGGGTGATTCACGAAGATATGCAAATATTTTAATATGTTATTCTAAAAGTAAAACTAAAGGAAAAAAAAGTTCATATAAACATAGGTCCACAAATGTAGTTACAGAGTTATGGCTAATAAAAGATTTTGCCCGGAGTTTAGCAACTTCGGTAACATGAAGCCATTGCAAAACTGTGCAAGGTTAAAATAAAGCATGATTTCCATTTCTTTTGTTGTTTTGTCTGGTGAATCTAATAAAAAGAGGTCCCAGACTTGTATCCACATTACGTACTTGCATTATGAATGCAATACACAAAATTATGAGCAACCCCTCTGAAACTGAAACGAGCAACAAAATCTGTTTATACACATGCAGCTAAATGCATTGAACTTGGTGAAGACATTTTTGAAAATATATTGTGAATGTATTGTGAAATTGTACATACACTGTACAACTTCCTTAGCACTGAGCTTTGTTTTTTTTTCAGTTCAACATGAATTCATGTGCACTATCTGACATATCATGCAATTTCAGTTAATGTTATTACCATCATTTTTCCAAAATTAAATTCTCTACAAAATATGTTGAAAACTTTGTGCAATTGTCTGGAATTTAAGAAACAAATTGGGCCAAGTATATAATAAATTTAAAATTTTATAAAATTATGTCTTTACTTCTCTGGATGTTCTGGAAAACTACTGCAAATACATGCCTGGGACATGTTTCATTAGATTCACCAGATCAATAACAACAAAATAAATGGAAATCATGTTTTACTTTAACCTCGTACAGTTTTGCGATGGCTTCATATTAGCGAAGTTGCTAAATTTCAGCCAAAAGCTTTCGTTAGCCATAACTCTGTAACTAAACATTTGCAGACCTGTTTCACTTGTAGAATAACATATTAAAATATTTGCATATCTTCGTGAATTACCCTGTATACTTCAACACCGCAACTACTCTGCCCTCAATCTCCACTAGTCACTGTAAGCCTCCTGCCTCCACTCCTCTTCTCCTGTTCCAGCCCTTTACTAGCCTCTCCGTATTATTTTTCTACTCCAATCCAGATCATCCACTGTAAGCTTCCCTTCTCTGTTTATCTTAATGCACAACCAATAAGAAGCATTGATTGATTTGAACACTTGTGTAATGTCAGTACAGCTTAATTTTCTACCTTGGCATTAAAGCAGTAACTTATCAACACTGAAGAGGAACATATTAGTGACCTTATAACATGTGATAGTGGTTTAACTTTTCTCTGAGTGTGATATCATGTTGCTTATTTTCATCTTTTGGTTCTTCAGTTAATGTTGCTTTGTTGGTTTCACAAAGTTTCACAAGCATGAAAGGCCAATATTTTCAAGGAATTAAGGTCCCTCACTTATACTGTCTCTGAACTGCAATCGAGTCCTTGGCTGGACCTCTTGTGCAGCCCAGGATCTTAATCAGACCATTACTACTTTGATTTCTACTGGTAACATGACAATGAGATTCAGTACAAAGAAGAAATTAATGCTCCATCCATTCTGGTCCTTTCTTATCTATGTTGAAGCTATTAGAAATGAAAAAGGTAATTTGTCAAGCATTTTTAGTAAGTTTATTAATACCATACAGCTGCATGATCAGAGAAGGCTAATTTAGCTGTCTGCCTGAGATATTTAAATTTCATAATCTTAGTATTAAATAAACTATGAGAAGTTTCCACATAAACATTTCCACATTATAATAGAATGAAGTGAACTTTCAGTGCTGGAGTGGTAAAATATTTACAGAAGTTGAATGGTAGTTAATTAACAGCACAATTTAGAAAAGCTTGTTTTTGTCATCAAGAAGTGGCTTGTTTCAAAACCCTGAGTGTTCTCCTTCACTATGGAAATTTTCAGAACTCAATGAATTAATGAGCGCACAGTAGTGTCTTATGTGTTGGGTTCATAAATGCACATTCCATAAATGAGACACAGAACATCTGGTCAATGTTGTTATTGATAAAACATCTGGCTGAGCTGAGCTGTGACCCATGACTTACATAGTTTCCTTTTTGCAGTTAATGATGCAGCAACTTCCAGCATAAGTTACTATGTGTAATTATAAAATTACTGACAGTCAAGGACATTTTTCCTAGAACGGAATACCTGAGCTGACTGAGACAACCATCAGCCAACCAGCATCAAACCGAGGGATCACTATACAGATTGCAACAGAGAAGTAACCATGCAACGAACTATCTGATTCAATTGCATTCAGCCACATCCCTGAATTTAAAAGGAGGGAATTTAAGACACAGAGAGAAGTGTTGAAACAAACAGAGTAGCTCAGAGGAGGCTCCCTCTTAGTTCCCTCAAGATGTTGGTTTATATACAGTAGATCGCAATTAATGTCCATTGTCAGGACATTCACAGTATGACAGTTTCCCCAGGCACCCTGGGATAGATGTCAGAGATTCTAAATTCGTTCACATGACGCAACATCAGAAGGTCATTTAAATTAAATATTTTTTCCATGTTAGCATTATCACAACCAGCACGTCACATTGCGCAAGAAACTAATAAAACTGAAACAATGATGTCCCATTAATATTTACAGATTATCTTTGCATCAGAATACAATGAAAACTTAAAAGAGGCATGGGCTGTAAGAGATTGTAAACTGCATATGTAACTGACTGCCCATTCCCAAGGGGAGGTCTACATTTACATCTACATCTACATTTATAGTCTTAAAGCCAGCTTACAGCGTGTGGCAGAGGATACGTTTAATACGACTGTTGTTCCCTTCCCTCTTTTGTCATTCACAAATTGTGTGTGAGGAAAATGACTGTTGACAAATCTCTATATATGCTCTAATTTGCCTGCTCTGATTTCTTCACTTTGGTCTTTCTGTGAGAAAAATCTGAGAGGAAGCAACAAGCTATTCAACCCTTTTTGGAACAGCAGCAAACCTCTCTATGATGCAGAACACCTCTCTTGTAGTATCCACCACAATAACTTAATAATCCACTGATTAACCACACTTCTCTTCATTGAATCTCCTTTATCTCCTCCACCAATTCAATCTGGTTAGTGTTTCAGGCTAATGAATAATCAATAAAACAAGTATTTTGTAATCTCCTCTTGCATGGATGAATTATATTTCTTTAATATTCTTCCATTGACTCTCAGCATCTGCTTTTTGCATAATTTTTTTATGCGGTCATTGCACTTTCATTCATTCCAGCAGGTACTCATACATATCTTAGGTTATTACTGTTTCCAGTGGTTTGTCACCAACATTCTAATCGAATAATAATAGGTCTCTACATCTCTTTATGTGTAACACATTGCACTTATGTTCATAGACAACTTAAATCCACCGACAAAATTGAAGCAGTTGGTAAGGCATATTTTTTGACTGTTTGGATATAAGAAACATGTTGTCTCCAGTGGCTCATAATACACAATCACCAAAAACATAGTAAAACAAAAGGATCCAATTATTCGGGGGCACCTATGTTTACATGAAAACCTATTGTGATGTGATTGCTGTCACTGTGGGAACAGCTGAGCATAGCATTGTTGCACCCCTGTGCCACTGCATTCAGTGAACCCATATACGAGATGTATATAAGTTGTTTTTTATCAGTAAACCCATTCAAATTGTCGCAGCTCACTTAACGGACAACTAACACTGCCAGAAAAACAAATCCAAAACAGGATCGAGCAGTACTGAATGCAAGCTTGAGAACTAAGAGTAAAGTAGGCCTCGTTGTAGCCAACAGCAAGTACCGTGAGTGAATGGAACAAGTTAATTCCCAAACAAGTGCCTCACCACATACCATTGATTTGCACTGTTTTTCAGATATGTTCAATGCAGGAATCAAACAAAATGTAATTATTCTGTAATGAGGCACCATACACCATATGTTCCTTATACCAAAACGACTAGAAAATAGTTATGGCCCTTTAACATTCCCTGTACCTTTAACTCTGCTGATTTCATCCTGTTAAGAACATCTTGAGCTCATTTAGCTAGAGTAGAGTCTTTCCTTCTCATCCTGTCTGGTATGTCTCCCTGACGTGGGATTCTGGGCGACTTATAAACTGTACACCTTTCCCTCCAGTCCTTTTCCTTCACCCTTTTTCGTTCCCCTTCAACTCTTCTGCCAGAAGAAGGAACCACTGGCTCCAAAAGCTTGTACAAGTTAAATGTTTTTGTGTGTATGTTTTCCTGCCGCCACTCAGTGAGTAGATTTTTCATATACATCTACATCCATACTCGGCAAGCCACCTTACGGTGTGTGGTGGAGGGTACTCTGAGTACCTCTATCGGTTCTCCCTTCTATTCCAGTCTCGATTTGTTCGTGGAAAGAAGGGTTGTCGGTATGCTTCTGTGTGGACTCTAATCTCTCTGATTTTATCCTCATGGTCTCTTCGCGAGATATATGTATGAGAGAGCAATATACAGCTTGACTCTTCAGTGAAGGTAAGTTCTCAAAACTTTAACAAAAGCCCATACCGAGCTACTGAGCGTCTCTCCTGCAGAGTCTTCCACTGGAGTTTATCTATCATCTCCGTAACGCTTTCGCAATTACTAAATGATCCTGTAACGAAGCACGCTGCTCTCCGTTGGATCTTCTCTATATCTTCTATCAACCCTATCTGGTATGGATCCCACACCGGTGAGCAGTATTCAAGCAGTGGGCGAACAAGTGTACTGTAACCTACTTCCTTTGTTTTCGGATTGCATTTCCTTAGGATTCTTCCAATGAATCTCAGTCTGGCACCTGCTTTACCGACGATCAACTTTATATGATACTTCCATTTTAAATCACTCCTAATGCGTACTCCCAGATAATTTATGGAATTAACTGCTTCCAGTTGCTGACCTGCTATTTCGTAGCTAAATGATAAGGGAAGTATCTTTCTATGTATTCGCAGCACATTTCACTTGTCTACATTGAGATTCAATTGCGGAAAATTGTATACAACCTCTCGATACACCACAGCATCATCTGCAAAAAGCCTCAGTGAGCTTCCGATGTCATCTACCAGGTCATTTATGTATATTGTGAATAGCAACGGTCCTATGACACTCCCCAGCAGCACACCTGAAATCACTCTTACTTCGGAACACTTCTCTCCATTGAGAATGACATGCTGTGTTCTGTTATCTAGGAACTCTTCAATCCAATCACACAATTGGTCTGATAGTCCATATGCTCTTACTTTGTTCATTAAATGACTGTGGGGAACTGTATCGAATGCCTTGCGGAAGTCAAGAAACAGGGCATCTACCTGGGAACCCGTGTCTATGGCCCTCTGAGTCTCGTGGACAAATAGCGTGAGCTGGGTTTCACACGACCGTCTTTTTCAAAACCCATGCTGATTCCTACAGAGTAGATTTCTAGTCACCAGAAAAGTCATTATACTCGAACATAATACGTGTTCCAAAATTCTACAACTGATCGACGTTAGAGATATAGGTCTATAGTTCTGCACATCTGTTCGACGTCCCTTCTTGAAAATGGGGATGACCTGTGCCCTTTTCCAATACTTTGGAACGCTATGCTCTTCTAGAGACCTACGGTACACCGCTGCAAGAAGGGGGCAAGTTCCTTCGCGTACTATGTGTAAAATCGAACTGGTATCCCATCAGGTCCAGTGGCCTTTCCTCTTTTGAGTGATTTTAATTGTTTCTCTATCCCTCTGTCATCTATTTCGATATCTACCATTTGATCATCTGTGCGACAATCTAGAGAAGGAATTACAGTGCAGTCTTCCTCTGTGAAACAGCTTTGGAAGAAGACATTTAGTATTTCGGCCTTTAGTCTGTCATCCTCTGTTTCAGTACCATTTTGGTCACAGAGTGTCTGGACATTTTGTTTTGATCCACCTACCGCTTTGACATAAGACCAAAATTTCTTAGGATTTTCTGCCAAGTCAGTACATAGAACTTTACTTTCGAATTCATTGAATGCCTCTCGCATAGCCCTCGTCACACTACATTTCGCTTTGCGTAATTTTTGTTTGTCTGCAAGGTTTTGGCTATGTTTATGTTTGCTGTGAAGTTCCCTTTGCTTCCGCAGCAGTTTTCTAACTCGGTTGTTGTACCACGGTGGCTCTTTTCCATCCCTTACGATCTTGCTTGGCACATACTCATCTAACGCATATCGTACGATGGTTTTGAACTATGT
This sequence comes from Schistocerca gregaria, assembly GCF_023897955.1. Classification (NCBI taxonomy): domain Eukaryota; kingdom Metazoa; phylum Arthropoda; class Insecta; order Orthoptera; family Acrididae; genus Schistocerca; species Schistocerca gregaria. The sequence continues at coordinate 672,071,258 of NC_064924.1, read as the reverse complement.
CCACTGATCCTCAACACTATCTGTACTTGAGACAAAACTTTTGTGTTGAGCCGTCAGGTACTCTGTAATCTGCTTTTTGTCACTTTTGCTAAACAGAAAAATCTTCCTGCCTTTTTTAATATTTCTATTTACGGCTGAAATCATCGAAGCAGTAACCGCTTTATGATCGCTGATTCCCTGTTCTGTGTTAACTGTTTCAAATAGTTCGGGTCTGTTTGTCACCAGAAGGTCTAATATGTTATCGCCATGAGTCGGTTCTCTGTTTAACTGCTCAAGGTAGTTTTCAGATAAAGCACTTAAAAAAATTTCACTGGATTCTTTGTCCCTGCCACCCGTTATGAACGTTTGAGTCTCCCAGTCTATATCCGGCAAATTAAAATCTCCACCCAGAACTATAACATGGTGGGGAAATCTACTCGAAATATTTTCTAAAATATCCTTCAGGTGCTCAGCCACAACAGCGGCTGAGCCAGGGGGCCTATAGAGACATCCAATTACCATGTCTGAGCCTACTTTAACTGTGACCTTCACCCAAATTATTTCACATTTCGGATTTACATTGTAAATTCAGACTTTGTAAGTTTGTGTGTTGCTCATTAAATGACTGAAAGTAACCTGTACAACACAAAACCAGTCATACACTATGGATTTGCAATATATTACACAGACTTCCTAAAAACGAAGTAAAAGCTTCAAGTCAGTGAATACCAAATCAAAACCTGACAGTGGATAACTATTAATCCAAATATTACAGTAATATTACTGTGTAAGGATCTGTTAACAGGATCAGCGTTTGACATGGCTAGTATCTTGCTACAATGAAAATTTCTCATGGAGAGAATATTTGGGGTTTTCCATCTCTGACAGCGACCAGAAATTAAAATAAATGTGAATTTCAGAAAGGGTTTATATACACACACTGTAAGGTGTTCCTCGTCTATTTGTCAATACCGTCACCAGGGCAATTGAGATTTATGTCATAATGGTATGTACTACCTTCCCTGAAAAGAAACCTGCCTCCTCTTTGTTGGGCCAAGTCACTACAATGCCCTGCAGCCCCTCATTTGAACACTCAATGCAGCTGCATATTATGGGGGAGACTGAGAAGGCAAGTGAGATCCAGACCAAAGGGGTACACTCTAATCTCATGTTCTGCTGTGTGGCTAACCTCTACAACCTACAGCTGCACTAACTCATCAATTTCCTCTGTATACAAATTTGAAATGGAGCATCCTCTATATAGTCTGAATTTGGAACCAAGTGACTTTCGTATTGTTTCACATATAAAGAAGTAGTTGAAAGATCTGTGTTTCATCTCAAAAGAACTGCTGAGCACCATGATGACATCATTTGTCAGAAAGGCAGCAGCCTTTACACAGAGGGGTTTGACAAATGTATTTGATACATTTGATGAATCTTTATGCCATTCACAATTTGCATGCTTGTTATACTTATCACTCAGTTTTAGTTCTTTTATTATCGCAGTGGTATTAATTTGTTACAGGGAAACAATGGTTTGAAGATTGGTTACGGATATGATGAATTCTATGAAACAAATGTGACAATTAGCATTCCATTACATGAAAACGGATGGTACCTTATCGCAGAGGAACTGAAAGATATTAAAGCTCACACAGCCCCTACAGAATATCAAGGGGCTGATGTCACTCGATATCAGTTTATGAGTGTTCTTTCAGATCTCAAGCATTTAATGCTGAGAGCAAAATACAACACAGATCAACAGAAAGGAAGGTATAAAAGTTTCTTAATTTTTTGATGATAACTGTTCCCCTGAAGTTTTATATGGCACTACAGTTTTAGATAACCTTCCAGGAATTTTAAATATTTTTGTAATCTGTTACACCTTTCCTCAGTTTTCTCCAATTTTATCATCACATGGAAAAAGTATGTAAATAAAATTAATTTCTTTCTAACAAAATAGTTAATAGCTTTACAAATTTTTAGAAGTGTGTTTTGTAAACAAAGAAACATAATTGAAATGTCTTAAATCTTTTCCACAGATGGTACTTTTGTACAAGCAATCTGCACTAAGAACTAATGTATACTCACCCCGGTTTATTCAACAATTTGAGATATGTTATAGAATGCTCCACCAGAGCAGAGCTATCTTTAAGCAAGCAATCCAACCAAAGTCCTGTTAGCATAGTGCCAGTGTACATCCAGTGACTGAAAGAGTGAATAGTAAACACCCATAAACCAAGCCCATAGAGAAAACCAAACCAACAGGCCAGTCAGTGTGCACTTACACTGCATCAACACTGGGACAGAATTACAAGTGGCTCAGAACAGCCCTGGACTGACTTATATGTTGGATTCTGGTAGGCATGGCCTCATCAGAGAATGCTCCTGGTGACAAGTACCACAGCAGTCAACAGTAATGTTGTGTTAACTACTCAGTTTCCATAGTGATATGAGGTACCACCACTACAAATCTGCCCCCCCCCCTCCCCCATCACCCTCCCTCCTCCAACCACGCCATGATCACCAGGTGAGAAGGAGCAGGTGGTGTGTGATCCAGTGGAACTGCCACTGGAATAAGACAATGGATACACATCCATATGTAAGTCCGTGATGTCTCTTACAGGAGGAATATTGGAGGATAAGGTCCGTTATGAGAGAGCCAATATTAGGCCATAACAAGTGCCATTATGTCAAGCTTCTCATTTGGGACATGCACCAGTGGGCAATGTGCAAGAGGCACAGTGCATGCCTAGAAAGAGAGGAAGGAATGGTCCTCTTCTGAGACTCAAACAGAACCCCTTGGTTTACGTAAATTTGATTTCACCATTGCCAGTAAGGGCAAAAATCAGGGCTGGCCGATGTGTCCAACCACCCGTTTTGAACAAAGTGAGTGAAGTGGTGTAAGACCAGGTCCTTGTCAGTGGCAGTGATGATGTTACATGGTGTTAAGGGGAAAACTGAAATGGACGTATGCATATCTGAATCAAGATGGAAACACACCAATTTGTGTTAGTAACAAGCTGTGCTGAGTCTCATGGGAATCAGGACAATGTATCCCCCTTTAGTGTGTAACATCACTGCCAACACTATATAGAATAATGAAAATGGAACAAGTATAGCATGCAGCACTGGAGAAGATGGGTGGGTCAGTATGGTAACCGACGCTTAGAGCAAAAGATGGTGAGTAAAGGTCAATAGTACTTGACAAGATGATATTTCTGTCATTACAAGAATAATTTACATTTCTGGACTAATAGGTGATATTGGGGGCTCTTTCAATTTTAGATTTTGGAGTAGAGTTTCTAAGAGGTGTATAAAATCTTAGAAGCCTATGCAATAGGGCATTCGGTGTTATTGGGTACTTATGGAACAGGACTGTGCCTATACCATGGAGGGAAGGGAGTGGACACACATTGGATACTACTAATAGTGGCAGGTGAGGGGTATATGTCGTCAAGCACAGTGCCCACTGAAGGCATTCTTTGCAAGCCTAGGAAGCTTGTTGGCAGCAAGGTCAACATTCAAAACATGCGACATGGCATCATAATTGGTTCAATTGCAGTTAGGTTTCAAAGAAGCAGTCTTAATAGTTGATCTTATCCTGGAAAACTTCCATGGCTTTTACCTGGGTGGCTGCATGTTGTCAATCGCAACATAATCTATTGTTGGCTTAAGTTCATGGGCGTAGAGTTTGAACCCCAAATACATCAAGGACACTGCATTAAAGCATACTTGCAGATTCCATTTGAGTCCATTTGCTGTCAGTCTCTGGAACAAGAGTTTGAAGTTGTGAACGTATCCCTCTGGAGTCTTCCTGTAACCGAGATATCACCATGGTAAGGCTGTATGCCATACTAAGCATTCAGTAAGCTTGTGATGCTGCATCTGAAGGAATTTGAAAATACATATCCTCGAATAACTTACTGTGGCCTCATTTTGCAAGGTCATCTGAGGTTAGTAGGAGGTAAGTTTCTACTTCAGTTTGTGCATTTATCATGACTTTAAAGTGACTGTACTGTCAAAGTTCTACTGGGTTTCTGTACTGTTACCAGTGCGGTGGCCCATTGACCATAGAGAATAACCGAATGGGCAATGACATCTTCACGAGTAAGTCTGTCTAGTTCTGTTCTGAGGGTGTCCTTTAGAGCCAGTGACACTGTGCTAGTTTTGAAGAGGTGTGGGTTAGGTGTTACCTTATGAGTGGCTTGATATTCAAAGTCAGTTGCATTGCCTAACCCAGATGAGAAGTTTTGAGCATATTTATCACAAAGAGTGATGGTGCATGGTGCAAGGTCCTTTGGATCACATGCCACATAATGCTTCATGAACCATAAACCCCAATGAGTGGAAAGAGTCTACCCTAAAGACACTGTCCACTTTGAGATCTGTTACAACACAAAAATTTTCTGGATAAGTGACTTGTGTGTTTTAAGTGTGTAAAACTGAAAGTTTCCAAGCAAGGATACCTGATGACATTATAGGCGCAAAGGTCTGGCTTGGCTATCTTTAAGGGTGGTGAACCTAAACTTGTTTCATCTCCACAGATTGGGGCAGGTTTGCAGGAGAGCTGCTGAAACCTCTCTCGTACAAGCATTCATTTTCTACCAAACCCTTGACGTGTTACACACCAAAGGAAGCATGTGTTGTGGGCATGGTGAAAGAATCACTTCTTTACAACTAGACAATGGTGCTGCCATTAATGTGGTCCATTGCCACTGGTGTGGTTGTTGATAGCGGCATCTGGGCCATGGAGAAGGTGAGGGCCGCACGACAGGTGGCATGACATCCCACATAGCCCTTGTCCGAATACTGACTGCCACATCTTCTTCCATCATTAATAAACTCTGGGCTGTGTGGGAAGTTTCACAGGCTTGAACTATTTGCAATACTTTCATCACAATAGGGTCCGGTTTCCTCAATACATAGTTCCCCAATTCTGATTTGAGGTCAAAATGCACACTAACATCCCAGATCAGAGAGTAAGTGTAGTTCTCCATGCACGGACATTCAAAATTGCATTCCTACTTAAGTCATAAAGGTCTGTATGTCTCGCCATCAAAAAATGTTCTTCTAATAAAGAAGATATGCTAGGTAACTCAAGTTCTGTCAGATTCATCAGAAACTTGGCAAGCCACAATGTGTAACTGCAATCAGTGGCAATAAGTGCTCTGCTCTGCACTTTGTTCATTAGGGGATGAAAAAGTTTTAAAAATGAGTGGTACAGAACACATACCTGCTCCATTCATTAATGCTTGCTCTCCCTGTAAAGTTACTGCTGGTAGTTCTTCATAGTTCTACATTGTTTGCATTAAAAGTAGTAGTAGTTTTAGTTGCTCCATGGTTGAAGAGCCACACTCTCACCTAATCAGAAAATGTTCAAAGTCTGATTTGCATGTGCCACAGGTTCCAAACACATAAAGACAATCTATACTCAAAATTAACAAAGCCTCATCCCAGTTTATTTAACAAATTGACATAATGCTCGTTGGAGCAATAAATGCTATCTGTAAGTAAGCAATCCAACCGAAGTCCAGTTTTTACAGTGTCAGAGTCCAGCCAGTTAGTAACAGAGTCTGAAGAGTAAACACCTATAAACTAAGTCCATAGTGATAACCAAATTAATAGACCAACCAGCACACATTTCCATTGCATAAACACTGTGTTAGGATTACAAATGGCTTACAGGGAACTCCTTGAGTTGAGGTTGCATGTTCAATCTTTAGTAAGGCTCATTTGAAAGTGTTGTGTAGCAATTATGACAGGAAAAATATTAGCTACTAATAAATCACCATGTACACCAAGAAATTAAAGTCCAAATATGAAAGTTAAAAGTGACCTTTTACTATTGCTCAAAGTAGTCAATCATTGGTTCCCATTTGTCCATAAAACAATAAACAGTTCTTTCAGATTCCACAGCGTTTTCAAGGGAAGGGTTGGAGGTAAGAACACAACAGGAATTATCCCTGCAGTTTCTTTTTGACCTAGCCAGTGGCCTTAGTTTCATATTGCCTCTCACTTCCTGTCCCCTGTTCTTCATATATCTCACTATAGTCAGCCAAAACAACCTCTCAGACCAACCAGGCTGTAGCACTAGTACACTATTGCCGTGTGTATGTAGATAAGCAGTGTTACCATGTTCCAGCTCTTGTTTAGATGCCAACCATTTACTCGATACTTGCATTATACAATATGTGATTATTTTTACTCATTCCTTTAAAAATATTCGAAATTTGGTTCATAAGAACCAGCGATAAAGAAAAATAACACAAAAGCTTCCAGTTACAGAATATTCATAATTAGTTGCAGGCAAATTGGTAGATATGATGCTCATGCACAGTCAAAGAAATGAGGACAATTTCAGAAAAATTGTACCATTTATTCAAGAGAAAGAGCTTCACAAACTGAGCAAGTCATTAACATGTTTATCCACCTCTGGTCCATATGCAATTAGTTATTCAGCTTGGCATTGATTGCCAGAGTTGTTGGATGTCCTCCTGAGGCATAGAGTATGCAATTCCATCCAACTGGATGTTAGATCATCAAAATCCTGAGTTGGTTAGAGGGCCCTGCCCATAATGCTTCAAATGTTCTCAACTGGGGAGAGATCTGACAGCCTTGCTGGCTAAGGTAGAGTTTGGCAAGCTTGATGACAAGCAAACTCTCACTATGTGCGGGCGGGTGTTATCTTGCTGAAATGTAAGTCCAGGATGGCTTGCAACAAAATGGAGCTTAGAATATCATTGACATACCACTGTGCTGTAAGGATGCTGCAGATGACAGCAAAGTCATCTTGCGGTGAAAAGAAATGGCACCCCAGATCGTCACTTCTAGTTGTAGGGCTATATTGTCGGTATCAGTCAGGTTGGTATCCCACCACAGTCCAGAGTGGTGCGAGACATGTTTTAGGCCTGGAATCTCACTGACTGGAGTAGAATTGTCTTCAATGATTTTTGCTTTGAACCTCAATTATTATGAAAATCACAAGAATCTTTGGTACATTAAACGTGATGGCATGTTGTGATTGGTGCTAATCTATGAATACTGACAGCTGCGGGGATGACTTCTATGTTACTTTCCATATGTGTATTAGAAGAAAAACAGTCACTTTGAGAGAGAAAATCCACTGCTCCTTCTCTTATGCTTCTCAGCCAATGGTTTTATGTCATACTTCAATCAAACCAAATACATTGCACAAACCACTATAGGCTGTCTATATACGGGATAAATCAACAGACAGAGTGATGTGGAATTTGCAACCTTGAGCCCATATATTCTGATAAATTGTGAAAGAGTTTTTGAATACTTGTGGATTTTCAGTTTCCTTTCTAACATCCTTCAGCAACCAGTCAGACTTATGCATCGGAGTATAAATCATTCCCAACCTTAGATAGGGATGGATGTATAATCCATTGTGGAATTATTTTTGCTTCCAGTACTGCAGATACCAGCTGTAGTGGATCCTCCACTGCCAGAAACCACACAGATTACTTCTGGCCGCAGACCTGTCGTGGGGCTATGACAGGCTGCATTCATGCTTTGCACACTCTGCTGCTGTAGCAACACACCATCAGCCCTGATGGCAACTACCAAGCAGAGTATGACTTTAACTGTGCTGTGCACTCCTAAATCATGGCACCCACTATAGTGGGAGATAAATCATAACAAATTTCATGCTACATTAAATATTGGTAACACACAAAATCTCTGTGTGGCAATGTTGTAGCTGGTGATCTCTTACTGAGATTTGATACCACATCATGCTCTTGGCTGTACAGCTTGACTATTTTTCCCTTGTTATCTAAGACATTGTTGTTGTTGTGGTCTTCAGTCCTGAGACTGGTTTGATGCAGCTTTCCATGCTACTCTATCCTGTGCAAGCACCTTCATCTCCCAGTACCTACTGCAACCTACATCCTTCTGAATCTGCTTAGTGTAGTCATCTCTTGGTCTCCCTCTACGGTTTTTACCCTCCACACTGCCCTCCAATACTAAATTCATGATCCCTTGATGCCTCAGAACATGTCCTACCAACCAATCCCTTCTTCTGGTCAAGTTGGGCCACAAACTTCTCTTCTCCCCAATCCTATTCAATACTTCCTCATTAGTTATGTGATCTACCCATCTAATCTTCAGCATTCTTCTGTAGCACCACATTTCAAAAGCTTCTATTCTCTTCTTGTCCAAATTTATCGTCCATGTTTCACTTCCATACATGGTTACACTCCATACAAGTACATTCAGAAACGTCTTCCTGACACTTAAATCTATACTCGATGTTAACAAACTTCTCTTGTTCAGAAACGCTTTCCTTGCCATTGCCAGTCTACATTTTATATCCTCTCTACTTCAACCATCATCAGTTATTTTGCTCCCCAAATAGCAAAACTCCTTTACTACTTTAAGTGTCTCATTTGCTAATCTAATTCCCTCAGCATCACCCGACTTAATTCGACTACATTCCATTATCCTTGTTTTGCTTTTGTTGATGTTCATCTTATATCCTCCTTTCAAGACACTGTCCATTCCGTTCAACTGCTCTTCCAGGTCCTTTGCTGTCTCTGACAGAATTACAATGTCATCGGCAAACCTCAAAGTTTTTATTTCTTCTCCATGGATTTTAATACCTACTTCGAACTTTTCTTTTGTTTCCTTCACTGCTTGCTCAATATACAGATTGAATAACATCGGGGAGAGGCTACAACCCTGTCTCACTCCCTTCCCAACTACTGCTTCCCTTTCATGTCCCTCAACTCTTATTAGTGCCATCTGGTTTCTGTACAAATTGTAAATTCCCTTTCGCTCCCTGTATTTTACCCCTGCCACCTTCAGAATTTGAAAAAGAGTATTCCAGTCAACATTGTCAAAAGCTTTCTCTAAGTCTACAAATGCTAGAAGCGTAAGTTTTCCCTTCCTTAATCTAACTTCTAAGATAAGTCGTAGGGTCAGTATTGCCTCACGTGTTCCAACATTTCTACGGAATCCAAACTGATCTTCCCCGAGGTCGGATTCTACTAGTTTTTCCATTCGTCTGTAAAGAATACGCATTAGTATTTTGCAGCTGTGACTTATTAAACTGATAGTTTGGTAATTTTCACATCTGTCAACACCTGCTTTCTTTGGGAATGGAATTATTATATTCTTCTTGAAGTCTGAGGGTATTTCACCTGTGTCATACATCTTGCTCACCAGATGGTAGAGTTTTGTCAGGACTGGCTCTCCCAAGGCCGTCATTAGTTCCAATGGAATGTTGTCTACTCCGGGGGCCTTGTTTCGACTCAGGTCTTTCAGTGCTCTGTCAAACTCTTCACGCAGTATCATATCTCCCATTTCATCTTTATCTACGTCTTCTTCCATTTCCATCATATTGTCCTCAAGTACATCGCCCTTGTATAGAGCCCCTATTACTCCCTCCACCTTTCTGCTTTCCCTTCTTTGCTTAGAACTGGGTTTCCATCTGAGCTCTTGATGTTCATACAAGTGGTTCTCTTATCTCCAAAGGTCTCTTTAATTTTCCTGTAGGCAGTATCTATCTTACCCCTAGTGAGATAAGCCTTTACATCCTTACATTTGTCCTCTAGCCATCCCTGCTTAGCCATTTTGCACTTCCTGCCGATCTCATTTTTGAGATGTCTGTATTCCTTTTTGAGTGCTTCATTTACTGCATTTTTATATTTTCTCCTTTCATCAATTAAATTCAATATTTCTTCTGTTACCCAAGGATGTCTACTAGCCCTCGTCTTCTTACCTACTTGATCTTCTGCTGCCTTCACTACTTCATTCCTCAAAGCTACCCATTCTTCTTCTACTGTACTTCTTTCCCCCATTCCTGTCAATTTCTCCCTTGTGCTCTCCATGAAACTCTGTACAACCTCTAGTTCTTTTAGTTTATCCCGGTCCTATCTCCTTAAATTCCCACCTTTTTGCAGTTTTTTCAGTTTTAATCTACAGGTCATAACCAATAGATTGTGGTCAGAGTCCACATCTGCCCCGGGAAATGTCTTACAATTTAAAACCTGGTTCCTAAATCTCTGTCTTACCATTATATAAGATATCTGAAACCTGTCAGTATCTCCAGGCTTCTTCCATGTATACAGCCTTCTTTTATGGTTCTTGAACCAAGTGTTAGCTATGATTAAGTTGTGCTCTGTGCAAAATTCTAACAGGCTGCTTCCTCTTTCATTTCTTACCCCCAATCCATATTCACCTACGAGATTTCCTCCTCTCCCTTTTTCTACTACCGAATTCCAGTCACCCATGAATATTAAATTTTCGTCACCCTTCACTATCTGAATAATTTCTTTTATTTCATCATACATTTCTTCAATTTCTTTGTCATCTGCAGAGTTAGTTGGGATATAAACTTTTACTACTGTAGTAGGTGCGGAATTCATATCTATCTTGGCCACAATAATGCATTCACTATGCTGTTTGTAGTAGCTTACCCGCATTCCTATTTTCCTATTCATAATTAAACCTACTCCTGCATTACCCGTATTTGATTTTGTGTTTATAACCCTGTAGTCACCTGACCAAAAGTCTTGTTCCTCCTGGTCCAAACTTCATTAATTCCCATTATATCTAACTTTACCCTATCCATTTCCCTTTTTAAATTTTCTAACCTACCTGCCTGATTAAGGGATCTGACAGTCCACACTCCGATCTGTAGAACACCAGTTTTCTTTCTCATGATAACGACATCCTCTTGAATAGTCCCCGCCCGGAGATCCGAATGGGGGACTATTTTACCTCCGGAATATTTTACCCAAGAGGATGCCATCATCATTTAATTATACAGTAAAGCTGCATGCCCTCGGGAAAAATTACGGCTGTAGTTTCCCCTTGCTTTCAGCCGTTCGCAGTACCAGCACAGTAAGGCCGTTTTGGTTATTGTTACAAGGCCAGATCAGTCAATCATCCAGACTGTTTCCTCTGCAACTACTGAAAAGGCTGCTGCCCTCTTCAGGAACCACATGTTTGTCTGGCCTCTCAACAGATACCCCTCCGTTATGGTTGCACCTACGGTACGACTATCTGTATCGCTCAGGCACGCAAGCCTCCCCACCAACGGCAAGGTCCATGGTTCATGGGCGGAGGCTAAGACATTATGAAATTATAATATATGAGGGCATATGCTGAAAAGTAATGCCTGCAAACATTTGTGAGAAATCTTTTAAAACTTTTAAATATAACAAATGCTATTAACATTCTACAACTTTATTCTTCATGTCTAAATATTTGCAGCCCTCTGCCACTACAGGTCTCTGGACTGTAGCATGTAACATGGCAGTGTGTAACGTTAACTATGTTGGTGTGTGAGAAACAGTGTGCTCTAATAACGTTTTGGATTTGAAGAGTTCATCCTCACATGGAGAACCCTCTCCTTCAGCATAATAATGCCAGACCACACATGACTGCTGTGACATCTGCAACAATCCAATGCCTCGAGTTCACTATCATTGATCGTCCTCCATACAGTCCCAAGTTAGCCCCCTCCGATTTTCATCTGGCTCTAAAACTCAAACAACACAATTGAAGACTTCACTTATAGTAATGAATCAATGCAAGCAGAGGTGAAGCTGTGCACCATCAACAAAGTCAAACATTCTACAGTGGTGGTATCAACAAAGTTGTCTCTCAGTGGAACAAATGTGTTCATTGTATGGGTGACTATATTGAGGAATAAATATGTAGAGATGAATAATAAAGTTGTAGACTGTTAACAACAGTCATTTCATTTATAAAGCTTCAAATTCTGAGGTGTTACTTTTCAGCATGCCTTCACACATAAGTTTGATAGGGCAATCAAATGATTGGTGATTGTTTCTTTGTATGACATTTTCATTAGTAGCAAAGTATACATTAAATGTGAAAATAGTTCCTGAACCAAAATTTAAGCAGTGATACCCGATTCACTTAGTATACTTTACAATTCACTTCATTCTACCAGTTTCCTAGTCAATAGCATATCACTTCCGGCAGACACTAATGGTGTTGGCTAAGGTCTTACCACTAACAGGATTAATTTTGGTACACTACTTTCTTTCAGAAAGGTATTTTGAAGAGGGTTTTTTGTTCTATTAAGCCCTTAACTACGAGGAGGGGTACAAGTTTTTACTCCAATCATTACATTATGATGCAGATGACTGAAAATTCATTTGTTGCATTCATCTGTATTTCACAGATTAAAAGCTGTGTCACTGAAAACTGGCTTACCAAGTGCAGATGGAGCAGTGGCACGCCAAGTGGAAAGGTGTCTTTGCCCGCCAGGCTACACGGGATTATCCTGTGAAAATTGCCAGTATGGATATGCTAAGATTGGGTCAACATTACCTTATGATGAATTTGGATATGAATGCAGGAAATGTAATTGTAATGGACATGCAGCTACGTGCAATCCTGTTACAGGAGAATGTTTGGTAAGTCTATGAATTATTATAGCTCTTAAAATACCCATAGGCTTCCTTCACATTGATTAATGCTCTGTCTAGCTTTCTTTTACATTTTCATCAAATATTTTTGGACTGAGGCAACAATGGAAAATGGAACAACAATAACTGAGTGGGAACTGTGCTACTCACTGAATGTAGCACACGGATACCATGTGTTAGCCAGGCTTGGAACATGAAACGGAGGGGTAAAGCACGGTAACAGTGTAAAAAAAGATGTCCAAATACTAAAGAATTCCTTTACTGGTGTGTTAACAGGCACAATTAACTGCAGAACCCATTTACTTTGTAAGATGCCACAAAAATGTTTACGAACAAAAGCTCTCAATCTAATTGGTGCAGTAATCCCCACCGTCCATGTACGGAGAATCAGTTCACACAATTTTTTAAGACAGCATGAGAAAGACCATTAATGTTCTCGAAGTGTGGTAAATGGGCCTAATCTAACACTGTGATCAAGGAAATATGCAAATACAAATAAATGAACTTTGAGGTATCTTAAGTGTATCTGATCTAACAAAGTTACCAATCACAAATAAACACGAGGTACAGTGGGCGAAGCTAATCTAACACAGTGATCAAAGCAAAATGTAATATGCAATATACAAATAAGCATACTTAATGTACCATAAGGTGAAGCTAATCTAGCATAGTGAGTAAAGATATTAAAAACAAAGATTCCAAGACTTACCAAGCGGGAAAGCGCCGGTAGATAGGCACAATAAATAAAACACACAAACACACACACAGAATTTCGAGCTTTCGCAACCGGCGGCTGCTTCGTCAGGAAAGAGGGAAGGAAAAGGAAAGATGAAAGGATGTGGGTTTTAAGGGAGAGGGCAAGGAGTAACCCCAATCCCGAGAGCGGAAAGACCCACCTTAGGGGGAAAAAAGGATAGGTATACACTCGCGAGCACACACACACACACACATATCCATCCATATATATATATGTCTGCCTGTGCCTGTGCATCTACGGATGGGAGTAAAGAAAATGCAAAATACAAATAAACAAACTTGAGGTGCCATAGGTGAAGCTTATCCAACACAATTGGAGATTTCAGTCTATAATGGATTCATGCCTGCTGCTGTGCTGCAGTGGTCTGCATATAATAATAATAATAATAATAACATGTGCAATCTTGCCACACTAATTATAATTTAACAGGCTCCATGAAGTGGATACTTCATGCTCAGAACATGAGTTCGTAAGGTGGGTGTTGAATAATGTTTCCCTGAAGTACGGTATCAGTCTTGCCTGCTAGTTCTCCATTGGCATCACAGGAGCATGCAGTGTTATTCACGTTATAGACACACAAAACTGAAGCACCACTGATGTCTTTCATGGATTGTGTCTCAATATGGTAGCACTACAGAAAGCTGTTTAAGTCCTGATAATGAGATAACTTGAACAGAGACGTAACATGAGAGGAACATTAAGTGGACTGCGCTTTTCCCGTGGACTGTTCAGTGTTGGCGAGACAACCATGTTACACGCTTTACGGCAGGACCCCACACACTGTGGCAAAGAAGCACACAGCAGAGGAAACTCTTGTCCTCAGATGCATACATTTTGTGATGCGGATTTTTGTCAGACAAGTTGTCATCTACTACAGCGCGAGATCATCTGCTAGAGCAGATGGGTGGCGGGCACAAATGCACAGTAGAGTGTCGCCACACAGTTCCCCTGCCCCCATGCGAGAAGCAGAGGATAGGTTGCAGGAGGCAGTAGTGAGTCGTGGCGTTAATTGGCAGACTGTTGAAGTAGCAATGCGGTGTCAGCGAAGCTGCGATCACTGATGACGGTGAAGGCAGCAGCACAGCATGCGGCAGTCTCTCGGGTGTCATGTCACAAGCTCAGCATAGGTGTAACACCCAACTGCACTGTCAGTTGGGCCAGGGATTGGCGATGCACTGATGGGCAGGTGCAGTCAGGCATGCTGCAGTGTCGGGGTTTGGTCTGCCAGAGGACGTGGCAGCATGCTGATGCTATGGCAAGTCACGCACAGTGGGCCGTGCACAGTCCACCCTGCACAGCACGTGTGCTGTACAGTGTCGGCATGTGAAAGATGAGTTGCATCACACATCTGAATGGGGAAAGGAATGTGGACACAGAACTGCGGAGGCTGCAGCATTGCACAGATTAGGATCCGACAACAATTTTGTGCAGCTAGCCAGGTTGGGGGTCTGCAGGCACAAGCCTACAGTGGCCCACGAATATCTAGCCTCGGTGGTTTTGAAGACAGATGTGCACTTAGCTGTATGCAAATGACATATAGAGGATGACGAGTGCTGTGAAGTCAGAAGCCCAAGATACAAATCACCTCGACAGTGTACAGTAAGGGAGGTGCAGCCATAGAGGCAGTACTCAAGTGCCTCACCCGACAAGTTTAAGGGGGTGGTCTGCTTGGTACGGCCCTTCGATAGAGAATGGCCAAGGTTCTTCTGCAGCTTTTATCAGTCACAGATGTGACCAAACAGCAGTGGCAGCTTGTATGGTTCAGTCTCACTACTGCTAGCTGGACGTGGTCTTGGAGGTGAAGTCTTCACTCAGACAGCAGATCATGATTTACCAAGCAAGTCATCCTGTAACTAGCGAGATTGTCATACTGTTGGAATCAGAGATGCAGATGAGATGACCAGACACTGAGACTGACGCTTCTGAAACAGGGGATTTATGTTGGACATAGTGTCATTGTGGGTGGGAATGTAGTCATCTGCCCAGATTATCTGGCAGTGTCACAGGATTTGTCCCCACCATGGTGTCTCAGTTATTGCCATTTCTCCTTATCTTCACACTCTCCACCACTGCTAGGATACAGTGGAGTGGCTGAGCAAGGATGTTACATGTTATTATTCGGTATCGCTTGGCTCACAGAATGATGTATTGGATGCTGTCATACTGTGACATTTGCACTCCTCATTCACGGCTTGGCTCAGAGTGGCAATATGTTACGAGAGGAGCCTTGCCTTCTGCAACATCAGCAAGCTTTGCATGCTGCAGATACTGATAGTGACATATTGTATGGACCAGACCTGGTTCTCTGCCATCTGCGCCAAGTAATAATTTTACAAATTTATGAGCACATCTGGGAATTGGATGTCCTATGCAACAGTATGTTAGCAACTTTGGCTGCAGAGGTGGGTATAC
The DNA here is from genome assembly GCF_023897955.1 of Schistocerca gregaria. Classification (NCBI taxonomy): domain Eukaryota; kingdom Metazoa; phylum Arthropoda; class Insecta; order Orthoptera; family Acrididae; genus Schistocerca; species Schistocerca gregaria. Next base: position 672,055,679 of record NC_064924.1, on the reverse strand, counting down.
AGTTTGTCTGGTACATACCCAAACCCCTAGGTCAAATCAGTCAAATTCAGTAAAACATTTCTAATAAAATTTTTATTCCTTTAGGATACAACCCATAAGCTTGGTATTCTCAATAATTGTGATCAATGAACAAAGTACCCAGAAAAAATATAAAGCAAACGATTTTGTGGCAACCTTATATTATGAATACTTATTTGTTGCATATAGGAGTCAAAGTATATGAATGTGTCAAAGTATATGATTGTGTCAAAGTATATAAATGAACTGTCAACTTTACTCACCTATATAGGCAGCACACCCTGCTGTAGAAGGGAAAAGAAGAGAAATGGTAGAAAAATGCTCCTGCTCAAAGACAAATAAGGCAAATATGCCCCTCTTTAAAAGACTCTGGTAGAAAAATGGGAAACCAGCTCCCTAACCCTTATTCCACCTTCCTCACCAAAAATTTTGCCATGCAAACATATTCACACTTTGTCGTGCAGAAAGAGACAGTGATAGTGGAAGAGACAGGAGACAGGTGTTGGTGGGATGTACTGCAATAAATGGGAGAAAAAGGAGACAATGGGAGAAAGAGATATATATAGATAGATAGTGGCAATGAGAGGGAGAGGCAAGATAAACTGGATAATATGATTTAGAATGTTGTGTATGAAAGAGTGTGAATATGTCTGCATATCAAAATTTTTTGTGAAGAAGGCAGAATGAGGACTGAGGCAGCTGGTTTGTCAGAGCCTTTCAAAAAGGGACATTTTCACCTTTTTGTGCCCTAACATGAGCATTTTTCTGCTGCTTAGTATATTAGTGAACTTACAACTAAAAACTGTGTGTCCAGTAATCTGAATGTTCTCCACTCTGCCTACACAGCCTATTCCTCTCAGATAACACCAAGTTTCATGTATTCCATGAGACATTGTAGAGAGCTGTAAGATTTAGCACAAGACCTAAGTTCAAAATATAATGACCAGGAATCTTATGTCACCTCTCCTCATCCAGCCAGCCAAATACTGGCATCTTTGCACCTTCATATCCTCCTCGACATATTGTTGAGCATCACAGAAGTTATGCTTATACATAAAAACTGTGTATCCAGTCAATCTGTTTTTGCAATACCATGCCTTTCACAGAGATCTATGCAGCTTCACGTCTTCCTTAACATCTTGTGGAGTATCAGAGAAGTTATACTTCAAAACATTTCCTCAACACTTTTGCACATTTCTTTGTTAGTGTTGTATAGACATTGAGCCACAAGGTGTCCAATTATACCCCATAATAAATGGTCTGGCATGGAAAGGTCTGGGCTTTATGGTGACCCTTTTAACGGGGCTAGTTATGCTAAATCATACTCAATTCAGCAGCCACGAAATTGTGTATGGAGGAACTTTAATTCCCCATGATCCATGAGTCCCTTGTCTTCAAGTTGAGGAGCAACCACCTTTGTAACATGTCCAAATAAGAATTTCCATTCACCAACTCTTCAAAAATTATGGTTAAGACAGATATGGTGATGGCATCCAAGCCAATATCATAACATGCGGCAAGCTCCTTTTCAACTCTTGCTTTTCTTAGACCAGAAAACCACACTTGTTATTTGTGAAGTGTGACAAAGTGCACATTCTTCTGAAAATAACGTTCTCGAGTGAGACAGAATTTGGGGGCGGGAGAAGGTGTGATTGTTAGGCTGCAACATGCTGCTGCTTGTAATTCCTGGTAATTCATTCAGAAACTTTAGCCTGAATTCTTTCACATTAAAATATGTTTTTAATGTGGTCATGCATTGTTCAGTACAGAACAGCTTCTCTTCTATAAATGCATTCCATTAAAGACTGTTCCATTAACTGGGTATGGTGGCATGTTTTCTCTCACATTTTCTTACATATATTATGTGGCCTTTGTCATTTATTGACACGATAGCATGTTTCTCCAAGTCAAGCTTGCTGACTGATGAATCTCTAATCTATCTGCTGTGAACTGTTGAAAAATCATGGTTGTACACACCTATGTTACCCAATTTTGATTCAGTTTCAGTCATTAACAGAGCCTCTTCAGGTGTATTAATATCATAATTAGAAGTGTGACAACTTATAACTATAATGGACCATCATGGCTCTAGCCAGCATCTCCATTCGGCTGTAAAACATGACCATGTATTGCGTCCCATAACTCTGTGGCAAAGCACTTGACAGTTAACTATGACACATCTGTGTGCAACTATGATTTTTAAACTTTTTCTTTTTTTGACAAAGTAAAAGGAAGTACAAAACAAACTATTTTTCCTATGACCTCAAATCCCCACCTCAGCCTCCTCCTTACCCCTGCCACATGGTTCTCTCTCTCTCATGTGCTGCTGTTTCCAGTCTGGCTTCAGCTGCCAGAGACTGATCACGAGTGTGTGAATTGCATATGCACATGCGTGTCCGTGCTTTTGTCTATTTACCAAAAGCTAACATTCTGGCAGTCTTTTCATTTTGCCTTTCTGCGACAGCACCTCCGTTATATGGTGAGTAGCAACTACCCTTTTCATGATACTGTAACATTCCATCCTGAATTTTCCATGTTTCATTTTGACCAAAGATCAGAGTAGATATAAAATGTGCAGCTATAAGACTTCAGTCACAAGTTGCACTGCATTCGCACAATGCAATAGTTGCAACTTGAGAATAACCCTGAGCCACATAATTTTTTTATTCCATACACAATGTAGTGAGTCATTCACTGTAATAAAGTAATACAGTAATAGGCAACCATTACATTTATCAGAATTAATTTATGTTACAGTATTGTTTGGAGTTTTCGTTATTTTGAGCATTTAATTCTTTATCTGCTGATTTCTTACCTTTTTGCATGCATCCCTGTTTTCTTAATTTCTTTCACATTCCAACTTGCAATGTTGAGGAATGGGTAGTAGCTTCTTTCTCGGTAGAACTTTAGTAGTTCATTTCTTAATTCTCATTCATAATACTCAGGCTGAAAATGAACTGAACACAACTGCGCAATTTTCACATTCACTTTCTCTACACATTTGCACTGTAGTATCCACTGAAGTTGCAAAGTGCTCATCTTTGGTAAAACTGATCAGTAATGTTTGTCATCTTTCGAACAATATCAATGTGCTGTGCTATGGCACAATTACAGTGACCCTTGCTCATGACTGATATGAAATGAATTATTTTCCTTGGATATGAACCATGACTTCCATGGTCTGCTGAATGCACAATCCCTCTATCCTCTACATGAATCACAAAGTACCAGGGCATCTGGGAATTTGTTACTTGTTGGGGGCAAAAATAGTATACCTCATTTTTGTATACCATATTAGTATCCTCCCCTGAGAAAGAGTGCTTATCCTGTACTAGTGCATGTGTGGGCCCTCAGTGTGGTGTTGCTGTGCATGTCTGCTTGAATTGGTCGCCAGCTGTATCAGAGTGGGCCATCCGCTAGGGGCCGCATATGGGAGGCATGCGTGCAGCGCATTCTCAGCCATGCCACCTGCCGATGAACAGAGCATACATATGTGCAGAGCAGCACTGACTGACCCCCTCTGTGTTTATTCAGTTGTCCTGCTCACATCAGTTGTTCCGAGCCTTGCTTCATGGGGATTCATTCCCGTTATTGTTCAGAGGTTTATGAATAAAGCCATATTTGAGTTACTTGGATTGGTTTCGTGTATTACTTGGTTACTACAGGATTGGCGACAAGACTGGGATGGTTTCCATGTGTGCAGTCTCTACGTGCAGTTTCATCAAGTTAGTCATTATGTATGCTGTGCTTCCTGGTCCGATTGAATAGCTTACTTTGGCAGTGACCACTATGTCGGCTTCCATTAACAACAGGGTACTGTTCCACCAGTCCATCCACCCACTTTTCCTCCATATGATGACTCAGTCAAGGATTGGGAAGCTTATGAAAAAAGACTGAGACAGCATTTTTTGGCTTTTGGTGTGACAGATTCATATTTGGGCAAAGCCTTCTTCCTCTCCTGGATTCCACATAAAATCTATCACTTTCTGTGACAGCTGACCCCTTTACAAGAACTGGCTGCTCTTAATTTTGATCACATAAGCTGTTTATTGTTCAAATACCATCACAAACAAACACATGTCAATGCATCACAAATTGAATTCTACCGATACGGCAAGAAATCAAACCAGTTATACAGTTCACGGGCAGCTGAACTTCATAGCCTTAGGTGTAAGTGTCAATTCTTTACTGATACCCATAATGATTCTCATGCAGACACTCTGTTTGCAGAAGTTTTTCAAATAGCACAATATTCTGAAGTTTCTCAGACAACAGGTGACCAAACTGAAGCATGAGGCAATGTGGCAGCAATGTCATAAGATGTGCTCACTAAGCCGACAGATGGCTTGCACAAGGAAGCTGCAGCGGTGGCCGTAAACATGCAGGCCCAGCGCCGCTGGCTCCAGCAGTCACAACCATCACAGGGCCATCAGCGTTCTCTGTTTCCATCTTGTCCTTTCTTTTTTGCCCAGCATGAATGTTTCACATGCCCTAAGCATTGGGCTACTCATAGTGGTTGCCAGAAGAAATGCTACATCACCTCTGCGGGTCATTCTCCAAAGGTTGCTCAGGACATGGAGAAGAACGTAAACTGCATGACTAATGCTTGTAACTTCTCCCAAGTTATTTATCGAGTTCATTGTTTTTTTTTTGTCAAGTGCTCCAGCCACAGACTGATACAGGTGCTGCAGTGCCATTATAGAATTTTGAAACCTCTATGAGTGTAGGCTCATCGCCATTGACACTAGTCACAAGGAAACATGTCAGTTGAAATGAACAGAACATTGCATTGTTGGGACAATTTATAGCGTCTTCTTCTTACAAGTCAGTGGTTCATTCCATTATGTTCTTGGTGGTTGCTGATGGTGGTGTCTAGAACTTTTTGGGGTGGATGCATTTCACACATTTGGCTTTTCTATCATTGAAACAGTTCACCATCAGAGAAATGTTGCCTCTGTGGCAACTTCAATACTACTGTCAACATGCAGTCAATTGGGGATACGTATCCTTATCCATGCCTAGAGGAACTGTTGGCAAAAATGTTGGATGGCCAGTATTTTTCTAAAATTAATTAATTTGACGTGTATCTGCATGTTCCTGTGGACAAAGAGCCTTGGTGAGTTCTGATTTTGAACATTGCTTTTGGTCTCTATCTCTATTGCACCTTCCTTTTGGTGTGGCGGCTGGTGCCCCTGCTATTTTACCATGATTTTTGGAGCAATTGACTATGCCTAGCCCTGGTCACATTAGCTACATTCTCTCTGGACAAGCACATAGTTTTGGTGACTGACGCTTCACAGTATGGCCTCAGTGCAGTCCTAGTGCACGGATATGCTGACGGCTCCAAACAACCTGTTGCTCTCACCTCTAAATCGCTCACCCCAGCCCAGAAGCATTGGAAAAAAAGAGGCTCATTTTTTATTATGGCTCTGAGTTTCACCTTATTACTGATCATAAATCTCGGTTTCCTTGTGTAACCCTTGCACTTCCTTACCTGACAAGGCAGTAAGTTGCCCACAATTCTGGGCACAGTTCACGTCTCGTTACAATTACGAAATCCACTTTCGACCTATGTCTAAACATGCCAATGCAGATGCCCTGTTACACCTTTCTGTGGGTCCTGATCTTGACTTATCGTGAAGAATTGCTTTGATTCATTCTTGATACTGAATCACAGTCCACAGTCTAGTGTTTCCCAATTACAAGCAGTCTAGTGTTTCTCAATTACGAGCTCACACATAGCAGCTGCAGTTGCTGCTGACGCATCCCTCTACCAGGTGGTTTGGTTTGTTCAGCAGGGTTAGCCAGATAAACTGCCAGGTCAGGCTTCAGACCCCCAGTGCAATTATTTTTTCCTTACAGTATCACATCTATGTTTTTGACAGTGTTTTGCTGCTGGCAACAGAAGACGTCTCTCCCAGAGTAATCATTCCCACCGTGAGATTCTACAACTTTTCCACCACAGCCATTTGGGAGTTTCATGCACTAAACTGTTAGCTAGGAGACATGTTTTCTGCCCATGGACTGATGGCAAAATTGTCCATTTTGTAGCAGCTTGTGAGCAGTGTGTCCAACAACAGGCAGCTCCCAGGGAATCCCTGCCCCTCTTGTCCACTTCCCTGTCAACAATGGGAATGCACTCATGTACACCTAGTGGGTCCCTTCTCAAATTCCTATTGTGTCTCGGTTTCGGAGGATTTTCCCTCAGTTCATTTCTCATGCCTTTCAACTGTTTTGTTCCCTTCACGGCATTCATGTTACAACTCCACCATTCCACCCTTAGCCAAGTGGCAAGGCAGAACAACTAGAGCATATGTTCAACTCCAAAATGAAAAATTTTGTTGTGGATTCTTTACTGGATGAAACCTTTCTCCATTTCCTGAGCACCTATCATTTCATGCCTATGGTGGTGTAGAGCCCAGCTGAGTTGCTCTACGAGCTGCAACCACACACAATCCTCCACTGTCTGTGACCTGCAGCACACCTGCTACAGTTTGGTTTGTCTGGCCACTTTGCACCAGGAGTGCCAGTGTGGGCATGAGAGTTTGGTCACTGGCCCCAGTGGATACCAGTCACTGTTATCTACCACCAGGGATGGTGTCCTGACGAACACCGACATGCATGTAGTGCACCGCTTTTTATCTGTTGCGTGCCCGCACACTGCCGGAAGTTACCGGTTCACAGATGCAGCTGCAAACATTGCAGCCCACTGCGCCACCCTCTGTCTCGAGCCTGTCATCACCTACTGCAGAGGGTGCCTCCTCCACGTGCAGTGCCCTACAGTTCCAGCTTCCTGGCACTGGGCGCCAGTCTATCTCCAGCTTCGGCTCCATTGTTTCAGCCTGCTGTTCTGTTTGGGCCACATCCACAAGCACCCTCACGATCATCATTTTAGTCATCATTACTTGGTGGTCCAGTCCCATCTCCTCCACAGTGGGACGTGCCTGCTGATGGCAATGCAGAGATGGCAACGGTACCCTCCTCCCTGATGCTGTCCGGCCACTGCCTGGGACCACCACCCCTGGGCATCCCTGCATGTTACAGCCCTATCCTCCAGTTTCCACCCGGCACATTGTCCCCTGCCCCCTGCCCCCTCCCCCCTCCCCCCTCCATGAGCACTAGCTAATCCCGCTCCAAATGTGACGGATGTCTGTCTCGTTGGGCTGCTGGCATCTCCTCCGTCACCTAGGTGCCCACTTTACGTGAGGGAGGAGTGTGCTGTATCCTCCTACCAGCACGCTCGAGAGTGAGTGTGCAGTGTGTGGTGTCGCCGTGCGTACGTCCTTCAATCGGACGCCAACTGAATCGGCCTGCACCAGCCATTAGAGGCCACCTGCTGGAGTGGTGAACAAGGCGTAGCCTCTGCCGCACCGTCGGCTGACAACTCGTGCATATACTTGCACAGAACAGTGAGGACTGACACACTTTATGTGCACCCAGTTGTACTGTGTATTGTTACATGCGGATTCATGAGAATCTTATTGCCTTTATTGTTCAGAGGCTTATGAATAAAGCCATATTTATGTTATGTTTGGATGAGCATTGTCCATTTGAGAAATTCTGTTGCACGAGAAGTAACACATGGTAACACAGGATATCTGTGATGATTACTCAACCAAGAGTTTCCACAATCACTACTAGCTGTGACCTAATGACTTATCCAATAGCTCTCCACACAGTGCTGCCAAGAATAACAGTGCTGTACCTCACAAAAATATTGGAAGAATGGGGACTCTCGCCAGATCGATTTTGAATCAGATTCAGGAGGTGAGGCTAACGTGGAACCTGGGTTATTCATAAAAAACTAGAACATAATTGATAATTTCTGAATTTTTTGGCTGAAAAAGATCATGATTTGAAGGTCTTACATTACTATCGTGAAATTAACACGATTTTCAGAATATGTAACCACTGCCCTCTTCAGTGTCTGTTGAAAGTGTTTTTTCAAATGCCACAATGGCAAAGCTTCCAAAGTCAAATACGTTCCGATGAAATATTTGAAGAAAGAATTGTTGAGAAAAATAACATAAAAGCAACAAAATGTATTTGTGTGTTATACATGACAAAAAATTGAACCAGTAAATATTTATGGATATAAAAATTATCTCCTGTTGATACACCTTTTCATTCATGAACAGTGATTACGTATTTTATTTACATAAATGAATAATTATAAGAACAAATATTTTTATTTTTCATCATTCAAATGAATTTTTCTCATCTCCATATAATAAGTACGTTTGGTTACCAATGTGCCAACTATCTGATTTGGCATGCACCTTACATTATAAAGGACTATACAACACTCCAAATGTGTCACCTACTGAGGCCAAATCTGTGAAGAAGACAGATGGAAAAATCATCAGTTGAGATGGAAGATTTTGTATTTGCGTATCACCTTATAGCTCGCACTGAATGCAGGGGAATAGATATTTTTAATTTATAAATTACGTTCAAAATTTGTTCAACAGAAATGAGCTCTACATCTTTGTTATGTTTCGTAGACCAGTAGGTGCTTCCAGCATTCACTTATTTTGTACAATGTACTCAAAGCAAAGCAAAACATCTGCTTTACAAGAGCATCTCCAGTTACAGGACAGGAAAGATATATATTGACAATCAAATTTAAGTTAATGTTTCTATTTGCAGTCCTAAAAGGGAAAATAGTATTTATGTTCCAACGAAGTTACTGGATCTAATAAATAGTTACTTGCACAGTGAAGATAGCCTAATTATTTTACAATACTTACATTTGCAATAAGAACATAAATACTATTACGGATTTTTCTTGCCATAAGATTCATTAACATTTATTTTTTATGTGTATCACTGCTTGTAAACAAAAAAGTGAGTAAAACTTACAGTCAGTTGTTTTGTGTGTTGTTGTAGGCATGTGAACACAATACGACAGGAGGTCACTGTGAGATATGTGCTGCTGGTTACTATGGAAATCCAGAACAAGGAACACCTGCTGATTGTAAACCATGTGCATGTCCACTTCTGCAACCAAGCAATAACTTCAGTCCTACATGTGAAGCACATGGCAGAGATGATTATGTTTGTACCAGTTGTCCCATTGGATATGCTGGGAAGCATTGTGAGATGTTAGTTTATCTTTGTATTATACAGCTTAAAAGGCTAGTAATGGTGCTACATAGAAAATATAAAAATGAAAAATATATGTAGATTGAGTATTTTAATTTTATTCCTAATGTGCTTTAGTACAGTTTTTATGAACATCTTTTCTCATTTCTACTGTACCATTTTGAGCTAAGCTTCTGAGCGACCTACCAAGACTCCGTTCATCACCTTTCCCACACATTTTGTATCCATTATTCTTGTAGTTGGTTGCACTGATGGTCTAGGGGTAGTCTCTTTGATTATTAATCAAACCATCCTTGGTCCTGGGTTTGAAACCCACCACCACTGAAATTTTGATTATTAATCAGCATTGGTGGCCAAAGACTTCCGCAATAAGAAATCACCCTCATTCTGCCAATGGCCTTCTAAAAGAGGTTCAGTGCAGTCTCTTGTCTTTGGGCTAGGATATTGCCCCTAAAGGCAGAAGAATCAGCAACAATCAATATGAGAGGATGCAGAAGGCAATGGAAACCACTGCATTAAAGACATGTAACGTGTATCCACAGGACATGTGGCCTGTAATTGAAGAAATGTTATATGATCTCTCCATTGGCAAAAGATTCCAGAGTAGTCCCCCATTTGGATCTCTGGGAAGGACAGCCAAGGGGGAGGTTACCATGAGAAAAAGATTAATTAATCAAAGAAAGGATAATGCTCTATGAGTCATGGCGTGCAATGTCAGCAGCTTGAACATGGTAGGGAAACTAGAAAATCTGGAAAGGGAAATGCAAAGGCTCAATCTAGATATAGTAGGGGTCAGTGAAGTGAAGTGGAAAGAAGACAAGGATTACGGGTCAGATGAATACTGGGTAATATCAACAGCAGCAGAAAATTGTATAACTGGAGTAGGATTCGTTACGAATAGGAGGGTAGGGCAGAGAGTGTGTGACTGAACAGTTAAGTGATAGGGTTATTCTTATCAGAATCAACAGTATACCAACACTGACAACAAGACATCACAAGCTGAAAACGAAGAGATAGAGAAAATATATGAGGATACTGAAAGAGTAATATGGTACATAAAGGAAGATGAAAATCTAATAGTCATGGGAGACTGGAATGCAGTTATAGGGGAGGGAGCAGAAGAAATGGTTACAGGAGAATATAATCTTAGGACAAGGGATCAGTGAGGAGAAAGGCTAATTGAGTTCTGTAATAAATTTTACCTAATAATAGTGAATACTCTGCTCAAGAATCACAAGAGGAGTGTCGTAACACTGTTGTGCGCTACGTCGCACTTCACTTAGTGTAGACCCGGACTGTGTCTTACGCATGCCCAATGTAAACTGACTGGGCACGGCCCGTGCTGCCTGAGTTCTTGTTGTTGTTGTGCCACCAGCAGAGGTTGCGTCCGAATTCTCGCATGCCCTCTGGTGGACAGGACTCTACTTGTGGCAACTACCGTCCGTGATGCGCCATGCCGATGTACGCCTCCCGTGATCTTTTTGGTGGCTACTGCAAGAAGGGTGTATACTTGGAAAAGGCTGGGGTGATACTGGACCATTTCAGTTAGATTACATCATGATCAGACAAGAGATATCAAAATCAGACACTGTGTTGTAAGGCATACCCAGGAGCAGATATAGATTCAGACCACAATGTAGTAGTGATGAAGAGTGGGATCAATTTTAAGAGATTAATCAGGAAGAAGCAATACACAAAGAAGTAGGGTACAGAAGCACTAAGGAATTGTGAGATATGCTTGAAGTTCTCTGAGGCTACAGATACAGCAATAAGGAATAGCTCAGCAGGCAGCACAGTTGAAGAGGAATGAACATCTCTAAAAAGGACACTCACATGGCTGAAAAGAAAAATTTAGGTACAAAGAAGGTAAGGACAATCACATAGCTGAAAAGAAAAATTTAGGTACAAAGAAGGTAACTGCTAAATTCCCTGGGCAACAGAAGAAATACTTCAATCGATTGATGAAAGAAGGAAGTACAAAAACGTTCAGGGAAATTAAGAAATACAGAAATACAAGTCGCTGAGGAATGAATAAACAGGAGGTGCTGGGAAGCTAAGATGAAATGGATCATGAAAAATGTGAAAAAATTGAAAAAGATGTGATTGTCGGAAGGACTGACTCAGCACATAGGAAAGTCAAAACAACCTTTGGTGGAATTAAAAGCAAGGGTGGTAACATTAAGAGTGCAATGGTAATTCCACTCTTAAATGCAGAGGAGAGAGTGGATAGGTGGGAAAAGTACACTGATGACCTCTATGAAGGGGAAGATTAGTCTGATATGATAGAAGAACAAACAGAAGTTGGTTCAGAAGAGACATGAGATCCAGTATTAGAATCAGAATTTAAGAGATCTTCGGAGGCAGAAGGGACAGATAACATTCCATCAGGATTTCTAAAATCATTGGGGGAAGTGGCAACAAAACGATCATCGTGTAGATTAAGAGTCTGGTGACATACCATCTGACTTTCAGAAAAGTATCATCCACACAATTGTGAAGACTGCAAGAGCTGGAAAGCCCGAGAATCGTTGCACAATCAGCTTGACAGCTCATGCATCCAAGTTGCTGACAAGAATGATATACAGAAGAATGGAAAAGAAAATTGAGGATGTCTTCTATAATGATAAATTTGGCTTTAGGAAAGGTATAGGCACTAGAGAGGCAATTTTGACATTGTGGTTGATGATGGAAGCAAGACTAAAGAAAAAATCAAGACACGTTCATAGCATTTGTCGAACTGGAGATAGAGTTTGACAACATAAAATAGTGCAAGGCGTTCGAAATTCTGAGAGAAACAGGGATAAGCTATAGGAAGAGATGGGAAATATACAATATGAGTGGGTGGCAAGAACAGAGTGCTTGGATTAATTAGGGTGTAAGACAGGAATGTAATCTATTGCCCCTACTGTTCAATCTCTATATCAAAGAAGCAAAGATGGAAATAAAAGAAGGGTTCAGGACTGGAATTAAAATTCAGTGTGAAAGGATATCAATGATATGATTCACTGATGGCATTGCTATCCTGAGAGAAAGGGAAGAATAATTACATGATCTGCTAAATGGAATGAACAGTCCAATGTGTACAGAATGTGGATGGAGAACAAATAAAAGAAATACTAAAGTAATGGGAAATAGCAGAAATGAGAATAGCGACAAATTTAACATCAGCATTGATGTCAAGAAGTAGAAGAAGTTAAGGAATTCTACTACCGAGGCAGCAAAATAACCAATGATGAACAGAGCAAGGAGGACATCAAAAGCAGGCTAGCACTGGAAAAAAGGGTGTTCCTGGCCAAGAGGAGTCTAGTAGTATCAAATATAGGCCATCATTTGAAGAAGAAAGTTTTGAGAATGTATGTTTGGAGCACAGCAATTTATGGTGGTGAAACATGGACTGTGGGAACAATCTCAGCATTTGAGATGTGGTGCAACAGACAAATGTTGAAAATTAGGTGGAATGATAAGGAGGTCCTGCACAGAATCGGGGAGGAAGTGAAAAATACTGACAAAGAGAAGAGATAGTGAATCAGTGATGTCTACATTCATTTATTCAGTCACACATTGTGTTCCACAAATTCCATAATAAAGGGGACCCTTCAAGGCTGTGAACAAGTGCAGTTATGTACGGACAGGGAAAAGGAACCACTGTAGGGAAAGCACACTAATGCTTAACAATTCATATCAGTAATTATGGAGATTACTTCTAGATTACTTTATAGATGGATTTGAATATTACAAAAAAAGCAGCTACTTTGGAAAAAGCCCTATTCTTCATAGATCACTCAGCTGCTGTCTTTGTTTAATACTTCAAACAAAGCATTTCTGTACTTTTACACAGAACACAATCTGCTGCCTAAATACTGGAAAAGTCTAGATTTCTTTAATACAACCATGGGAGTTAAGCAGAATTTACAACCCATGTCCAAATATGATAATTATATGAGTGGTTATTAAGTTTCTCTATTACTTTGTTTTTGAACATTTTATTCTGAACCGTAGATATGGATGCACAAGGAGCATCATTTCAAATCATATTATGCCCAGCAATGGACAAAATCAAACATGCCCATCAACCTAAATCACCATACACCAGAGTGAGTGAAGCAAAAAAGATTGATGTGCGTAATTTGCTACATAAAACTTTTTTGGGAATGATCAGAAAAACATAAGAGATTTACATTTCAATGCCAGCATCATCTGTTCGGTTGCTATGGTATATGGCAATGAGGCAGAAGTTAGTACCCATGTCAGCTTGTAGTTGCTTGGGAAAAGGAGGAGGACTGGATCCAATTTCAAGAGAAACCAACAGGATGACCATTATTAACATTCTGCAAATCCAAATGTTTAACCAGAAGATTTAGATTTTGGTTTAACATTTTTTAAATAATAACAAAAACATACATTTAAATAATATAGTATACCATAAAAGGTGATTAAGTCATTCCTTCTCATAAGTCTCCCCTTACCTGGGTGACTTTCCTGAAATCTCCCACTTTTCCTAGACCTCTCCAGTCCTTTTCCTTCACCCCTCTTCCTTCCCCTTAAACCCTTCTACCTGAAGAAGGAACCACTGGCTCTGAAAGCTTGCCTAATTACAACCGTCTTTTATGTGTGTGTTCTGCCGCTGGTTGGTGAGCAGATTTTTTATCTATCCTATTAAAATAGTATATCATTAAAGAATTGCAGCGCAAAGACATTGTGAATTGAATATCAAAATCGTAAATGTGAATATTTTTATTCTGTAATAACATGGTTTTCAATAATAGTTCAAAATATATCCTATTAAAATCAATTGACAGCAAGGAGGACATTACGAACACTCGACATATTAGAATATTTATTGTGAAAAATTTAATATTTTATTAAAGGATAATGTTCTTTTATAATGATAGCAAAATAATTGGTCAGGTATGTATTTACCTTAGTGATCATTTTTATTTGTATATTTTACAATTATTGGATCAAAGTGTATAAAGTTCAACACATTCAAGTTGATGTCACTTTTTCACATTTCTTGAAGTACGCCTCACAGAAAATAACTTCATATTGTAGAATTTGTGTAAAATTTTCCAGTTCAGGGTTTTTTTTGTTTCTTCTATAAAAACTAGTTTTTTGGACACTATGATTTGAAGCACTGCTCCTCCAGCTTCAGTATCCAAAATCAAATAAAAATTATTTTAAAATATGGAGCTGTATCTGCTCTACCTATCTGTAAAACTCTCTGCATTTGTGTACAGTATATGTTTGATGGCTAACAAATCTAAAGGCTACAGAACCATTAGTCGTGTGAAAAACAGTTATGACCAGCAGATTCGTGAGAGTCGTAAATGAGGTATTATTTGCCAAAAAAACTAACCATTTGCTTGAAATGATACAAGTTAATGCATGCAGTACTTACAGAGCAATGTTGCACATTCTTCCCTTATCCATCATTCAAGTGAAAATCTAGAGTTTTCATAAGTAATTAAAATACAACAGAATTGAATTGCTTGAGGTAAAGATCTGAATAACACAATCACTGTGGCTTTTCAAATTGGACTACTACAGTCGAGATATCACTGAAAATAATGTAGTATGTCTATATATTGCCCGTGTCAAGTGTGGATACAATTCAGTTCTGCTAAGTTTTAATCACTTAATTGAAAACTGGAATTTCAGCATTTTTTTATGTTAGAAAGATTTTATTTTGGTATCTCCTTTTTATAGACAATTATTGATAATGCATGATAGGAGAAAATAAATAAATATTAACAAAATAAAATTACTGAATGTTTTCTTTATGTTAATGAAGATGACAAATCATAGATGAAAAGGGAACAATTAACCACAGGGAAGTGAAGAAACAATTATGTTTTACTGTCTTCATATTTTCAGTTTTGAAGAAAGCAAAGAATAATAAAAAGCAGCAAGCGTAAATATTGCAGTCATTAATTTTCTTCCAGGTGTGCGAGTGACTACTTTGGCAATCCATTGGAAATTGGTTCCACATGTCAGCCCTGCAATTGCAATGGTGGCCCTTGTGATTCATACACTGGACAATGTCTGGAATGTAAAGGAAACACTGAGGGATGGAGATGTGACAAATGTTTACCAGCACATTATGGAGACCCAATGAGGGCTGACTGCCATCGTGCGTTGTTATTACTTTCTGTCTAGATATAAAATGTATATTAATAGTGACAGCTGTGTTATATTTAGCTAGAGTTGTTCAATAAATCATCTGAGGTGATTTAATTATGAATGCATTAGAGACAAGAAAACATTTGACAGCAATACTTTAAACATTTTATTTTTTAATATTGCAGTTGCTGTAAATATTTTGATTTGATATGATGCACTGATTTATGATTGTAACACCTAAACTAATAATATGTACTTTGCTGTAATTGAAAATGTTTGTAGGTTTGTTTAGAGAAAGATTATTATTATTGATTAGCGCTACAAAAGACTATGAAATGCACAAGTATTGGAGTTCGGTAAAGGCCTTTTGTTAACTTAATTGTGAGGAAAAGGAGGTATTTTATTTTTAAGTGCTTATTTCAATGGTGGATCATGAATTTTATCACTTAGAATTTATACAATGAAGCCAAGACACAAAAATTCTGAATCATATGTAAGTTAGTTTAAAAAAAAACAAACATATTTCATTAAATACCTCAAGGCATACTGACAATTAAACCATTGTCTTCAGAGAGAAAGAAAGAGGACAATACATTTACTAAATTGTGTAACAAATGGTACCTTAGAAAATTCCCTATCATTGATACATCAGATATGATTACTAATATTTCAAAATACATGCTCCTTTTTGTGATTTGTATTAAATTTTTGCTTCAGCATGTGACTGCAGTGAGGAAGGGTCCCTACAGACAGATAGATGTGATGCAGTAACAGGTCAATGTGAATGCCGAGAAAGGTTTTCTGGACAAAGATGTGATCGTTGTCAGGTGAGTAAGTCTACATTACACATGTAAATTTTTTTTATATAGTTGTGCAGAAAAACTTCAGTTACCATTGTAAGTGGAAAATAATGAATGAAATTTTTAGTATCCTATCATGGAGGTATAATGTTAATTAATACATCCAAAGTTAATGCACAGAAGAAAGTCTAGTAACTGACTACAAATAAAAGTTTTACTAAAATGTAACTGTTTTGGTAGAGTTTAACCAATATAAACCTCTTGGTTTTTCAGCAAACAAATGTGAGTGAAATCATTTTTGCCAAAAGATGATGGAAGTGACATTCACAGAAATGTTACACTATTTCGATGAATTCACTTGACTGGAAACCAGAGAGTTTTATATTAATATGTTACATCATTCCACCTAAATCAGTAAGGTCTGGAACCATTCCTGTCATCGTAGTTAACCAATATATTACTCTCAGGTCTGCCGTCAGACCATGTTTTATAAATCCCACAACATTGCTCCAAAGCAATTTTTAGACATGGTCAGATTGTGGGTTGTGATTATTGCTAGCAAGTATCAACTAACATTGTCAACTCTGTGATGGCCTTGTTATGGAAGCCTCATTTGTTATGGAAGCCTCATTTGAAAATCGTACATCTGTGATCAAGTTGCTTGCTTACAGATGATGGTAACATGTTCTCAACCCCTTACCAGGAGTCAAATTGTGGCCTCGCATGTACCAAGTTACTGGTGATACATCTACATCCATACTTCGCAAGCTACCTGACGGTGTGTGGCGGAGGGTACCCTGAGTACCTCTATTGGTTCTCCCTTATATTCCAGTCTCATATTGTTCGTGGAAAGAAGGATTGTTGGTATGCTTCTGTGTGGGCTCTAATCTCTCTGATTTTATCCTCATGGTCTCTTCGCGAGATATACGTAGGAGGGAGCAATACACTGTTTGACTGCTCGGTGAAGGTATGTTCTCAAAACTTCAACAAAAGCCCGTAACGAGCTACTGAGCATCTTTCCTGCAGAGTCTTCCACTGGAGTTTATCTATCATCTCAGTAATGCTTTCGCGATTACTAAATGATCCTGTAACGAAGCGCGCTGCTTTCTGTTATATCTTCTCTATCTCCTCTATCAACCCTATCGGGTACGTATCCCACACTGCTAAGTAGTATTCAAGCAGTGGGCAAACAAGCGTACTGTAACCTACTTCCTTTGTTTTCAGATTGCATTTCCTTAGGATTCTTCCAATGAATCTCAGTCTGGCAACTGCTTTACCGACGATCAACTTTATATGATCATTCCATTTTAAATCACTCCTGATGCCTACTCCCAGATAATTTATGGAATTAACTGCTTCCAGTTGCTGACCTGCTATTTTGTAGCTAAATGATAAGGGACCTATCTTTCTATATATTTGCAACACATTACACTTGTCTACATTGAGATTCAATTGCCATTCCCTGCACCATGCATCAATTTGCTGCAGATCCTCCTGCATTGCAGTACAATTTTCCATTGTTGCAACCTCTCGATACACCACAGCATCATCTGCAAAAAGCCTCAGTGAACCTCCGATGTCATCCACCAGGTCATTTATGTATACTGTGAATAGCAACGGTCCTATGACACTCCCCTGCGGCACACCTGAAATCACTCTTACCTTGGAAGACTTCTCTCCATTGAGAATGACATGCTGCATTCTGTTATCTAGGAACTCTTTAATTCAATCACACAACTGGTCTGATAGTCCATATGCTCTTACGTTGTCCATTAAACGACTGTGGGTAACTGTATCGAACGCCTTGCAGAAGTCAAGAAACAGGGCATTTACCTGTGAACCCATGTCTACGGCCCTCTGAGTCTCGTGGACGAATAGCACGAGCTGGGTTTCATATGACCATATTTTTCGAAACCCATGCTGATTCCTACAGAGTAGATTTCTAGTCTCCAGAAAATTCATTATACTCTAACATAAACATGTTCCAAAATTCTACAACTGATCGACGTTAGTGATATAGGTCTATAGTTCTGCACATATGTTCGACGTCCCTTCTTGAAAACGGGGATGACCTGAGCCCTTTTCAAATCCTTTGGAATGCTACGCCGTCAGTTACTCTTAATCTGCTTTTTGTCACTTTTGCTAAACAGAAAAATCTTCCTACTTTTTTTAATATTTCTATTTACGGCTGAAATCATCAATGCAGTAACTGCTTTATGATCACTGATTCCCTGTTCTGCGTTAACTGTTTCAAATAGTTCGGGTCTGTTTGTCACTGTTGCCAGGTGTTGCTGTGGCCAAAACCCAAACCAAAATTGATAGCTAGGGGGATCCTCCAACGAGTCACAGGGCTACTGCTGTTGAAACACTTGTTTTTCTGTAAATCCAATTAAGGTAAATGCATGGTTCTAGGATTACTATCATTAGATATACAGAAAAATAAGAATTTCCAATGACAGAAGAACTGCAACATAGTGCATCTAACTACCAATTTTGGGTTTGTTCTCAGCCACAGTGACACTCAGCAGCAGTAATGTCAAGCAATTGCCTCTAAGAAATGGGTTTTAGAAAACATTATTCAGCAGCAAACCCAAGAGCCATATACTGAACATATCTACTGCAAAACCCCGGAGGAGTTTGATATTTTGGCATCTGCCATAGTTACACACAAAAAGAGAACAAACATGTTATCTAAAACTTCCTGGCAGATTAAAACTGTGTGCCGGACTGAGACTTGAACTCAGGACCTTTGCCTTTTGTGGGCAAGTGCTCTTCCATCTGAGCTACCCATGCATGACTCATGGCCTGTCCTCACAGCTTTAATTCCACCAGTATCTCGTCTTCTGGAGACATGCTATCTATCTGAACTATCAGTTCCACAAAAATATCTGATAAAAATTAGCATCATGCACTCAGCATAAGAAACTGTTGCAGAGGCATCAAAATTTATGGAGATAGTCTAGCTGTTGCTAAAGACTGGCACTACCCTCCAGCACACGCAGCAAGCAATAAAAATGTTCTCCCAAGTAGTACACCTGCTAACCTATTACAGGTATTAATGAAAGAAATATTTGTTGAGTCACTGTTCTAGTCTCCATAGTATTCTGTTTCTCCCCAAATGCAACTCATTTATGAACTTAAGTATTCCATCACAGAAAATAATGAAAGGGTACTTAGGATATTCAGTGTTCACAGCTGTCTTTGACACTACGAAATTGGTAAGAGTTTAAAAAAAAATCTTGCCGGTACATTTATCAACAACGATAAATTTCTTTGTCGTTAACAGAGATCATAATCGTATTACCTGGAGAAGGTACAGACCAATGTTACAGAGATTCATTCCTAAGGAATTTCTTCATGATTGTCCAGCCAGTTACACTTTGTGCCATCTTCATCAACAAAAATTACTTATTACGAAGCCCATATTCTTTTTAACGTATTTTTCCACTGGGCTGTTATTTATATCTACAGTAAGGCAACATTCACAATGATTAGTTTTAAATCAGCATTTAAATATTGAGTTTAATTTCGTTCTTCTGTACAGGAAGGTCTGGGGAATGTCACGGCAGGATGCATTCCATGCAACTGTCATCCTATCGGTTCAAAATTACCAGCCTGTAATCCATTTACAGGAGAATGTATGTGTCACAATGGCATTCAAGGCCCATATTGTGATACCTGTGCTGAGCTGCATTACAACTTCTCATCTTCGGGCTGCATAGGTGAGTGCTGAACCTGTGTGTAACTCATTCCTATAAAACACAAAATGCATGGTTGGGTACCTCTGTACTTCGTATTGGGTTTAGTGCTAGAAAAGACAATTGGTATTGGCTCTATTTTTATGACAAAATAATTGTGGAGCTTCAGATAATAATGTAACCAGAAGTAGAACTAAACTTTCAAAGAAAGCAAACAATCTATGCATCTTTGAGGACTATGTCTCATTTGACTTGTTGACAACAGGAGAACACACAAGTCAGACACTTCTGTTAAATGGACTTGAATTTACATTTACAGGTTATTCATGAGGATGGAATGCATTGTACGCTCATAGTCTTAGACAATTATCAACATCACTTACCTACTGCATAATCTCACCTTAAATTTACAATGTTTTCATTGCATTAACAAACACTTTTTTTCCATTATAATGCTCACTGTGATGATGTAGGGTGATGTGGTTAACTGCTTCAATAGGAAAATGACAAAAGCAATACTATGCACAAAAGAAGATTAGCACTGCTGATTCTTCATGATTCTCAGCTAAATATGAAAGTTGGTGCAATAAAGTCATGATTCAAGCACAGAGAGGTGTTCTCTGTGTAGTAAGCTGACTACAGGTCAACTTGTGAGGTTATAAGGACTAAAAGTTGTAATTTCTTTTCTGATGCAACAGAAAATACTCTTAGTTGAACTATATGACTAATTACATATATGGTACATAGTTTTGTGTTGTCTAAACCATAAACAACCTTAACTGTCCACAATTGCCATTGCATGGGCATTCCACTATGTGCAGGAAGCTATGCAATCACCCTCTCACTGCATATCACACCAGTGAGTGGTGAGTGGCAACATCTTGGCAATCCAAGCAGGCCAGTGTCAGTGTGAATGTGAGACTCTGCTGCACAACTTTTCTCTGCAGTTTCCAAGAGGAGATGAACAAAATACAACTGAGTAGACCTCCAGTTTAATCAGATCAGATTAGATTAGATTAGTTTTTGTTCCATAGATCCGTGTTGAGGAGATCCTCGTGGATGTGGAACATGTCACCTTTTTTTTTTATTTTGTATTTTTTTTTTACACTGAAATAACAATACTAATAGTATAAATATATACAACACATCATTTGTTTCTATTAAAAAATTCGTCAATGGAGTAGAAGGAGTTGGCTACTAGTAAGTCTTTCAGGCTCCTTTTAAACTGATCTCTATTTGTAACTAAATTTTTTATGTTTGCTGGCAAATTATTGAAGATGAGTGTTCCTGAGTAGTGGACCCCTTTTTGAACTAAAGTAAGTGCTTTTAAGTCCTTGTGCAGATCATTTTCGTTCCTGGCATTGTATGTATGAACTGAGCTGTTTGCTGGAAAAAGAGATATATTATTTAGGACAAATTTCATTAAGGAGTAAATATTCTGAGAGGCAGTAGTTAGTATACCCAGTTCTTTGAGGAGTTTTCTACAAGACACCCGTGAGTTTACTCCACAAATAATGCATATTACACGCTTTTGGACTCTGAAAACTTTTGTTTGACTTGAAGCGTTACCCCAAAATATTATACCATATGACATTATGGAATGAAAGTAGGCAAAGTATGCAAGCTTTTTCACTTTTATGTCGCCTATGTCTACTAACACTCGAATTGCAAATACAGATTTGTTAAGGCGTTTCTGCAGTTCTGTGGTGTGGTCCTCCCAACTGAATTTATTATCAAGTTGTAATCCCAGGAATTTAAGACTGTCAACCTCTTCTATCTGCTCTTCTTCGTACTTTATGCATATGCTGGGTGGAAAGCTCTTACAGGTTCAGAATTGCATATAGTGAGTCTTTTCGAAGTTTAATGTCAGTGAGTTGGCTTTAAACCATTTATTAATATCCATGAAAATATCATTAGCAGATCTTTCTGGAACTACACTCTACATACTATTTATTGCAATACTTGTGTCATCTGCAAACAAAACAAACCCTGCTTCTGGCAGTGTAACTGATGAGAGATCATTAATGTACACAAGAAAAAGCAATGGCCCTAAGATGGATCATTCATCCTGACGAAATTTTGCATCTCAGTGATTATAACAAAAAAGTGAAACATCACTTAGAATATTCTTCTTCATTTACAGAATAGTAAAACCTATTACAGAATGACTGACTGCTTCTGTTTCAAATACGTTCATGAATAAAATAAGACAGGACATAAGTTAATAGAATTTTGTCTCAATTATTCTGGATGAAGTAACTGATCTATGTAATTTCTCACAGGTTTTGCTATGTCACACCTGTTAGTCAAGTCGATGAAACACTTTTACAACACATGAATGTGTTCACAGTGGAGCTGTAGTTATGACTGTTCATTTGAATGCGTTGCAATGAAGAGTGATAAATACTTTTCTACTGCAATATTCATTCACTGTTCTACTTGTCTACCGAGTCCAGTGCTTTCGCAAGTTATGTCAAAGATAAAAAAAATTGCAGGATTTTTCCTTCACTTTCAATGGTCTTGCTACTTTTTCATCCAAAGATACCAGAAGTACCTGGGCTCTGTATGACGAAGTAAATAAATGACTGCCACCTAAAGTTGCCACACAATGGAGTTTTGTATATAGTTTGGTGAAAACCTTGTACTGC
Organism: Schistocerca gregaria; assembly: GCF_023897955.1. Classification (NCBI taxonomy): domain Eukaryota; kingdom Metazoa; phylum Arthropoda; class Insecta; order Orthoptera; family Acrididae; genus Schistocerca; species Schistocerca gregaria. The sequence continues at coordinate 672,033,290 of NC_064924.1, read as the reverse complement.
AGTCAACTGGTTTTACTTTTCACCAATATAATAGCTACATTTTAAGTGGGATAAAGAAGCTTCTACTGTTGCTTGTGAATTTGAAATCAGGATGCAAATCAGTTTCATTCTATATACTTTTGCAGACTTTTCCCCTCGCACTGAAACCTTATTCAATATATTGCAAGCCAATGTGTAAAACAAATTAATGATTATTATGATATTGTCTGTGATATGTTGTTGCAGTTGCAAATATTTTTGACAACAGTTGCATTAGCCATGGAAACTGGTGACACATGTAAATTTGGCAGGACAGGGACTTGAACCTATATTTCCCAGTGATTGTGAGCAGTTAACCATCTCCACTATACATTAAAGCTTGTAGGACTAATCCAGATCTCCATATGCCGCAATGTCTATGCCCCATTTCTCGCAGCTTATCTGGATTCCTGCAACCGGGTTAATAACATGAACTAGTTGAACCTTAATATTATCCTTGTTTTGGTCATCCGGTCTGTAATATCTATTACAATTAATCAATAACCATGTTGAAAATGTATAACATTTAATGAATTCCCAGAAATGTTGAAAACCAAATGTGACGGATTTGAAAGAATATAGAAGTCATCATGTCCAACATATGGATGACCCAGTAACTAAACACCCTAGGCATGATGCTGCAGTCACTTTGGAAACAAGCATTGTAAGACTCTACTGTAAAATACTGGACACAGTGATGGGGCAGTTATAAGAGAGATTCAGTAACTCTGACTCTGTAATTTTTGGAATTTCAAATGTGCACTATTTTCATCAACAGAAACAGTGGTACCCAGGAGTTGCACATTATCACTAAAAATTTTATGGATGTTTCTTGTTTGTTTTTTCCTATTTTAGATCAAAGTTGGCTGTTGTCTATATATTTTCAAAGAAATGTGGCACAAACACATTTGTTAAATGGGTTCCAGATGGCATACTAGGCGACGGTAAAATTCTTTGAGTTAGTTTTGATTACTGTTGCATTCAGTTTCTCATTTGTGAGAAACTCTACACCCATAAGAATGGTAAAAAAACTTTGATGTAGTGCACTAACTCAAGAATGGCTCACAAACTTAACTCTAATATCAAATGAAATGAAGAGGATCTCCTGTTGCATCTGAGGTCTTATTGTGGAAATCAGAAAACTCACCAAAGAGGTAATTTTATATTTAAAAATAACATTTTATTCTTTTGTATCTGCTTGCCTCAAAGGAAAGTTCCGTACATGCCACTGGTTTACATCTATATCTATTCCTCATAAACTATAGCAAAGTGCGTAGTGGAGGATACTTCCCATCATATTATGTGTGACATCTTTGCATTCCATGGGGATCAAAGGGGGAATGATTGCTTGAATACGTCTGAGCTCACTGTAATTAATATAATCTTGTTGTCACTGTCCCATTAGAATGATGATAAGGTTGTAGTATATTACTGGATACCTAACTTAATACATCTGCCAGTTCAGGTATATCAGTGTCTATCTCTGTGATAGGCTCTCCTACGGGTCAAACAAACTTACGATATTCCTATTGTCTTTCTTTATGTACATCCAATTATCTCAGTTAGGCCTATCTGCCACGAATCTCACATACTTCAGTGATATTCTATAAAGTCTCCCATAAGTCTGTTGACTTAAAATGACTACAGTGCACAGTAAAAACTTCATAGTACTTTGGTCCCCAAATTTCCTGAATCTCAATTGCATCTTGTTTGTGAATTTGCTACTGTGACTACTTCACTTTCTATTGCGAACAACAGGAGCATCGTGCCTCAAGATATGCATCGAAAAGGAAGTGAAACAAGGTAAATTTAACTTCGTGTCAACACGTAAACCACTTCAAACGAAGTTGCAGAACAAAATGGGCCATATTGTTTTCAAAGGATTCATCCCAGCTTTTACCCAACATTATTTATTTAAGCCGCAGGAAACCTAAACGAGGATGGAAGGACTGAATTTAAACCACGATCTTCCTGGATATGAGTTCAGAATATTAATCACTGTGCCACACTGCGAGCGAAATTCTTCACCACAGGCTGCAAGTGAGATTCAGATTCAATATAGGCCTATTCAAAACGGTCTATTGAAGGAAAACACAAGAGTGTCACAACGATATCGTAAATTTGTTTGTCAAGCAGCATTCAGTAACATCGACAGACACGTAGCAGCACCTTACTCATAGTCAGCGTCTACAGGGGCTGCAAACGACAGTTACTGTAGACGTCAGGTGAAAACAGGGTGACAAGTGTATGGCGCTGAGCACCGAATATGACACGGCTGCATCCGGCGGGGCTTTTCTTTAGAGCCTGGTACTGCAGATCTGCGACGGCGCAGACGAGGGGGCTAGACTTGTCCGTGGCGTGGGAATCAGAGGCGGTGTGGCAGGCGCGTATGCGGGGGAATGTCGCTCTCGTTACGGCGTCTGCCCCGCGCCCCAACTCCGAGGCCATCGCACGCCGTAATTGAATCGCTTTTTGTAACGCTGGAGTACAGTTAGCTTTTTAATTTTTATAGCTTGCCCTGGGCAATACGTTATTACCCTTCATCCGAGAAACAAGCCATCGTTCATCAATGATGACCGCACGCCGGTGTCGCTTTAGCGCGGTACGGTCTCTGCGCTTCCTTGAAAGGATCCGACGCCGTCACTTCAAACACCTCCGGTCACCTATTGGAGAATATAAATTATGACATATGGCCCATCACTTTTAATCGTTCGCTGTTCTGTAAGCCTTAAAAACTACTAGGCCTAATGGCCACATTACGTGAAAAATGCCTTATTGCTTAATATTTAGAAAGTTTTCACACGGAATGTAACGCTGGTGAATGGATAATGTGTAGCTAGATAATAAGGAAAAACTCATTTTATATAATTAAGAACAAATTCTACCGCAAGCCGAGTATCATTAATTATTTTATCTCTTCGTCAGAAAAACAAACCAATTTATGTGGCGGAAATTTCTTCGTATCCAAATTATAACTTCAAAATAGTCAATCATAAATAAATATGAGATAAACGTTGATTATTTACCTAATCTCGTACACACAATAAGCCAGATGATGTTTTACGTTACTATTGATGTTGCTCAACGATAAATATATTGTTAGTAATGTTTAAAGTAAATCTGAAAGTTATGAACCTCCATGGCTGCAACGTCACAGTGGAAAGGAGGATTTCTGCACCATTTTGTAATCAATCCCCAGTCAATCGAAAATTAACACCGTTTACTTACTGTATAAGCTTCTTACCTTATAAACGGTGTCTCCCTTCCGTCTTCACATCCGACGCCATCTTTTCGAATAAGAACCAAACCAAAGAAATTAACAAACCAACTCTTTCTGTTTGTATCAAAACTCAACATTTTTGTTACATATACTAGTCAATGTTACTACTATTAGCAGCTCTTCGGAGAACATGATCAGCAAGAAAATTATTTAAAATAAATGCCTGCACATCTTACGAACACCACCTCAAAGAATTCTCCCGAAACCTTAACACAGTACATGTCGGAATGTACTTTGTTCCTTTAATACGAACTTTGTGTCTCATTCCATACGGAAAAAATAGTCTGTGGCAACGAGAAACGCATCGTTGTTGCGTCACTGATGTCGGGAAACAAACTGTAGGGTTTACATTACTTTATCGCTGAAATTACAACTATCGTACGTAACCAAAGGAGGAAAAGAACTGACTAAAAATAATGCATTTCATTTGTCACTGACGAAACTCCATAGTCAGACAGTCTTTATATAAGCCAAGGAATTTTTCCTTCAGTACCAGTTCTGTAAATTTACGCGAGCGCATTGCATGAGAACAAATGTCACCTCCCATCCAATGATTCTTGCTTATGAAAGGAGGAAAGATTAGGATTTAACGTCATGTATAAGGCGAGGCCGTTTGGCTGCGGTAGTACGGCCACCGATATCGGTGAATCACGCTGACGACCAACATTGGCCGAAGACAACCGAGCTTTCCAAATCGTTGTTTTGTAAATAAAACCGCCTTTTCTTGTTGTTCATTAATTTATTTTTCCCGGATGCGTTTCGCCTTTTTCTTACTCTAAGGCATCTTCAGTGGGATCTAGGACGACATCATTTGGTTATTTTTAGATTATCAAATAGTTCACATCTCGTTTTTTACGTAAATACGTAATTACTTACAGTTTGTTGACATCCATGTTTTCTCTCATCTGGGCTGGAGGAGGTTCTTTGTGGTGCACTATTATTATTTTGCCACTAGTCATAGCTATCTGTTAGAATACTTGCTTTTAACAACGTAAATATTATGACTGCATTGTATCTTTCCTCCTGTTTGCTTTCGGAAATAAAGTGGTAGCGGTGTACAGGGAACGATTTCCTAACAGGCATCATCCGTCATGACGAATGTTTATTTCTCTCGATCGACGAATGCGGGAGACCATTGAAAAGAATAAAAGAGGGACATGACAACATGAGGACAACTCGCACACCCGATTGTGAAGAGGAGGTGCTTGAACGTGATGCAGTGGACCAGTACAAGTTCTCGTCGTATTGCACGTGAAATGGGAACTGCACATACTACCGTGCGGCGAGTACTCCACGAACAAAAATTGCACCCATACCATCCACAACAAGTGCATGCAATGCTTGTGACTGACTTTGCACCAAGGGTCGCATTGTGTCAGTGTTGCTCCAATAATGGATTGATCGACTAAGTTTCCTCCAAATCGTGATGTTCTCTGACGAAGCCTCATTCGATCGTGATGGTGTTCGAATAGCAGGAATAGCCATGTGTGGGATGAGGAAAGCAATCGATCTGTAGTAAGAGTCACACCATCAACTACGTTTTGCTGTGAATATCTGGGCCGGTATTGTAGGCGACGATCTCATATGGCCATTTTTTCTAACTGGCCGTCTGAATGGCCAACTGTATTTGAGGTTCGTGCAAAGTACCCTTGGCTGTTGGTGACAGGATGTGCACCGCCTCACTTCAGTGTGGATATCCGCAACTATCTCGATGCTGCATTTCCCCGTCGCTGGATTGGAAGGGGAGGTCCTATTACATGACCTGCGATTTCACCTGACCTGAATCCTCTTGATTATTTCCTATGAGGGTATCTAAAGTTCTAAAGTCACTTATGTATGAGACCCCAGTGGATACGGGGATGAAATTAGTTGCCAGAATTGTAGCTGTCTGTGATGTGATTCTATTACCTCCTTAAGCTGGCTTCTCCGACCCCACGTTCCCTACCTCAGATGGTTCAGTGGAGCATCTTCTGTCCCGTGTTAAATTTTTGCACGCTGTTGCAGAAATACACTATATGCATAAAATGTAAACGTTCGTTTGGTCAAAATCGTACATCTCATCTCAGAAAGTTCCTCACCGACTGCTTTGAAATTTTGACACAACGTTGCATTTGAATACGAGCGTGTTTGTATGTACCTACTGGTGCGCCATATGTTACATCAATATGTTTATAATACACGAAGGAATGCGTTGTTAGCAAAACCCCTGGCTTCGTTCGCACACAATCTTAGATCTCTGAAAGTTGTTCACCGATTCCTTCGAAATTTTAACGCAACTTGCATTCGAATATTCCCGTGTTTGCATGTATGTACTGGAGCGCCATATAATACATATAATCGACTCGCAGGATCAGTCAAAGTATTCTGTAATCGTAATGAATGGCAAATTACTTTGTGTGTGAAAAATTGCCAGGGGTAATGCTCATGCGTGGAAGAAAATCTCCGGTAGTAACATGCCACTGGACCCGCCGTTTAAATGTCTGTCGTACTACACGAAGCAGAAAGAAAATCAGTGGCAGCGGAAGCAAATGAATTACTTATTGTCAGATTCATTGGAAGAATTCAGGAATAGTGTATGACGTGTGCAAGATTTTTACACTGCGTATTTTTGAGTAGGTTATTATTTTAGGAATACTCAACAGGCAGAATTAAAGAAGTTGTTGTTGTTGTGGTCTTCAGTCCGAATGCTGGTTTGATGCAGCTCTCCGTGCTACTCTTTCCTGTGCAAGCCTCTTCATCTCCGAGTAACTACTGCAACCTACATCCCTCTGAACCTGCTTACTGTATTCATCTCTTGGTCTTACTCTACGATTTTTATCCCACAAACTTCCCTTCAGTACTAAATTGGCGATCCATTGATGTCTCAGTGTGTCTTACCAAACGATCCCTTCTTTTGGTCAGGTTGTACCACAAATTTCTCTTCTTCTCAATTCTATCCAGTACCTCCTTATTAGCTATGTGATCTGCCCATCTAATCTTCAGCATTCTTCTGAAACACCATGTTTCAAAAGCTTCTATTCTCTTCTTGTGTAAACTGTTTATTGTCTATGTTTCACTTCCATACATGGCTACACTCTATACAAGTACTTTCAGAAAGGACTTCCTGACAAATCTATACTCGACGTTAACAAATTTCTCTACTTCAGAAACGCTTTTCTCGTCATTGTCAGTCTGCATGATATATCCTCCCTAATCCGACCATCATCAGTTACTTTTCTTCCCAAATAGCAAAACTCATTTACTACTTTAAGTGTCACATTTCGTAATCTAATTCCCTCAGCGTCATCAGATTTAATTCGACTACATTCCATTATCCTCGGTTTGTTTTTGTTGACGTTCATCTTATATACTCCTTTCAAGATACTGTCCATTCCGTTCAACTGCTCTTCCAAGTCCTCTGCTGTCTCTGAGAGAATTACAATGTTATCGGCAAACCTCAAAGTTTTTATTTCTTCTCCCTGGGCTTTAATTCATACTCCAAATTTTTATTTTGTTTCCTTTACTGCTTGCTCAGTATACAGATTGAATAACATCGGGAATAGGATACAAGCCTGTCTCACTTCCTTTTCAACTACTGATTTCCTTTCGGGCCCCTCGACAATTATAACTACCCCGTGGTTTCTGTGAGAATTGTAAACAGCCTTTTGTTCCCTGTATTTTACCCTTGCCACCTTTAGAATTTGAAAGAGAGTATCCTGGTCAACATTGTCAAAAGCTTTCTCTAAGTCTACAAATACTATAGACGTATGTTTGCCTTTCCTTAACCCGTCGTCTATGAGAAGTCGTAGGGTCAGGATTGCCTCTCCAGAATCCAAACTGATCTTCACCGAGGTAGACTTCTACATATTTTTCCATTCTTCTGTAAATGATTCGGGTTAGTATTTTGCAGCGGTGGCTTATTAAACTGATAGTTCCGTAATTTTCACAACTGTCAGCACCTGCTTTCTTTGGAACTAGGATTATTATATTCTTCTTGAAGACTGATGGTATTTCGCCTGTATCGTACATCTTTCTCACCGAATGGAAGAGTTTTGTCATGGCTGGCTCTCCCAAACCTATCAGTAGCTCTAACGGAATGTTGTCTACTCCTGGGGCCTTGTTTCGACTTAGGTCTTTCAGTGCTTAGCAGTTGTGGGGAAGGCGGGTAGTCGTCTTCGGTTCATTGGTAGAATTTTGGGAAGATGTGGTTCATCTGTAAAGGAGACAGCTTATAATACACTAATACGACCTATTCTTGAGTACTGCTAGAGCGTTTAGGATCCCTATCAGGTCGGATTGAGGGAGGACATAGAAGTAATTCAGAGGCGAGCTGCTAGATTTGTTACTGGTAGGTTTGATCATCACGCGAGTGTTACCCAAATGCTTCAGGAACTCGGGTGGGAGTCTCTAGAGGAAAGGAGGCGTTCTTTTCGTGAATCGCTACTGTGGAAATTTAGAGAACCAGCATTTGAGGCTGACTGCAGTACAATTTACTGCCACCAACTTACATTTTGCGGAAAGACCACAAAGATAAGATAAGAGAGATTAGGGATCGTACAGAGGCATATAGGCAGTCATTTTTCCCTCATTCTGTTCGGGAGTGGAACAGGGAGAGAAGATGCTAGTTGTGGTACGAGGTACCCTCCGACACGTACCGTATGGTGGATTGCAGGCGTATGTATGTAGATGTAGAAAGTAACTAGCCGGTACGAGAGTAGTACAGCGATCTTAAGCAAACTTATTTAGCAGTTTTTGGATGAAAGATGACATTTTTGAGGCCTAATACGCCTGGAGAATCGGTATTTGAGATACTATGACTTCAAATCGTTTTCCACCACAAGGACGAGCCAACGCTGGGTGTTTATGTGCGCAGCTAGACAGCAGTTTGCTCTGTCGAGCAGGAAAGTGACTGAAAAATGAGGGCAGACGTACCCTTAGCCGTGCACACATTGTAAGTTCAACGAGCGAGATGGTGGAGTGGTTAAGGCATGGATTCACGTTAAGAAGAACCAGGGTTTTCTCCAGAACCATCATTTTTATAAAAACTGTGCTACCTTCCCCCTTGGCAAAAAAGAGGAGGAGATTTTGGTTGGCTCTGAGCACTATGGGACTTAACTTCTGAGGTCATCAGTCCCCTAGAACTTAGAACTACTTAAACCTAACTAACCTAAGGACATCACACACATCCATGCCCTAGGCAGGATTCGAACCTGCGACCTTAGCCGTCACGCGGTTCCAGACTGAAGCGCGTAGAACCGCTCGGCCGAGCCGGCCGGTGGAGATTTTGGTTTAACGTCCCGTTAGTAACGGTGTCATTAGAGACGAAACAGAAGCCCGTCACGGAAGGTAATCGGCTGTGTTCTTTTCAATGGAATGGCACCGGCACACGTCTTAAACGATGGAGGGAAACCACGGAAAACCTAAATCTTGAGTAGTAGGGCGGAGCTCTACGAGTCCATTGTGTTAATCACAGCTCCATCTCGTTCGAGCGTTCCGTTTAAGGTTATGTGGTTTCCTATGAAAAAGCTCACAAACCTAATTGTATGATGACTTGAAATTAAATATGACATTCCATCCTCGGAGCAGCTTCATATTTTTCAAATAGAAAAAGGGTTGGCATAGTGATCACCGTAATGTATGCCAGAAGGAAATCCCTAGAAGCAGCTGGGAAGTGAGCAACAAAGCTTTTCTGATACTCCGACTAAGCTTACACACTGAACACACAGAATCATCAAGCCACATAATAGTAAACGAAGGGTATTCTGTTACCAGAGTGACTACGTTGGCTAGATCATTTCGAAAAAATGCCTGTACCATTTAGGGACCATAGGGGGTTGGAGATCGGCAGTATGGAGAGAACTTATTACGACGGAAGAGCTACTAGGGTTTAAAGTCCTGTCGATAACAGGGTCATTATCTACGGAGCATATACTCAGATGGGAGGGAACGGGCAGGGAAATCGACCGTATCCTTTTCCAAGGATCCACTGCAGCATTCGTTGTAAACGATTTAGGGAAAACACGGAAAACTGGCGGTGGATCTGAATCACATTTCTTCCTCGTACGAGTTTAGCACACGACCAGTGCGCCACCTCCCTTGGCTATCTGTCATGGAAGTCCTTGTATTGATGGCCACCATGACGATGTTCGTGAAGATTATGATGACTTCTGTTAATTCATTTGGGATCTCTGCTTTGCGCGACGAAAAATAGTGGGATTCTACGGTATTTATGGTATACGAGGTGTGGTCAATAAATAACGAGAATTATTGCTTGTTGTGGAAACAATTTTATTTATTCGTTTACGTTTTTAATATTATCCCCTTCAAAATTGTACCCACTAGGTATTGTCCAGCCCGTTTTTCAATCCCCGAAACAGTACTGGAACTCGATCTTTGGGATTGCTTTTATTTCTCTCAGAGACTCGTTTAAATCCCTTCTGGCACTTGTGAGAGAATGTCCTTTAAGATTCTATTTATTTTTGGGCACAGGAAACGTCACATGGGATCATGTCTGACGATTATGGAGTCTGAGGCATTATTACAGTATTATTTTTGGCTAAAAAATCCCAAGCAAGTAACGAAGTGTAAGAAGATACTTATCGTAATGGAAGGCCACAAATGCGTGAGTCTTCTTTTTTCCCGCAACAGCGTTGAAGTTATAAGCAGCACACCTTACTGATCATTTGATCTTGTGGCAGTGCGACTGCAGAATTTGTCGTCATGTATTGTAAACTAAACCGGATTGGTTTCCTATTCGTTTGTGCCAGTATTGTAATGCTGAACAATACAAGTGATGTGATTATGTAAACGCTATCTGATGAAATGAGTACTCCAAAATCTGTCTGATAATGTATAACTGTATTTGAATTAATTTTACTAAAGTAGTCAGAAACACCAAAATTTTTGCTAAGGAAACTGTCCTGTGAAATTCTGTGCAGTGAACAGCCCTCCAATGCGTGACTCAGTCACAGTATGTGACTTGCAGTTTCAACACACAAAACTGACAGAGTAAAAATTCTACATCAAATTACAAAAAAAAATTTGAAAGCATATCTGTCCAATATTTCTGTGTAAAAATGTCCTGTCAATTGACGTAAGCATACAGACTGAATAAAACTCCAACATTAAATGATACATACGCAAATGTAACACGAGCGTCTGGTCTAGAAAAGAAACCTGAACTAAACTTTACCTAAATGATCCTGAAGGTAATTTTGAAATCCAAAGATCAACTGTAAACAATCTTATTTTGGTCTGACTGTAATGCTGTTAGTCCCAGAAAATTTTTGATGACTTCCATGTGATAACGGAAACAGTGTTTTGCTCGAAAGTGAAGGACGTAAAAGCACACCGCAGAACAAACTCATCTAAAGAAAAGAAAGCATTGAGCAAGTGCAACAGAAGGACGAGCACCTATACATACAGGCATACCACGCTTTACTTTTGGATAACTGTGTTCTGTTCGGTGCAGGTCGGTGACACACGTTTACAAAACAAAATTTTCGTGAGGAGATGGTGGTGGAAACTTGGCTTATTAAATGATTGGAAGACACTAGTGTTCAAAAACTGTATTGCGAAACTCTGATTCCTTAACAATTCCACTCATCTTCAGAAAAATTACTTCTTATTAAAATATATTGCTCCACCACGAAATTAGTTAAAAGAATGGTAAATGAGTGGTGCATCTATTAAGTCTGCAAGCCATGCGCACAAATCATTTTAATTGATGTCGTCTCGACAATCAAACTAAGTAACTAGAACCGATAAAGAGAAAAATCACCAAAAATTTGCTTTTCACAAACATCACAAATTACGCGCGAGCAAGCAGTGCAGGACAATATTGCCTGAAAATCTCCATAGTTGTCAAATCAACTTATATCTAATTACATTTTCAAATTCAGTGTCCTCAGCATTCGTATCTCTGTGCTCTGCTAGCTACTTTCTTCAGACCTCACAACTGCGTAAGCAGCACCTGACATCTGACTTACTTCTACAATACTACTGACAACCAAAGTTCACGTTGCTCGTACTCTGAACCTCTGTGGCACGTCGCTTGTACTCCGAACCTCTGCGGCGTAACATATCAACTATTTAAGGCTTCCGTCCGAAAAATATCCAGTGCACAAATATGAAGTATTACACTTAAAAAAAACATAGTCCTCACGTCATTTTTATTGAAACCCAAAAAAATAGGCTACAAGATGAGCCTGCGTAAGTTGATCCCTGACAGCTGGCAACGCTGTTGCTAACTTTCGACTGCGAAGTGCAAACGCTTGCAGTCATCTTGAGAGCTCCGGCAACACCGAGGCGTTGCCATAGAGACTTATTCAAAAACACGTGACGTGATTGGTTGCAAAAGCTACGCGGGGCTGCTCCACACATCCCACTGCAAGACGCAATGATCTTACAGCGACTCGATTTATAGTAGCCTTACGGCCGGAACTCTTAGTGCAGTACGCCGTTAACGTCGAAGAACACAGGCAGCATAAACTTCATATTTTACCGTTTTCTTGCTGATACAGAATGCTTTACACCTGTAAACCCATGTTTCATTCATCTGTTATAACACGTCTCGGTAGTTTTGCATCGTTGTTGACTTCATCCAGCGACTCCTGAGCCACTGTCACTTTCCGCAGTTTTTGTTCGAAGTTCATCAATTCAACAACAAATTTAATACAAATTTTCTTATCCATTTTTACGCAAAACAAATAATTGCCGATGCTACAAAAATATAGATATTCTTTTTGACAGCTGATAAGGCCGGCCTCTGTGACCGAGTGGTTCTAGGCGCTTCAGTCCGGAACCGGGCTGCTGCTACGGTCGCAGGTTCGAGTCCTGCCCCGGGCATGGATATGTATGATGTCCTTAGGTTAGTTAGGCTTAAGTATTTCTAAGTCTAGAGGACGGATGACCTCAAACGTTAAGTTCCATAGAGCTTAGAGCCATTTTGAACCATTTTTTGAACAGCAGATAACAGACTAGACATCCTGTATGGCTGATACTTTGCAGACATTTTTTCCGACACCACAATGAAAATCGGACTAACGCAACACGCAATATTACTAAATTCCCGTTATTTTTTGACCGCACCTCGTGTACAGAGTTTGTGCCCGGCTCGGCACCTGCACAGAAGCAGCGGTTCCTCACGGGTCCGCACAGGGGCGGCGTAGCGGCCGCGAGGACAGGTGCGCGTGTCGTAATGAGCGGGCAGCCATTACGGCGGCGGCGACCGCGACTGAGGGCGCAGGCGCAGTACCGCCGCACAAGCCAACGGACATTCCGAATCCCACAAAGCGACGCCACCCCTCGCGTCCAATTCGCCTATACTTACACTATCCGTCGCAGTGCTTCATATACGTTCAACCTTTTGGAAACATTTACTAATTTGTGGCATAAATTTCGTTTCACGACCACACTATCTGATGAAAAGCAACTGGACACCTCGATGTCATGTGGAAGTGACCACTACACGTCACAAGAGACGGACTCGCCGGTATCAAAGGAGGCTGGGAGTGTTGAGTTGTCAACAGAGAAGCAGCAAGACCGCAAGTCGCCCAATGAAAGAAGACTTGCACTTGGCGGCCGGACGCGAATGGGATATCCCGGCCAACAGTGCCATACGATCATATCATTTCATTTAAGCGGAATGTGTCAGTCAGAAGAGCTGATTGATTTTCAACGTAAACTACTCATTGTACGTCAGCTGAGTAAAAACTCCATCAGGTACATTTCAACCCTTTTAAAATTGCCTAAGGCGACTTTTGGTGACGGGACTTTGAAGAGGAACAGAGAAAGAACAACCACACTAAACCAACCAGGCAGACCTGATCTACTGACATTCATGGACGCGCGGTCTCAGACAGCTTGCCACGGTTCGTGCGGCTTCTCCCGTCGGAGGTTCGCGCCGTCCCTCGGGCTTGGGTGTGTGTTGTCCTTAGCGTAAGATAGATTAAGTAGTGTGTAAGCCTAAAACCGATGACCTCAGCAGTTTGGTCCGATAGGAACTTAGCACCACGACCACGAACAAGGAACGTCGAGCATTGCGGTCGGTGGGTGTAAGAAATCGCTGGATATCCGCGTAAGGCGCCCGTCGTGAGTCTCAGAGTGCTACCAGCACTCTAGCTAGCACAATGGCTGTGCACAGGGAGTTAAAAAGAATGCGGTGCAGTTTTATAAGTCACACATTTCTGTCATCTCTGCTTTAGGCCGGTATTACACTACCGTATTTCTCTGTCAAAGTTGATACGTCTGGCCGGCCGCGGTGGTCCAGCGGTTCTAGGCGCGCAGTCCGGAACCGTGCCTCTGCTACGGTCACAGGTTCGAATCCTGCCTCGGGCATGGATGTGTGTGGTATCCTTAGGTTAGTTAGGTTTAAGTAGTTCTCAGTTCTAGGGGACTGATGACCACAGCTGTTGAGTCCCATAGTGCTCAGAGCCATTTTTTTTGATACGTCAATAATTTATGTCAAAGAAACTTTGTCAAATCTCGCCTGCCGTCAAATAAATACTATCAAATCTAGGGCCTTCTGTTCACTGCAGTGTGAAATGTAACCGCTTTGAGCGCTGACATCGCTACAGCTATTTCACGTCTCTGTAGTGTGTTTGTAAGCATGGCTTCAAAGTTCGTTTGTTCCTTCGACTATTATTTTTTAATAAAGTTGCTTCGACTATGATGGTTGGGGGGGGGGGGGGGGGGAGGTGAGCAATGGGCACAGTGCATGCTATTAATTGTGTGTTGATGAGCAGCTGGAATATGCTGTAGGCGGCGTCATGTCCACAATCACAGCTACGGCCATCCACCTCTACATCTGGAAACATCCAGGTAGCTTTTCAGCAAGTCGGAATAGACGATGCTGTCACACTCTAAAATAAAAAAATCTTTATTAGCTTTCCATTCTACTTTGCCTATTTTAGAACTCTGGACGCAACAAGTTAAAAAGCGCTTCATGTGTTTCGTACTTTCTATTAATTTTGCAGTTCTTGGAACACTAATTCCATTAATTAAATTAATAAAAATAGTTCTTGTTGCCCATATAGAGTACTGAACATTTATTTACCTTCACATATTCCCCCTTCACAGCTTTATAAATCGCTTCACACGTTTCTGGAATTATTTTGGTTAATGTGCAATGTACAAGGGGTTGTTCGAAAAGTAAGGAACGATCGGTCGCGAAATGGAAACCACAGTGAAAATCCGATGAAGTTTTGCACGCGTGTGTTGGGCAGTGTCTCCAGTATGCCCGTCGATCGCATTACGTCGTTCGTTCTAGTTATGAGCACGCAGGGAGCACACAAAGACACCTAGAAAAATTGTGTATTCCGCCAAGTACGAAAGCTTGGCGAGAAATTTCGCCTGAAGCTATGCAGCGAACATTACATACCTGTCATGCGTTTCTTCTTCAAGACAATACTCAGCTGCATTCTGCAGGGGCAATGAAGATGCTCCTGCATCGTTTTCAATTGGAAATGTTTGGTTACCCACAATACAGCCCTTAATTGTCTCCCTGTGAGTTTCATCTCTGCTCACATGAACTGCTGGCTATGAAGACAAAATTTTGGCACAGATTCAAATGGTTCAAATGGCTCTGAGCACTATGCGACTTAACTTCTAAGGTCATCTGTCGCCTAGAACTTAGAACTAATTAAACCTAACTAACCTAAGGACACCACAAACATCCATGCCCGAGGCAGGATTCGAACCTGCGACCGTAGCGGTCGCTCGGCTCCAGACTGTAGCGTTTGGCACAGACAACGAGCTGTAGGCCAGCTAGAAAAATTGGCGAAAAGCACTGGCGGTTGCCTTCTATAACGGCGGTATTGGAAAGTTGGCACAACGCTACGACAGACGTCTAAGTTGGATCGGTGACTATGGAGATAAGTAGCTGGAAGTTGTAGCTAACTGTTGCAAATAAAACAGCTTTGATTTTCACTGTGGTTTCCATTTCGCGACCGACCGTTCCTTACTTTCCGAATAGCTCTCGTAATATTCGAATGCTGTGTAGCAAACTAGAGTAGCTCTCTCACGTATCAAGAGTGACGTTACTGAACAGTGGATGACTGGAAAAGAGTCACTTAGAATGATGAATCACGCTGTACCGTGTGTCAATCCTATGGAAGGGTTCGGGTGTGGCTAGCGCGACGTCACCTGCCATCATGTGCAGTGCCAACAGTGAAGTTCTGAGTAGTGGGAGGGAGTTCCTCGTTGTTAGGATGTGGTTCCCTTACTGGGCTCCAGATAACGCTAAATGGAGGAGGATATGAACACATATTAAGGAGGAGGAACTGTCCGGAGACTTTGAATGTTTGTGTTCGCACGACAATGCATCCTGTCATAAAGCAGCTCGTGCCACACGATGGTTTGTGGATTGCTGACGTAGTCAGGTCTGCCAGGAGTTCCGACCTGAACCCAGTGGAAGGTCTCTGGGACGAGTTATAACGTTGACTTCGCTCCAGACTCTAGCATCCAGCATCACTACCTTCTCTGGTTTCGGCTCCTGAGGAAGAATGGGCTGCCATTTCTCCAGGATTCACACACGTCACTGAAATTGACCCCATCAGAGTTCAAGCTGCCATCAAGGTGAAGGGTGGACACTTCCCATTTTAATGTTGGCTAGTACGTGTCCAGATACTTTTGATCAGATACTGAAAGTGGATCATACTGCATTGAATTGGATGGCGAAAACCCAAGATGAGTGGAAAATGCCCAACCTGCACGGAGGTACATACCTTATGGGGAGAACGTATCATCATCTTCGTCATCATCATCAGATAGCCTTGTCTACTATACTACATACGCTACCTGCGTTCAATTGAACTTTCATCTACAGAACTAAAGAAGTTGATCGGAGTAAATGATTGTAGATTAATTCTAAAATTTACTTTGCTGTGTCTCAGACATCTTATGTAACTAAGAAAATGATCAAAACTTTTTTGCAGCCTCTTATTATAGCCCTTACTGGGCTCTGACAGATTTAGTAATAAATAAGTAAGTAAGGCCATTCATTCTTTTACTGTTATACATGTTCATGCGGTTGCGATCGAGAAATTTCTTGACGTGGCAGTGAAATGTGTTTCTTAAGGGGAGGTTTACTATCTTTGGTCCGAAAAAAGCACGTTCTTTGAGAATTTTTTTCTCGGGATGTGTTTTATATAGCAATGTCAAATTTGGTCAAAATGTTTATTAATATTTCCTCTTCAAACTGGATTTTTTTTCGACCTTAAATGTCGAAGAGCAAAGGCGGAAGCGCCGTAGGAAGGAAACAAAATTTGGATGTAGACCTACCCGCGCGGTGTGTCACGGGTCAGCTGGCTCGTCTGAAATCAAAATTGAGTTGACGTTAGCGAAGTATATAAGATTCTTTAGGAGTTGTACCTCGCTTAAGTTATTTGGACCATAGGAAACAAAATGGCGGCCATTTGAAAACAAATAGTTTTTTTTCATCGATTTGTCGACTTCGTCGGCCAAGTAAAAATATTTATATACATATAAATGCAATATTATGCAACGTACGTTCAATCTGCTATTCCGGGTACATAAACTAGTCCTTCCTCTTCCTCATAGACGGCATTCTGCTCGTTCTGGGTCATCCAGCGCTGCCCCAGGGCCGTTCGTACGGCCGTTGACAAGCAGTTTGCGGCCGCTTGAATCCGGTGGTCGTCCGACTGCTTGGCGAACTGCGTCGAATAGAGTCCCAGGGTAAAGCCCATCGTTGTCATGGTCTTCAGAATTGCTGAATACTCTTCGTTGAAGCTGCTCACTGCCAGGAAAGTCGCAATCTCCACATCTTCGCACCAGAATGCAAATGCTTGGGGGCTAACTTCCAAACACACGCGTTCAGACTTTCATTTGAATTTTGTGTGTTTCCTCCCAAGCACCGGTACAATAACGCCGAAAGAAAAAAAAAAATTGGTGCGTGAGAAAGGCCTATTTCAGGCAGGTGCATTTTTTTGTTCAACCGCGAATAAACATTTCCGTTCCGTATTCGGAAAACCGTTTCAGGGGTGCATTCTAAACACATTTATGGATCCAAAAAAGCAATTAAAAATCGATTTTTTGAACCAAAATATAGTAAAACACGCGCTCACATGTTTCTCGACGAAGTCCCTTTGCATATCAATGTTCTTTGTCCAACGGTTTTACAATGAGTAGACTACATCCATGAGAGTGTTTTTCCGGGATGTCTAAAAAAACGTTTGTATACGGCTTCTATAACTTCTCCACTGGGCTCAAAACGTTTCCCCGCTACAAATTTCTTTGGATATTGCTATAGTTTGAAGACCTGCGAAGTCTAGTAAACTGGAATCTCCTACAGAGCGTATCTCAAAGCCCTTGGTTTTCCATTTCCAAGACACTGTGAGCAAGTGTGTTGAGTGAATGGAAGACGATTTCTGTTTGTTTTACAATCTATGTCTCTTCGCGTGTACATTTCGTCGAATTGTTTCAAAAGACTCGAATGATGTCCTCCGTCTGTTGTTTTATCCTTTCAAGATAATCATAAAGAAGAATCCCTATCGCATCCCAGAAAAAGACAGTTGTAACCTATCCAGCAGATGAAATCGATTTCGTCCTTTTTTTCGTCTCTAACTTGAAATGCTCGGCCCGTCCCTCGCGCACGGTAACAAACATGCGCAAACCTACGGCTGGATACAGTTTAGTCGGTACAAACATTTCTGAGAAATTATAAGCGCTGCCTTCGCCTGACTATGCAAACCACAAAAATCTTATCGCCCTAACACGTTTCGGCATGTTGGCGGAATCATCAGCTGGTTATATTTCATTAAGGTCTTAGACTGTTGAGGGCTGGGCTTTTTAAGATCTTCATTCACTGGTTGGATAGCTTCTCATAGTTTGTCTTTGTTGTCCTCGTCGTCATCTGCGTGTTTCTCTTCGTTGTCATCTGCGTGCATGTTGGCGGAATCATCAGCTGGTTATATTTCATTAAGGTCTTAGACTGTTGAGGGCTGGGCTTTTTAAGATCTTCATTCACTGGTTGGATAGCTTCTCATAGTTTGTCTTTGTTGTCCTCGTCGTCATCTGCGTGTTTCTCTTTTGCAAGCTGAGGCACAAAAGCACTGCACATGAAATATTATTGAACAGTACTCAGAGCTGAAGCTACTGAACTGCAAATCGTCGTGTTTTTGAAGCTGAATGGTTTAACTGAGTCCGTAAAAACTACTGCTATCGTAGGGCTGGATATACGATTGCTATCATAGCCTATGATGATGTTTACAGAAGAATACGTTCCCACATTCGATTTTAGCCAGCATTCAACAAAAGCGACAACTATCCTTCACAGAACTTTTTTCATAGCTAATTCTTCACGTAAAATATACAGAATTTTTATTTCTGTTATGCCTAGTATGTTAGTTACGTCAAATGTATTTAATATCGACTTGTTATTACTTCTCATTGCTTGTCCGTAAAGGGAGAGCGGGCTTATCAAGTTAACGACCCAGTGTAGAGTGAGGGAAAATTCCAGACGTGTAGTACTGGGATAGAGGGACTGCGAATTACGAATATTTAGGAGGGGATTTCCAGTTCCGATATTTGGCTTACAACCAATGGAAACCTTATTCACAACCAGGGGATCGGAGCAATTTTTAATTTATTTCGGGGACGGTATGTCCCAAACAAAAAATGTGAACCTGGCACGTTGGAACGTGTATTTATTCATATAATGTATATACCGAGTATAATCGATGAGTTGGTTGACATGAAAATGTATTCGTTTCGAACGATGTTTTATCTTGTATTGTCCGTTACGTTACTGTGCACTTTGTGAATGCTTTTATCTACGATAAAAGTTGACCATAAGTTCTTTTGTTCTTACGGTTATTAAAGCGAGACTGTCAAGCAGCCTTAGCGTGAAATCGGAAGCATATTTCGTTGAATATTTGCTGCTAGGAAGTTCCGTCGTGGATTTCTCATTGGACTTAGGTGATGCACTGCTCGCCATTTTTCGCAGAGATGTTTCTGATCGATCGCTGATCTCTAACGTAAAGTCAGTTGAACCTAACGTAACCTCATCCTCCATCGTTCGAAATAACTGATGTATTTCTGCAAATTCTGGAATCATCCTACGCATAAGTGAGGTGCGGCATCATATTTTATCGTTAACGATACAGTGATACTGCAGAAACTCGTGAGCGAATAATACAATCCACCATTTTTCGATGGTGCTCCTAACAAACTGCTTTAGATTAAAAGGATCGAGTATACAGTAAATGCCTCAACTCACCGGGGGATTATGTCACTGTAATTAAAAACATGCAAATAAAGAAAATACGCTAAAGTAAAATGTTATATTAGCCTAATATGTTAGACTATGCCAACAGAAACACGTGGTACAGTACTCGAGTGCGCGAGGTAGTTAACACTTGGCAGATGCCAAATGTTCTATGTGTTAGTGAACAAGAGATGACATAGCAGAGTCTTTATGTCATAGAACGTTGCAAATACACCTGTTTTCTCCAGTAGGATCCCTACATGTTAATCTGCGCTGTTTAAATTATTTTCTTTCTTTTGATTGCTTTCTCATCTGTTTATTGTGCGAGTAATAGTGCGTGCAATGAGACGCGTTGCAAAGCAAGAAAAAGAGAACCGTGGCACTTCGTTCAGGAAACTCATCAGTTCTTAATATAGCCCGTGGGAAATGCATTGTGGCACTGATAGATTAGTTTGTCTGCAGAACAACAGTCCAATTAATTGATGCTACATTAACCCTTGACCGATGTATATCAGCTTGTCACAAAGCGGGATTTGTTTACGACACACGTCCCAGTGTGGGAAGCTGCCCTACAACTATAGCCGCGCGGCCTGAGGCGTCTTGTCACGGTCCGTGCGCGCGGGTCCTGCACCCTGCCCCCCCCCCCCCTCCCCTTGCCCCACCCCCGTGTCGGAGGTTCGATCCTCTCTCGGGATGAGTGTGTGTGACGTCCTTAGCGTAAGTTAGTTTAAGTTATATTAAATAGTCTGTAAGCTTAGGGACTGACGACCTCAGCAGTTTGGTCCCATAAGACATTACCACAAATTTACAGTTTACAATTGTATCTGCGCATTGTATTCGATAAGGCAGTACACTCATATGTTATCAGTCAAAGCTATTTTTTTCCATAAATTAGAAAACAGTCACAACGAAACGAGTAACTCGTGAAACCGCAGAGCTTTTGGTACAAAAGTTGTGTATATTTTTAACCAGTGTTCTGTGTGTGAAGGAGGAGGGAAAAGATGTCTGGGTTTCCCGTGTCGCCAAACGTGGCTCTTAAAGTGTGTTGCTTCATACGTTGGTGTTGTGCAAAATTTTTTACCTATATCATAATCCTCTTGTTGTAGATAGTCTCATGCATGAGATAGTGGGGATCATTTCTTATGTTGGTTCCTTCCGTAATGGAAGAGACTTTCTCCAATCATGAGGTGACGAGTGCTCGGAGGTCTAAGGCTACTCTCAAGGGCTGTTTTATGACAACGTCCAACTGCTTTGCATGTTAGGATCTATTCCACTCTGGAGCAACATATTCAGTAAGAAATACATTTAACGCCAATACCGAAGGTATGAGCAAAAGAAGTCCCCCCCCCCCCACACACACACACAACCTAGGCGCTACTAAGCGCCTTACGGTTGTTTTTTAGAGATGTGTTTGAAATTCGAAGTGATACCCTGCATAACTTCTAATCATTTGGATACTGGGGCAGTGCTGCAGTCTTTTGCGCCACCATAACGTGAAACTTGCGTCATGTCTCTTAGTTGTTGATATATGGTGCACGGACTTTCGTATTGTAGACAGCTGCAGTTCGAACCTCAGACGCTTCTTCATCCACGTCGGAACACGCGTACAGACAACATTTCGACTGTTAGTAAGTCTCGTCTCTGACCAGCAGCTCCAAGGAGCTAGTGTAGTGGTACTCGGTACAATATTTTCAATTCACGTCAAACTCGCCCACTTATCCGCCTTGTCATGGTGCTTGTAGTTACACTTAGCTACACTCTTAAACACAAATGTACTGATCTCTTCAGATTTTCCTGGAAACTAGATTTCCCATCGCTTACGTTACGCTCCACGTTCCTACGTTATAAAATGGAACTGGTTTTGTGCCGTCGTTGGATACCTATAATTTCGTGTCTCTCGTAATGAATCTGGTGTAAGCAGTCGACGCTGGAAGACTCGTAGAGATGTGTGAATTATGGACGTGCGCAGAAAGCTGCGACATAAATTTCAGCGCGACAGGAGACTTGTGTGTAGCGACTGCAGACGCTTGTGGTCAGCATGCGTTGCGACATCTTCCGTCGGGAATGTCGGAACCTCGCACGCTTCCTGCAAACAAGGCCCTCGCTCTCAGCCGCGCGCTGCGTCACTGCTTGGAAAACGTTTATTATACAAGAAAAAAGCAATACTGTCTGTCCACTGTAAACGAGGCGCTACTCAGCACGCCTCCGTAGCGACGAGGGGCGTTCAGTAAGTCATGCAAGACACTTTTTTTCTCGGCCTATTTAGGTCGGAACAATACGGAATTTGCTGTGGGACATCGCTGAAGATTACCGTTTCAGCCACGGCAGGTGGCGGCGCTACGTGTAACCTTCAAAATGGCGCCTGTAACGGAGACAGATGTAATTTTGTTTTTCTTGGTGTAAAACCAGAGCATCGCAGATACTCGTAAGCGCTTACAGACTGTCCATGGAGTCCTGGCGGTGAACAAAAACATGGCGAGTCGTTGGGCTAGGCGACAGTGTCATCGCAGTAAGGTCGCGCAAACCTGTCAGATCTTCCGAGTGCTGGCGCCCCGCCTCACCACAGAGATGTCGGAGCCTAGTTGGATGAAAATCCACCTGGACGATGGGTAGGTCGAAGATGAGCTATTGACTACTCACTACGGTCTCCAGACCTTACACCTCTTGACTTCTACCTACAGGGGACCTTGAAAAATGGGGTTTGTCACCAGAAGCCAGCTATTCCGAAAGAGCTACGAGAAACCGTCGAGGCGTCCTGTGCGGCTACCACGTATGCACTACTGACAACCGTAGTTCGGTCAACAGTTCAGCGGCATCGGTGTTGTTTGGCTGCTAAGGGATGGCAGTTTGAACATACAAAATATACTTACCCCCGGGCAAGACTCTCAAAGAGTGTCAGTATGTTTACGGACCTCTTCCATCCCCATCCCCCTTCACCCCCCCCCCTCTCTCTCTCTTATAGCAATTCTGATTAACGTTTAAAAAACCCCAAAGCAACTTCAATGACGCTGAGACAAGTTGACTTAATACAAGATAATTGGGATCGCAAACGACGGATGGTGAACACGTGACGTCACAAGATGGCGTACATCGCCACACGTGCAACAACTGGGCCTTGCCGACCCCAACCCGGCCGGCAGCGGCAGTGCTCCACATGTCTCCCCTAGGCTACTCTTTTTCGAACACCTTTTGTAAATGTAGTCTGTTGTAAAAGATGTTACAAAATTATTGCCCTCGCTGTAACCAAGCAAGCTGTTCTTATTTTGTGTTTCTTCCTTCTTTTTTTTGTATACGAACTTTATTTATTAAAGAAAACTCAGGTCACAAACGGGTCGCGATCCAATCCGGAAGCTTACGCTCCTTTACTTTTGAGGCAGTACCTTAGGTTTGCAACAATCCAGTGCACGCCGCGAGACTGGTAAACAAAGAATAAACCTTACCTCAATGTAGGCCGGCCTTTGTGACCGAGTGGTTCTAGGCGCTTCAGTCTGGAACCGCGCGACCGCTATGGTCGCAGGTTCGAATCCTACCTCGGGCATGGACGAGTGTAACGTCCTTAGGTTAGTTAAGTTTAAGTGGCTCTAAGTTCTAGGGGACTGATGACCTCAGATGTTAAGTCCCATAGTGCACAGAGCGTTTTCAACCATTTTGAACCTCAATGTAAACACTTAATGGTCTAACACAGTGGGAAAAAATACTGCTTTCCACATGCAAGGCTCGAAACTTGAGCCCCAAGCGCTAAGTCATACGGTGACGTCACATGTTCAACAAACTAAACTTGCAGTCGGGAGGACGACGGTTCAAACCCGCGTCCGGCCATCCTGGTTTAGGTTTTCCGTAATTTCCCTAAATCGCTACAGGCAAATGCCGGGGTGTTTCCCTTGAAAGGGCACGGCCCGCTACCTTCCCCATCCTTCCCTAATGCAATGGGACCGATGACCTCGCTGTTTGGTACCCTCCCCCGAATCAACCAACCAACATGCTTAACATTTATCACACACTGGTATTTCTCGACATTTGCATCCCCATGTCTCCTACATCAAAATACTCGTCTCAGCGTCATCTACGTCGCTTCAGGGGCTTTTAAAAGTTAGTAAGAATCACCTTGTTTAACAAATCCATGCATACAGCAGTATTATGTTATATTATTTACGCGTTTCATTTGTATCACATCACTTGTCAGCCACACACACACACACACAGACACACACACACACACACACACACACACACACACACACACCCTATACTGTACATACAAATTTTCAAAAACCATTATCACGCGAAGAACTTAGAAATATACTTCAGACCCCTGTATCTGAAGTACCACTCCCCGCAGTGACACCCAAGGGGAGGAGCAGGAGGAGGAGCAGGAGGAGGAGGAGGAGCAGGAGGAGGAGGAGGAGGAGATTAACGACCCGTCGACAACGAGGTCATTAGAGACGGAGCACGAGCTGGGCCTAGGAAAAGATTGAGAACAAAAGCGGCTGTGCCCTTTAGAGGGACCATTCCGGCATTTTCCTTAGGCCATTTAGGGAAATCAAGGGAAACCAGAATGACGGATGCGGGTTTGAACCGTCGTCCTTCCGAATGCGAGTCCAATGTACTAACCACTGCGTTACCCTGCTCCGTCCGACCGAGAAGACAATGTTAGACTAAACACAGCTTGTGCAGAGGCATTTAAGCAGTTTTTCTTCCCGCAGTCCTCAAGCGATTAGATCGGCAAGGAACCCTAGCATTTGGTGGAATGCTGAACACTTTCAGCCATGCACTTCACACTGGTACGCGGAGTATATATATATATATATATATATATATATATATATATATATATATATATATATGTGTGTGTGTGTGTGTATGTAGATACACTGCTAGCACTGTGTGAGGAAGACAGAACCCGACTCTCCCACATCTCTGTTCCCTGCGGCTGGGCGGAGATGATTTCGTTCAGTACTCGCACTTCTCGACCAAAAACAGACGTTCCTGTGAAATGTGCACACAACAGAAGAATGTCGCGAATCACACCACTACAGCTCGATTAGCTAAATATTGCTGGATATTTATTTTCAGTAATTTTTGTTTTAAAATCACTAGTGAAACAAAGTTTCCATTTCGTATCTATAAGATTCTTCGTACGAGTTTCTGAATGAAATTTTGTGTTGCTTTTTCTGCTCTATTCAGAAAAAAATTCTGCTCCAATACTCATTGATTTACTTCACTTTTCTCTTAAGCCCTTGTGTGCCGCAAGTGTTTTCGCACGTTTGTCTCACAGATACTATCTTTTAGTTGAAGCAGGTGACCAGGTTAGACACAATTCACTATTGTTGTCAGACAATGTGTTAAAGCGTTTCATAACTGGCAAACATTTCATAACAATTCCAAAATTGGCATAATCCCTTTGTGGATTCTTTGTATAACAAGCAGCGTGGCTTTCAAGTCGCCTGACTTCCCATTGGATACGCGGAAGGACTCCTCTTTTTTTGTTGACAACGCTGATTTACACGGCACAATACGTTTCCGTGAGAGGCTATCCATTTCACCTGCTGGACCAACAGCCTTACTGCAAGAGGGTAATGGACGGCGTCGAGCCTATTGGCTCCTAAATAAGTGACTCATCCGTATCGAAAAAACTTGGTGTGAAACAGGCCGTGTCTCGGTTCAGCGCTATACAGTTAGTTAATGGCGGCGCCGTTACGTGGCATCGTAAAAATTCTAAAACCACACTAAAAATCCAGCTACCGAAGATTTTACTTCTTTTACAACTGCCATAAATCATCTGTTATACCGAATAGAAGCAGAACTAAGCATGGAAATAAGAGCAGACAGAGACACCTTTGCAGCTGAAATATGAACTCTTAAAACATGACGAAAGCAGTTCTGTTGCCATATTAACAAGACGACTTCCAATCGACAATCAGCACATTTTGAATGTGGATCGCAAGATTGTTTCTACTCCGCACTGTTGTTCAAAGTGTTGTATTACTATCATCAATGCATACATATAACGTGGCAGTTGGCCGTAAGTGCAAATAAAGCCCGAGGGCTTAGGAGGGGTACGGAGGAACGAGATCCGCTTCCATGTCGCATGCTGGCAATATACACCCGTTTCTATGTTTCTGCGAAACTGACAATGATCAAAGGTATCGTCGATCCATTCTGGTGTTGTGAGAGCCGTAATGGAAATCCGTGATGGACTGGGTTAGTGTCTTGATTTATTTCAAAATATGGAAAAAAAAGGAATGAGCTATTTACAAACAAAAGCAAAGCGGCGTACCAAAAGCATTCGATAACGGCTACCGCGCAATAGCTTGCTGAGTTGGTACTGAAGTAAATGAGTTAGTTCAGGCTTGACCTGTACCGGTATCATAGGCAACTGCAGTTCAAACACTTCCAAACTTAAAATTGCCACGTTAAAGCGTCCACATAATTCCACTAAGTAATGTTTATTTACCGCTGATCCTGCCATAAAAACCATTACAGCGTAGTTCTAAGTTGATCCCAGTTTTTCACGACGAACTATATTTGTTTCGTAGGATGATGGGTAAGATTTATTTTGCAACTAAGGAACGGGTTCAATTTGTAATGTTATAGCAGCAGATCTAAGTGGCTTACCATTATGGAAGCATAAACATGTGAATATCACAGCAGTAAGTAACGTGCACGTCTCAGGGCCAGAGTAACATAAATAAACAAGTCAAAGCAGTTCGTGTTATTTGTTGCCGTTTGCTCGAAACTACTTCCTACGGCCGACGATTATATGACCCGCTGTAAAGGGAATCATTGCACTGATACGAAGCAAGCCGCGTCTCTAAAATACCGAATGAAAGTGGAACTTCCCAAGAACAACTAAATTACCCAGTCAACCAGCAGTATGTACCAGCAGTAGGAGTGTGAATTAGTCGCAAAACGCATTTTCCCCCATGACCTTCATTCGGAACAAGTCAACAGACTGTCTGTCGCTAGTGTTTTTTTCTTGTTTTTCGGCCGCAGCTAACCTATACGAACAAACGATACTGTAGGGACGCACCAGTCATCGCTGAAATGAGGTGTCTTTTGTTTGATTACACTGTGTCCTGTATGTCCAGTACTCGGCGTATCGTCTCGGAATTTAAAATACTGTCCAGGATCCAGAGCAACGGGGCTCGAGACACATTTTTATTCAGCCTTGTGCCGAACTTGCGAATCATGAAAACAAAGACAAAGAATGATGTGTGAATTTCCTCCCCAAATCATTATACATAATTCAAAATACATATTTGTCTGTTAAAATATTTATTATTGGGTAGTTAAGTTGCCAGCGTGTTTCACGTCCTGTTGGAGCTTTTTAGAATTAGAAAGGATCGGCATTCCGAAAAGATGTTTCGTCCTTTCTCTAATGATGATGAAAGTTCGCCAAGTTCGTCTGTTTCGAAGAAGAGAGTTAAAAGATACGTGGCCTTCAACGAAGACTTTCCATGTGGTTTATGAAAGAAAACGACTTCACAGCAAAGTATTTGATTTGCTCCAACACGTTTTCGACAAAATTTGAAGGAATAAGAGCTGTACTGGATCATCATAGGATACAAAAACACATTCTGGCGGATCAGAAGTGTCGTAAAAATAAAACAATAACAACTTTCTATGTGAAGAAACGTAAGTCTGAAAAAGATGTCGTGGTGTACCAGGTTGAGTTTGTTTATTACAACGTAAGACGCTGCTTTAGCTCAAGGTAATTGGATTGCCAAATGAAATTGCATAGTTCCTTGTTTCCAGAGAATAATATTGCATCTAAAATTTCGTACGAATGAGCTTAGGCAACGGCTATATCGAAAAATTCCTTGGTCTATACAGTTAACTTGTAGCCATAGGGGAGCTTCATAAAGCCTTTTATTTTTCTGTGACCTCAGATCTTTCAAACCGAGGAAATATAAAAGCTCTTCCTTATGCAGTTCAGTACTACAGGGTACTTCAGACAATGCTAAAATTTTTTGAAGGCTCCAAAGAAACCCACAAAGGCATTTGCCTTGCAATAAAGCGAATTACAGAATCTAATGGATTTCATCCGAGCAAGTAAGTGCATACAGTGCTGATAATGCTACAGTGAACTCTGGCAAAAACATTTCGGTTTCTGTCTTACTGAAAACTCAAAATCCACTCATTCTGGGAGCTAATTGCAACTGCCATATCATAAAAATGTTGTAGAACATAGTCTTAAAATTATTCATTACAAAGTACAGGCATTAATTCTCAAAACCTATACTGAATTTGCTTCCTCTGCATCAAATTTTCAGTCACCGAAAGAATTTTTAGAGTTTGTGGAAACATAGTTTAACGAAATATTGCGACACATCCGTACAAGACGGTTCTCGCTACTTACTGGAATTGACAGACTTGTATACTGTTGGCTTGCCATCAAGTCATATTTTATTTCAGACAGCTAGGATGCTTGTTCAACACTGATTTGGAGGTATCAGACGTAAGATGGCGATCATCATAACGCTGAAGAAACTGAACATTCACTTCCTCAATGCTATCTACGTTTTCTGAAGCATGTTTTGCTCCTGTTTTAAACCTCTGTTATAAAAGTGGAAAACACCTTAATTACTTCTGCTGAGTTATACAGAATACTAACGGAGCATGAGAGCAAGCTAGAGAGCAGGAAACAAGATAAATTCTTAGGAAAGAAAGTTCATGAAATCCTAGAAGAAACAACAGAATCACAAAGGTCGAGTTTTGAAAATGATGCACAATCTTTCTTGTCACGTTGCAGTGATTATTTGTCACAGAAATACGAGTTTTCAAAGCAGAAGGTATTCAAACTGCTTACAAGCTTTTTCGATTAAAGAAGATTTTCGTCTGCAGTGGCAGCCTATTTTAAATGTTACGAACAAATAAAATCTCAAGCTGGATGAAGCTCGGTTTTACACTGAATTCTGTGATTTCGGAATGCATGTGCTGAATCTGATAAAAGTAAAGTAGAAGACCAGACGCGCAGGAGACCCATATCCAATTGCTTAGACTCATATCATACATGTTTTCAATTCCTACCAGTTACTCATTCGCTGAAAGAATCGTCAGTATGATGGTTAGAAGAAAGAAATCGGACGTCCATGGCCGCAGTGAAAAGATAAATTAAAATAAAACTGTAATTTTCTGAAGGTTGGGATGAATTCTTGAATTTTCTGAGGCAGCGCAAAATGTGCTTTCAAAAGCACAAAACGGTTATCATGTTACTGGTGGTCCTAAGAACCACTTGCTTTAAATTAAGACTTTGGCGGAGGTGTCTGCACTATTAAAACAGGGCCATTAACATAAGAGTACTATTTTATTGTTACCGCTTATTTTCACATTAGAGATTCTGTACTGAAAGTTTGCATTTTGTTAGCTTCAAGATCGCAGCAACATTTCTGTGGTGCCTTTGGCCAGGGGATGTGGTAGAAAAGTAATGAGGCTGGTAACACTGCATGCACCGACAACGCTGTTGCCACCCCCATGGCGTGAGAGTTTGGTTGAATCGTGTCCTTGTCTCAGTACCAGTCTGAACATGGTGCAGCTGAAACGCTGATATTAAGAGCGACTGAAATGAAGCAGTGTTTGGCAAACGCACAACAAAGAACTGAGGAAATATGAGCAAAGCTGCGCCATAAAATTTTGCTCCAAGTTTGGGGTAACCACTAGTGTGTTTTACGAAAAGTTACGAATTGCTTATGGAGAACATTCCCTATCCAGAACACAAGTGTTCAAATGATCCTCACCCTTTTTAGAGGGACGAAAAACAGTGCTGGCGAAGCTCGTGTTAGAAGACCTTCAACCCAAGAGCAGATGACAATGTGGAAGAAGTGAATCTTGTGAGAGCATACATTCGACTGGTGGTGAGAGTGGTCTGTAGTGAGTTACATTTGAACGACTGTAGCACTCATCAATGTTCAGGATTAGGACATGTGAAAAATGTGCAGAATGGTAATTCCAAAGAACTTAACCACGGAGCACAGCAATAACTGGAAGGATGGGTCTGTTAATCTTCGGGACCGCCTTCACCAGTAGCTTTGTCTTGGGTGATGAATCATAGTATTTCGAATACCGTCCCAAGACAAACGTCAATGGCACACTGCAAACTCTTCTCGTCTGAAGAACACGAGAGAAAGCAAATTTAAAAGATAACGATGCCCCTTCTTGTTTTTGACAGTCAGGGGCTCGTCCGCAAAGCATGTGTGTCTCCAGGAGAAGTTGTCAGGCAAATTTGCTCTCGGAAGCCAGTTAAGGACTCAGGAAAAGGATACACGTGTACGAGCAGGCGTTCCACACACGTGGATGTACAGTACGACTATGCACCTTGTCAGACAGCAGTTTGCGTCGATGCATTTTTTCCAAATAAATAGCCTCCACATTCGCCAGATCTCAGTTCCTACGACATTTTTCTCGGTCAACAAGCGCTTGGAAAGGCGCCCAGAAGGTCGCAAACAAATAGCTGAAAGTCATTTCAGCAGATTCTTTCCAGAACTGCTACGATTATTGGAAACTACGCCTCTGTCGCTACGTAACTGCCAGAGTGAAATATTTGCGTAAAAAAGGATAAAATTCAGACGCAAAAATCTGTATCATTTCTTTCTAACACACCTCATAACTTGTACCGCTGATTATTTCAGAGCTGATTTGGATGTGTGGCTCTACCCAATCTTTTTGCTACTTTGCCCGCTTATTAATTCGACACATATACTGAACACACGTCCTAATCCCCCTCTCTGTGTCCACCTCTTCCTCCCTCGGTCTGCCCGCCTCATCCTACTACCTATGTCTATCTCCTCCCCTCCCCCTCTTTGTTCATTTGTTCCATCCCCTCTCTCTGGCAATATCTTCTTCCTTGTCCCTCTAACCATATCCTCTAGTTACTCTCTGTTTCCATCTCCAACTTTCCCTCTTCTTATTTCTATCCTCCGCTATCCGCCTGCTTAGCTGAGTGGTAACGTGCTTCCCCCCATGCACTGGGCCCAAGTTCGATTCCCGGTCGGGTCGGAGATTTTCTCCGCTCGTGGACTGGGTGTTGTGTCGTTCTCATCACCATTTCATCTTCATCATCGGCCGCAAGTCACCCAACGTGACGCTGAGTGAAATAAGACTTGCACTTGGCGGCCGAACCCGAATGGGACATCCTGGCCAACAATGCCATGCGATCATATCATTTCATTTTTATCTGTCCGCTACATATCTGCACCTTCCACCTGCCTTATGTATCTCCCTCCCCCCTCTCTCTGTCCATTTCCTTCTCCCCGTCATTCTGTCCATCCCCTCCTCTATTCATCTCATCCTGTCTGCAGCCATGCTCATCGGCATTTGTAGCCTGTGCAATGTAGTTCAATAAAGCAGGTTGATACTGTTCCCACAACACGCCTCTCATGCAGAGTGGGCTATACATCTAGGGCTTGAAATTAATTTATTTGTCCCTGATGTGCAGGACGCAACGCAAAGCAGGTTGATAAAGCAGGCTAATGCTATTCCAACACAACACACCTATCATACAATGAAATCTGCTGTCATCCCTGACATACAGACTGCCCTGAAACGCAGGTTGATTTGACAGGCTGATACCGTTACTGCACAACAGGCCTGCCATGCAGAGCAGCCTGTACACCAGGTGCTGGAAAAAAACACATTTTTGCATTTTCACTCCTGTTCAAGCTGAGAGGTTATAAAAGCCACACTGCTGATACTCGTGAGGACTACTATTTCTGTACCAAACTTCACTGAAATTGATCCTGGGGTTTGGGAGAAGATTCTGGATATACACACATACACATTGCTTTAGATATACAGGGCGTTACAAAAAGGTACGGCCAAGCTTTCAGGAAACATTCCTCACACACAAATAAAGAAAGTGTGTTATGTGGACATCTGTCCGGAAACGCGTAATTTCCATGTTAGAGCTCATTATAGTACCGTCAGTATGTACTGTACTTCCTCGATTCACCGCCATGATTTCATACGGGACAGTCTACCTGTGCTGCTAGAACATGTGACTTTACAAGTACGACACATCATGTGATTCATGCACGATGGAGCTTCTGCACATTTCAGTCGAAGTGTTCGTACGATTCTCGACAACAGATTCGGTGACCGATGGATTGGTAGAGGTGGACCAATTCCGTGGCCTCCACGTTCTCCTGACCTCAACCCTCTTGACTTTCATTTATGGGGGCATTTGAAAGCTCTCGTCTACGCATCCCCGTATTGCGGACGGCTGTGATACAATAAGCCATTCTCCAGGGCTGCATCAGCGCATTAGGGATTCCATGCGACGGAGGGTGGATGCACGTATCCTCGCTAACGTAGGACATTTTGAACATTTCCTGTAACAAAGTGTTTGTAGTCACGCTGGTACGTTCTGTTGCTGCGTGTTTCCATTCCATGATTAATGTGATTTGAAGAGAAGTATTAAATGAGCTCTAACATGGAAAGTAAGCGTTTCCGTACACATGTCCACATAACATACTTTCTTTATTTGTGTGTGAGGAATGTTTCCTGAAAGTTTAGCGGTACCTTTTTGTAACACCCTGTATAACAGATAAGCAAAACCAACATTATGTTGCTCTGGCAGCTTAAATATAAATAATTTGCTAGTGAATGCTACTGACAATCGAGTCTTTTAGAAGTTGACAAGTACTTTTTTTTTAAGACATCATGTCTACGCCAGCGACTGTTTAACTATTTATTTCCACTATTGCAGTTCGGCCTTATGCCATTATCAAACGCAGCTGAAATACAAAAATTTTTATAAAATATTTTACAAAAATCGTTGCGTATTTTGACACTCAGCCAAATTGCAATAGTGGAAATAAAAAGTTTAACAGTCACTGGCGTAAACATGATGTCTTTCAAGAAATTTCACATGACTATGAATCCTAGTTATGAAAAGTTAACTACGATATTGTCCTCCGTTTTAATCAAAAGAGAACGTCTAAATAACAGCATAAGGAATTTAACAGGTAATGTATGCATTGCCAGTTGACCATAAAGTAAAAAACTAATATCTTGTTTTTAATGCAGCAGGGCTTTAAAAATTGTGCTCCTATTGGAGGTGATGTACCCTGTCCCCACCCCATCTTGCACCCACACCACCCCTGCGGCTGCTTGAGAATGCTTAAGGCTGGTGCCGTGCATGTGTTTTGTGCTTGGTATCGAAAAGTTTCTTGAATACCATGGTTACAACAATATAAACATACTATCATTATTAATACATTTGTACAGCTGACAGTGACTGGCAGAAATGCGTACCAGCCTGATATCTGACGACTTTTACCTATTTAGAACAAGAGAAATCACCGATATGACAGCTCGACAATATATCCAGCCTTCTGTCACAGCATCTGAGTGACTAGCATTTTGTGCTCAATAAATATCTGAAAAAAGCTTTTGTCCATAGGTTGTAGACTCTCTTTCTTCAGTGTTTATCCCACAGTGTTGCAGAGTTAATCCGTTATCTCTGCTTCTCGTGGGACTTTTGCTATGTCAGTGTAAGAACCAGCTGAAATGGATTTCTATAGAATATATTGGGATCCATAACTTAATGTGGAATCTGAACCACTGTGTAACCTGATTTTGTTCACATACTCAGAGCATTGCTGGAGGTAAAATCATTTGCAACCAAAAATAATCATAAGAGTCGAAATCTTCAAGCAGCCAAGTTGGTAAACGAAATTCTAGGTCGTAGAGAGTGCGCATAGTAACATTTACTAGCCCTGCTCGCTGTGATTTTCCGAAGTCTAGCTACATCTAGTGTGTATTCATTTAAGCATGCTATGGCCAATTCTTTCAGCCATAATTTTTTTTCCAGTTGAGCCCGTACTGTGTTTCTAATAATCGCCTCTATCGGCCAGCATGTGGTTAACTACACTGGATCCATCTTTCAAGAGTCCCTTACTGCCTTCACAAAGTATATCTCTCATTTCTTTCGTTGTACCAAACTCTGGATCGACTAGCGTGAGACGGTTTTGCTCTATGTCAGTAATCATGTGCTTTAATTCCTGTGGTGTAAGGAGTTCGTCCCTGCACTTCATATATGTTTTTGTGGTCTTCAGTCCGAAGATTGTTTTGATGTAGCTCTCCAAGACAATCCAAACTGGCGCAAGTCCATCCATCTCTGCATAATTGCAGCAATTGCAGCAATGTACAACCTGCTGAACTATTTCACCCTTGGCGTCCCCCGCCCCTCCCACCGACCCACACCCAGACACCCACCCACCCACCCACCCACCCACCCACACACACACACACACACACACACACACACACACACACACACACACACTAGAGCGCTTTTCCCCATTACTAAACTATGAGTATTCCTTGATGCCTCAGGATGTCATATCGACCGATCCTTTATTTTATTCAAATTCTACCATACATTACTTTTCTCCCCAATTCGATTCAGTACCAGTTCATTAATTTTATGATATACCTGTCTGATCCTCACCATTTTTTTGTAGCACCTCATTTCAAAATTTTATATTCACTGCTTGTCAGAATTTCTTACAGTCTCACTGCCATAGAAGTATATACTCCAGACAAATACCTTCGGAAAAGTCTTCCTAACACACAAATTTATGTTGTACGTTAACAAATTTATCTTTTTCAGAAACTCTTTCCTTGTTATTGCCAGTCTGATTTCATACACAGTCAGTCTTTTTGATCTGCTGCCATACATTTACTTCGTAATTTCCTGTTTTCTGATAAACTAATCTTGAAGACTGGCAAAGCACTCTGAAAAATGAACGTACTAAACCGATAAACGAGGCGTAATCGCCACGGCTGATGTGTGCCAGAAGTAAAGCTTTCAGCGGTTTACATGTGATCTTGCCGGCTGACATTATTTGATGCCTCCAAACCCGCCTACCCTCCGCGTATTTCTGGGGAGTTAACTGTTAACTTTAGCCATCATCGTGGCATCACTCTCGAGAAAATCCCACACGCTCCATGCGATTAGTCCACGCGGGCAGGCGGCTGTTTGCTCGAAACTACTGCTTCCTTTCCAGATCACGAAACGGAAGTAGATTAAAGTGGGCGAGTACTGCGCTATCAGTCATACGCCAGCTCAAATATTTGACGGGAGGAGCAGGTGAAAGGCAGCTATGTGTTGCGGCCCATCTGTCACCGGCCGACAGATAACGGCTTCTCCGGCCACACGTGTCTCGCGCTGGGGGAAATGGAGCCGAGTTAGGACCGAGCGGAATACACGGACCAGTCGGCCGAGGCGCCTGGCGACACTGTCGAATATCGATAAATTGGGTCGTTCCAGTGATTCACGCCGTTCCTCCGTCCCATTGCAGAGGACGTTGATGGAGCTTCAGGAGAGGACGTACCAGCCGTGCGCCATGTAACTTCACGCAGCCTGTCCTCTAAATCCTCACCACTGTATCCCTAACTCAAGTCTATTAGAAAAGCGCTCTCCTCCTACGTATTAAGGGATCTCACGTTGCGAATTTAGTGTTGCACTATTTTCTTCAACACTTCTTGTTCATATTATATGGAAGGAAAAGTATTCGCGCATTATCTCGCCGCATTTGCTTATCCATAGCAAGAACGAAACAAAATGGAAAATAAATTTCCTTAATTTCATTGGAAGGTTATCTCGGTTAACATAGCGAGATCAGGCAGAACTTTGTGACCACCTGTCTAACAGCCGTTGTGTCCATTTTCGCCACGGATAACAGCGGTGCCGCGTCGTGGCCAGGAGGCAATCAGGCCTTGGCGTTGGTAAGTCGCTGGAGGGAGCTGGCGCATTTCTGCACACACGAGTCACATGACTGCCTCAAAATTCCGGTGTGAGGGGGGCTATGAGCTCTCACGCCACGTCCACTTTCATCCCTGATATCTTTGATCGGGTTTAGATCTGGCGAATTGGGAGGGGGGGGGGGGGGCAGTACATCAATTGGAACTCGCCACAGTGTTCCTCGAACCAACCGATCACAATCCTGGCCTTGTGACATGGCCCGTTATCCTACTGAAAAATGCCACTGCCGTCGGGAAACATGATCGTTCTGAAGGGTCTGAAATCAGTGTAAGATACTCCTTGGCCATCGTGATGTCTTGCACGACGATTTCGACGCCGTATCTGGATTCATCAGACCAAACGACGCTCTGCCACTGTGCCAGCGTCCAGTGCCGATGGTCACGTGCGCATTTCTGTCGCAGTTGCCGGTGTGTCGTGTCGTTAACATTGGCACATGCGTGGGTCGTTGGCTGCGGCGGCCCATCGTTAGGAGTGTTGGGTGTATTCTCCCCAGCACTAAAGTCTGATGTTAGTTCCGCCACAGTTCGCCCCCTGGCCTGTTTTACCGGTCTGCCCAGCCTACGACATCAGACATCTGTAATGATAGGTTACCACCCAACCGCACGACGCCTGAGCCTCGTTTCACCTTTGGTTTTGTCACATGTTGAAGACACTCACCGCAGCACTCCTCGAACACCCGACAAGGTTTCCGAAATGCTCGTGCCGAGCCTCCGGGCCATCACGATCTGCCCTCGGTCAAATTCCCATTCTACAAATGGTCCAAATGGCTCTAAGCACTACGGGACTTGACAGCTGAGGTCATCAGTCCCCTAGAACTTAGAACTACTTAAACCGAACTAACCTAAGGACATCACACGCATCTATACCTGAGGCAGGATTCTATCGTGCGACCGTAGCAGCAGCGCGGTTACGGACTGAAGCGCCTAGAACCGCTCGGTCACAGCGGTCGGCCTCCCATTCTACAAACGTACAGCACGCGTACCGATACTAGGTGCACCGTGCGTGTGTGTGGCCGGCAGTCAGTCCTCGCCGGGCGACGCTGTTATCGTCGCCTGCACGGTTTGATGTCAATAGCAGGTCGGTGGTCATGATGTTCTGGCTGATCAGTGTACTATATGTACCACCAGAAGTACAAACCACATTGTATAAACTTGCCAGTCAAAAGATACCAACCAACGAGAAACTGAAGAACACCAATCAGGCCCCCTCAAATACTGATCAAACAAGGAACCCGTTAGACAATCATTAAATAACGACTTAACAAATTTTTCGCATCCATCTGTGTTTAGACTATCACCAAAGACATGCTCCGACTCATCAACAGAATTATAACGAACTGAATTCACGTAACTACGTCTACATCTATACTCTGCAAACAATTGTGAAGTGCATCGTAGAGGGAACTTCCCATTGTACCAGTTATTACTCCTTCTTTCCGTTCCATCCGCCATACGTTGCGCAGGAAGAATGAGTTTTTAAATGCCTGTGTGCGCAATGTAATGAATCCTATTTTATCCTCACGATCCCCTCGGGGAACTATACATAAGGGTTTGTAGCGCATTCCTGGATTCTTCATTATTTACAGCTGGTCCTGGAACCTTTGCGTCAAGGCTTACTCAGAATACGAAATGAATTTTCACCATTCGCGGGCAATTTCTTTACAACTGAGTTATTCAAGCGTAACTCACTCGGCAGAGAACTTGCCTACCATTGGTAAAGGTTCCAGGTGCGAGTCCCGTCCCGGCCTATGGTTATATCCGCCAGTAAGTCTGCATCTCTCTTCAAGTATGTGCCAGTTCAGTTTCTGGATCATCTCTGTGACACTTTCCAACTCGCGAAACAAATCTCTGACCATTCGTGCTGCTCTTCTCTGTATAGGTTCAACATCCCCTGTTAGTCACATTTGAGACGGGTCCTATACCCTTCAGCAATGTTCTAGGATGGGTCATACGAGTGATCTATAACCAGTCTGCTTTGTAGACAGATAACATTTCGCCAGTGTTCTACCAATGAACCAAAGCCTGCCAACGGCTTTACTTACGACTGTTCATAAGCGATACTTCCACTTCATATCCCTAAAGAGTGCTATATCCAATTATATGTGTGGGTTGACGGATTACAGTTGTGATTTGCTGGTGCTGCAGCCATAGAATAGCATGGTTTTTCGTTTGTGAAGTGCACAATTTTTATATTTCCTAACATTTAAAGCATGTAGCCAGTCTTTGCTACACTTTGAAATCTTATCGACATCCGGTTGAATATTTTCGGACATTACTTTATTATATATAGCTTATCATATGAGAAAAGCCTGAGGCTGCTACTGTCTGCAATGTCATTGCTGAACATCATGAACAGCAATCGTCCCAACACACTTTCCAGGGGAACTCCCGATTTTACTTCTAAATCTGTCTGAGACTCCAGTCCTAAATAACATGCTGCGTCCTCGCTCCTAGGAAATCTTCACTCCAGTCACAAATTTCGCTTGTACCTGTATTTTTTTGAAATCGAGAAATACAGCATCTTCTTGACTACCTTGCTCCATGCTTTCAGGATGTTATGTGAAAAAAGTGAGTTGAATTTCACTTCATCGGTGTTTTCGGAATGGTGCATGGCACGGAGGAGTTCGTTCAGTTGGAGGAACTTCATTACGTTTGAGCTCACAATATGTTCTATTATTCTACAGCAACTGGATGTCACGGGTATCTGTGGATTCGTTCTACTACTTTTCCTGTAGCCGGGTGTTAGGCACAGTTTTACGTCCGTCCCAACTACGGTATACAATGATTAAAAGAGGTGCTAATTCAATCGCAAACTCAGCAAAGAATCTGATACGGATTCCACCAAGCCCCGGAGCTTTGTTCAATTCTAGAGATTTCAACTGTTTCTCCACACATCGGACACTGATAGCGTTTCTAATTTTCCTTAGCTCTCCTCAGTATCGGTGTTTGTCTTGTCTATGAATGTCTGGCAATAGCTTCAACACCACAAACAGTATTTACATATACCCTAAGCCACTCAAATAGGAAGGTGAACCCCTTTTACAGATGTGGGGTAGGGATCAGTTCGAGAAGATAACGATGGCCAGAGATTGTGCAGTTCAGTGGTCTGTTATGTTTGTAGTTATTGAAGCGTCATACGTCAGTAGTCAACGAGATACGATTGACAGGTTTGGGATTTAATCCCAGACTTCACAATGGACGCCGGCGATCAGAAATTTTAAGCCACTTTCTCTGGTTATCCTTATCCACTCGATACTGACCCCTACCCCAGATCTGCAAAAGGAGTTCGCCTGCTTAGTTGAGTGGCTTGGATCAGGGGGTTAGCTGACATCTGTAATGAAAAAACTCAGTGAATTGAACAACTATGAACTTGAACGGGTGTCATGGGACGTCCGCCCCGAACAAATGCAACGAACAATTACGAACAAAATAAGATAAAAAAAGGTGGTTTCGTGCTTGCGTCCCTCGCGGCTGGCCTGGGTTCGATACCCGGCCGTGTTGGATATTTTCTCCGCCCGTGGACTGGGTGTTGTGTCGTCCTCCCCGAACGGGGCGTCCCGGCCAACAATGCCACACGATAATTTCATTTTTTTCTGTAAAAGGTGATAGACACAGTTCTACCACCTCTACTAGGACCTCACCAAGAAAGCGTGTGCTACTCACGTCAAATCAAAATTAACAAGATTCGAAACTGTTGCAATAGCGAAAACTGGTTTAGAATTCACAGAGATCTTTGTGAGGATTCAACGATTACGAGTGTTTTTCTTTTCACCATTTGCGAAGTTACGTACAGCTTGTTGGCTCCCGGGGTGTGAGACAATAAATACAGAAGTTCTGAGTTCAGTCTGCCAAAATTCTTACAATTTTTTGTAACGTTTAACATCGCTTTCATTCCCATCGGTGATGGCGTACTTGCCACTTCCTTTTTCGTGTATGAGCGTCAAGCTGTTACATAACTAGCTCCAAATGATTAGCTTCAGCCCTTAGTATTGTGACTGATAATTTCTGTTAACTCTATATGAATTAGTACTGGTGCAAGTCTCAGAATGCCGATTACCGTAGATCTTAAGAATATGAATGTTTTCATCAGATTTTATTCTGTTGTCTTTCTCATAACTTTTGCTAATTGGGTATCATGTATTCACACATTTCAGAGGCGAGTATGTCATCTCGCAGTCGGGCATGAACAGCAGGGGAAGGATGAATATTTATGCGAAAGAGGGAATGCAGTGTGTCTTTTAATGACGACAGTTCATTTCTAGATATTCTTCTTTTATTCTGCTTTGCAAGGTCCACTCCACGGAATTAAGTGAAACTGACCAGAGTGCCTTATTTCTTTTCATAAACAACAGACCAGCCCAAAAACTAATCAGCTGTATTAATAACGTATTGGTTCAACATGCCCCTCAACAAACTTCTTCTATAAGCGATGAAAGCAAAAGTGAGAATGCGCTAAGATGTGTTTACATCATCCGAGACTTCCTTCCCCCGCAGTAACGTTGCGCGAGACTGTTTCGTGAGACAGCTGTCTCGCCCTTTCACTCAAAAAGAGCGAAATGTTGCGCGGAACAGAAAAACCAAGGTGAGTCGCCAGTTTGAGGTAGACAATCACGACGGTTTGCTGTGTCGTAACTCTAGCTGCTGCAGCCGCGTTCGCCCTCGCCTCGTGCGCAAAAAGTAACGAAATTCACTTTACGTGAAACAAGAGAAGTAAGAGACCGTCTTTTGCGCCCAAATGCTGAGAGGGGTCTGGCTCTCAGCGAAACAGCCTCTCGGGGAAAGTTTCGTGGTGGGGACCACAACGCAATGCGAGATTTGCCTCCCGAAACTGATGCGCAATGCTCTAGAACTTCGCTCTGCTAGTTGAAACTTAACATAATAACAGAAGAAAGGCTTGATGTATGTGTTTTATGTCTTTGAGAATAGCTCTGTCTTCCTGATACCTCGTTCTACGAACTTATTCACTTATATCACGTGTGGTGACAGTAAACAGTAGAATGAACGAGGCGAGGCAATTTGCCCGGAAGTGAAGACGTCTGCGGCCATCTAAGAAGGTCCTGAGACCCATCAGTTGCCCCTGGGCGGTGTGAGGTGACCCAGTGCGTCAGTGCCGCTGATGCAGAGGGCGCCAGCGCTCTACTCTGCTTTACGGTGTCGAGGCCGGGGGCCAACTAGAGGAGGTCTGCCGGGTTAATCCGACCGTGACTCACTCGCCCCCAACTCACAACCACCGTAGCGGCGCCACGCGCGCCACTCCTTTTCAAATGTCTCGCCCTCCATGGTAAATTTCGGGGTTCTGAAGAGATTAATGTTCTGTAACTAGTATGGCTGGAGAGCAAAAAATAGAAAGGGTAAGGTGACGAACCTCCAAGAATGAGAATTAAAAGAGATGAGTCACAAGTGACAGGGCAGTTTGCCTATTCAGGAAGCAAGCTCACAAGGGACGGTAGAAGCCGCAAATTAATTATGAGCAACATACAGCAGGCCAAAATTGCATTTAATTTGAGAAAGTATTGACTCACTAGGAAGAAAATCAGTCTAGATATAAGGAAACAGATAACAATAGAGGAAACGGCTAGAGGTCCCGGAGATTTAGTACTACAGAATGATGTTGAAAGATCTGCTGGGCCGATAGAGGTACCAATGAAGAAGTGCTGAGAAGAATACAGAAACCATATATCTCTGCGCATTCGAACAAGAAGAGAAAAACTCGTAGCAGGCATCTTAACCCACAATAACATCATTTGAACAATAGCAGGTGGAGCTACTGAGGGAAAGAACCGCCGGGGACGACCAAAGCTGTCACACCTGCGACGGATAATGAGTGATATAGGGTGTGGTAAGTATGTGGAAATGAAGAGAAAGGCAGACAGAAGAGTGGAATGGCGTACTGCTGCAAAACCAACCTGAGGGTGGAACACTAAAGCTGACAAACAAGAAAGATGAAGAAGAGGAAGAAAACTGTCAGAGTGTGAAATTGGACAGTGTGGTGCCTGCGAGTATCAACCACTATATACGGGGCGAAACAACTCCATCGACAGTTCGTAGGTTGTTGAGGGATGTTTTTCGGGTGTTTTGGTGCAAGGAACCTGTAAGTTCAGGTGACCCGTTGCAGAGTAATAATGTAATCATGATCTGTTCGGTTTCTTGTCCCAATTACCTTAATTGTTGTTGAAAATACCTTCACCACAGTTAAAAAGCCTTTAATATGCAATTCTAATACGGAAGGATCTCATTCTCTTTTGCCTTTGTGTTCAATTGCTGCAGGAACATCTGAGCAACTACATCTACGAGACTACTCTGCAATTCGCACTTGCGTGTTTGGCAGAGTGTTCATTGAAACACTTTGGACTGTTTCTCCATCGTTCCGCCCGCGGATAGTATGTGAGAAAAATGAGCCCCTAAATCATTTCGTGCGAGCTCTGATGTTTCTTATTTTATTACGAACGTCATAGTATCATAGCGTCGTTGTGCCATTCTTCCGTATTATTCGGTGAATGCAAACATCAGGTGCATATCGGTAAACTCTTCATCGACAAACTTATCCGTACTGTTGTGAATCACTGCAGAATTACAGCGAACACTGTCCGATAAATAAATCCGAAACGGACCTACTGAATACAAGCCGGAGGGCGAAGAAAGAAGTAGACTTTACTGTTCTAAACAGCAAGAACCGTGGACGAATGGAACGTGTGTGTTTCCAAACAATACACACGGCCCACACCGTCGATATTTACACTGATGTACAAACATTTTCAGTGCACTATACATACAAAGGTAAATGAGGATCAGAAATCAAACGAAATACAATTTTTCTGCAAAGAGCCACCGGAGGCCACTGGTCCTTTATGACAAAATACTCAGAATAAATCTCTGAAAAACCTCAGAAATTTTATCACTGGAGGTCAGGTTTCTCGTGTAGTGCGTCTCCGTTTTGTTGAAAACTCGGGCTAAAAGTCCTTTAGCAGCATTCGCCTACGTTTGTTTATGAAAACTACGAAAATGCTTCCGATGTCCGATTAATAAATCAAACCGCGGCCACCGTAGTCTAGATTCCACAGCTTCCTCCGCGAGCTTTGCTGGGAAAGTGCAGATATCTTCATTTAAAGCCGTACGTCCATCAATAGACATGAAATAATCAAAGAGATAAATTATCGTAGAAAATTTCAGAACATATCAATGTCATTTATTTTCTAATTTTCTACAAAATTTAACGAGTGTTTTTAATGATTTAAGATACTTTTGCAACGTCTTCCGATGTTTGCTAACCTCCCATGACAGTCGCATAACCGGAATATCTCTGATGATGCCTTAATTTCGATCAAAATCTGAGGGATTCGGCCAGATAAAGCGTCTGCGACTCGACGTCCTTTGCAGCTAAGTAATACTTGTTTCGGTTCACACATGAATTACAGTGTTTCACTACAAGTCAAGTAAAACTGCTCACAGTATAAATCTCAATCTTTGAAGCGAATAAATTTGAAATGAATATAGTCGTTTTTCTCAGTCTTCACGTTGGAGGTAAGTGCCACACGTGTATCTCGCTTACGTTTCCTTGCAGTAATTTACTACTGCTGCTTTTCTGTAATAATGTACTAATTACTGAGGAAAAGTGAGGTGTAGTTTACAAACGGTAAAAAAGGGAAGGAGTCCTTATTTTTCAGTGTTAATAAGAACATCTTCTGAAGATATGTTAGTACGTTAAGCAATAATTATCTTTACGTAATTACGGCAATACGGTTCAGTATTGAGCAAATACAAATTCTTTTAACACCTAACATGTTTCGGTGAAGTTTCAGCATCGTCAGTTAGTTCATTTATTTTCTGTCAAATAACACCCCATGAACCATGGACCTTGCCGCTGGTGGGGAGGCTCGTGTGCCAAGCGATACAGATGGGTTCTAGTCGTACCGTAGGTGCAACCACATATCTTAAAAACAGCACATACGATGCTAATTTTAGTCCACTTGACAACTTGCCGAGAGTTTCAACATGAAATGAACACTTTTCATAACAAAAAGATTTTTAAAGTAAGTAAATGTACAGTTGGACTTCCCATTTTTGTACTGCTAAAGTAAAACTTTTATCTAAAATATTACGTCTTAACTCATGTTATTAGACATATTCCATGTACATGGACTTTGTTACAGACCTGAAGGTAACAGCAAATTTTGTCGAAACCGGTCGTCTTAAATAAAAAAATATTTTATGCGATCTAGGTTGTTGAATGATTTTTAATGTTAATACTGTTTGTGTTGTTTAAACAATTTTGAGTTCTCACATAAAAAAATCGAAGATATTACTTTTCAGCACAATCTCGTACACACAATTTTGAGATTATTATGTTTACATTTACAAAACTGTTAATACTATTATCATACAAAAATTCTTTACACATTATTTGACAGAAAAAAGTAAACCCACTGGCGGTAGTGAAGCTTCGCCGAAACATGTTTGGGTGTTAAACGAGAATAACTTGTGTTTGCTCTAGGCAGAACTGTACTTCCATAATTATACATTAGG
This sequence comes from Schistocerca gregaria, assembly GCF_023897955.1. Classification (NCBI taxonomy): domain Eukaryota; kingdom Metazoa; phylum Arthropoda; class Insecta; order Orthoptera; family Acrididae; genus Schistocerca; species Schistocerca gregaria. The sequence goes on along the minus strand of NC_064924.1, from coordinate 671,989,500 downwards.
AAGCAAACACATATGATAAGTGAGTTTCAACCACAAGATAAAAATAAAAATTGTATGTAGGTACATAGCTATCACTTGCTGATTTTTTCACCTACGTTCACTGGGCAAGGTCGGAAAGTAGCTGCGCGGAGTGGAGTCATGTCACGGATTGCGCGGCCCCTCCCGCCGGAGATACGAGTCCTACCTCGGGCATAGGTGTGTGTTGTTCTTAGCATAAGTTACTTTAAGTTAGTTATGTAGTGTGTAAGTCTAGGGTCCGATGGCCTCAGCAGTTTGGTCCCTTAGGAATTCTCACACACAAACACACACACACACACACACACACACACACACATACACGCGCGCGCGCGCACACGCACGCACTAGCGCGCGCGCGGCCTAGTAGGAAAGTACTTGCCTACCACACAAAGAAAACATCGTCGTTGAGTTTCACAGTTTTCACGGCTAAATTTTGTTTTATGTGAACGGTTCCACAGCTACGAAGTCGAGGCGAAAATGTGGACACGTTACCCTGTATGGGCTGTTTAGTGCCTGGAATATTCGCTCGCTATCGTGCCGAGGTAAATGTGTACCAATAAACTCATTTATTTACGTGCTGAGAACAGAAGGCGTGGTCGAACATTTATGGACATCCGAACTCTAAAGCAGGTACCAGGTGAAGGTGGAAGCGAGTGGTGGCCGCGATTGAGGCATCCAGAGAGATCTGCATATCGAGCTGCACCCACCATTAGGGCTAAGTGGCCGACACACGGACACCGCGGAGAGGTTAGCGAACCTTCAGGACTCGGCGAAGGACGACTTTATCGCTCTGTTCGCGTCAAGGGCGTTCACTGTGTCGTAAGCGCGCACACTTCCCGACACACGGCTACAGTGACACATCCTTGTTTAGGACAGTATGGAAAGAAAGGCTAGCGCCCGATTTTGTGCGGGAATATTGTTCCTAGTAAACAGACGCTCCAAAGAGCAGAGGCAAAGAACAGAGGGTCAGAAACTTTCACAGTGAACGGAGTAGGAGCTGTATGGTTTGTGTGGGATAACTAAGATCCGATAGGGGACCCGAACCCCGTTACTTGCTTTCTGCAATATACGAGGGGCGTTTGAAAAGTCCGTGGAATGTCCCAGAGATGGCACCACCGGCGCGTATGGAGGTCATGTTTAGTTAGTAGCATCTTTGGAAAGAACGCACACCAAGTTTCAGACATATTTGTCTATTTCTTTGTGTTTGGCATTCGTTTGAATCAAGGAAGTAGAGTGATTGTCAAGAAATGGACGAAAAAGAATTTCGTGTGGTGATTAAACATTACTTTATGAAAAGCAAAAAGCCTCAGGAGACTAAAGACAAGCTTGATAAACATTACGGTGACTCTGCACCTTCGATTAGAACAGTTTATAAGTGGTCTGAAAATTTTCGGAGTGGCCATATGGGCACAAGTGATGCTGAACGTTCTGTACGCCCTGTGGAGGTTACGACTACAGAAATCCTTGATAAAATCCATGATATGGTGATGATAAGACAGAAAAGTTAAGCTGCGTGAGGTTCCTAGTGCTATGGGCATCTCGAATGAACGAGTACATAATATTTTACATAAACATTTGGACATGAGAAAGCTACCCGCAAGATGGGTTCCGCGATTGCTAACACTTGACCAGAAACGGAATTGTGTGAAGTATTGCAAGGATGGTTTGCAGCTGTTCAGGAACAATCCACAGGGCTTTAAGCGTCGTTTTGTCACTGTGGATGAAACGTGGATACATTACTGTACTCCTGAGACCAAAAAACAATCCAAACAATCGGTTGCCAAGGGAGAATCTGCACCAAAAAAGGCGAAGACCATTCTTTCAGCCGGAAAGATATGGTGACTGTCTTTTGGGATTTGCAAGGGATAATCCTCATCGACTATCTGGAAAAGGGTGAAACTATTACAGATGAATATTATTCATCGTTATTGGACCGTTTGAAAACCGAACCAAAAAAAAAAACCACGCCGGTGATTGAACCGGAAAGAAGTCCTTTACCATCATGACAATGCACCAGCATACACCTCAGCAGTTGTGGTCGAAAAATTAATGGAAATAGAATTCCAACTCGTTTCACATACCCCCTACTCTCAAGACTTGGCTTCCTCAGAGTGCTATTTGTTCCCCAATTTGAAGAAATGGCTGGCGGGACAAATATTTTACTCAAACGAGGAGGTGATAGCAGTAACTAATAGCTATTTTGCAGACTTGGACAATTCCTATTATTCGGAAGGGATCAACAAATTAGAACAGCGTTGGACGAAGTGTGTAAGTCTAAAAGGAGACTATGTCGAAAAATAAGAAAGGTTTACCGCAAACACGTAAGTAGTTTTTATTTTTGCACGGACTTTTCAAATGCCCCTCGTATGCGCAAGCAGAGCCATCGGAACACGTCTCACAGACCGACTGAATGCCTCCCCTACCTTAGTGCCAAATTCCATTGCAGCTGTCCTACGAGGGAGTGGATTCACACCGTCGGGAGATTAGTGGTAAGGGAGAGGTCCTCTTAATCGCAGCCACGAAATCGTAATTGAGACTTTCACTCTTGATGATCAGAATTTGCCAGCAGTACAGCTGAGCCAGTGACATGCGGTATCCTTGAGTCAGTCCACGATACGTACTCAGCTGAGTCATTTGTCGGAATGCTGCGTACGACAGGATTGCATGTAGCTTCTGGTCGTGGTTGGTGTGGTTTTAACTTCTTGCTTGCGATAAAAAAAATGACCAGAGGCCAGTCCACTCTGCGCTCACGACTAGCGGCGATCCTTATGAAACACTCTTCACGAAAGCAGCATATTCTCTAAGGTTAATCAATCAAATTTCATTAGGAGAACAGAGAAATATTATTCCATGCCAGTAGTCAGAAAATTTACTGGGTTTTGATCAACCTAAGTACCACACTGCGGAATATATTAAAAAACTCCTAAGCAACCCATAGGTCCATGGCTTCATTAAACTGATAACATCTAACGTCGCCAAGTGTGTAGATTAATTTCACTGCTACGACCACCACTGACATGACGTGTGCTCCAATATGCTTCGGTTGCGATGTTCCTCAGAGCAGAAGCGGCGTCGTGAAAGCAGCGGCGGTGCGGTGGCGGTGGCGATCCATCAGGAGGGCAACGACGGTCGAATAACAACGTGTCGGGCCGGCAGCTCTCTGGGAACGGCGCCAAGCCACAGCAGCGGAACAATGGAGAGTCGAGAGCCAGCTACTCCCGCTCCGGAAATCGCCGCGATCTCGCCGCCTAACTACGTGCGAATGATCCCGCGGAGCCCCGTCTGGCGATACAGCACGAAACAGGAAAGCAGGAGAGCTGCTCGTTTACATCCCAAAAGACAGGGTGATTTCGCTGCGGGCGTCAGGCTCATGTGCTGAAGACATAAGACGGAAACTGAGCTCCTCTAGGGCGGCTGCTAGAAGAGGTCCGGTAAACCATCCGCATACAGAAGCGCATGTAATTTGGTCGCAGAACGACAAAGGAATAAGAATCATATTGGGAATAAATTGACATTTTTAAATCGATATCTCCTCAATGGCATTACTCGTAACCGAATGAGAATAAGTGTATGAAACGTAAGAGTGATGAGACCACCTGATTAATCGAAAGTTTGTCCACCTTTCGAATGCAAAACAGCACCGATTCCACATGATATTCCTTGATAGGTTTCTGAACGTACATGGGACAAAATGTTTATGCACTGTTTACGCAATTCCCTTAGATTACGGGCTGGTCGTTTTTTGCTTCAGAGCTAGCACCCTGTAGTGTCCCAGACATGTCCCATCGGGTTCACTTCAGACGAATTTGCTGACCAAGACATCAACGTCACTTCACTGTCATACTCATCAAACCACTGTAGCACGATTCTGGTCTTGTGACACGGGCATTTATTCTGCTTGAGGATGCCATGCATTAGGGGGCCAAGCATGAACAGATGCTCTTTGTCAAGAACATATGTACGACGAGCATTTAATAAGTAATGCAACACTTTTTTTTTGGAAGTAGCTCGGTTTTATTCGGGATTCAAATACAGCATATTATTCACGACTCTTTCGGCTACAGAAAACTATGTTTCAACATAATCTCCTTTCAATGTGAGGTTACTGGGAGGGTCTTTATGCCCTCATGGTACTACACAATTGGCCGACGTCGGAGCCAACGTCGTGATGCATCAATAACCTCCCCATCATCCGTCTACTGCTTCCTTTGGAGTGTATCAATCGTTGGGCCAAAGAAATGCAACTCAGAAGGTGCGACAACCGTGCTGTACGTTGGAACCCAGCGGGCTCACATCTTTGAGTGCCCCAACTAAAGGATGAGTGTGTCTGCACTAACGTCAGAGAAGTCCAGTGGAGCAACGAGGTCTTTTATTGTGATCCGTCCTTCCGTCCATCACCGCACGTTCCAGCCCTGCAAGAGTCACGGCTGTGAGCGGCCGGCCGGCACGAGGGAGATGGGACAGGTTTGCGCGACCTTGCTGCGACGATGACAGACGGTTCACCGGACGACTCACCGTGCTGTTATTCACTGCCAGTTCTCCGTAGTCATTCTGCAAACGCCTACGAATATCTGCGATGCTCTGTTTAAAATTAACTGTTTTTATATTCCGAAGCTAAACATTGTAAATATTTTCGATTCTAGGACACTGGCGACATCGTAAGTGAATGAAACGAAACGCGTATGCCAAAATAAAAAGGAGTTATTTGTACTTGTCATGACGGATTTTAAATATCGTAAAAATAACTTAACCTGACCAGCACGTCGACCTCAGGACGCTTAGCTAACATGAACAGGCGCCAGAAAATGAATGGCACGGTTTAGTAATGAGGCCACACTGTCACTGGACACGGCACGTAAGGGTCAATAAAGTCTGACAAAAACTGAATGCATTTCTCCTTTTGACGAACTTGTATAGTGAATCCATAATTGAATCAGTTTTATTTCGGCGAGCACGCGCCGAGGGATAATTTCAGTTTGATCACTGGCGTCACAGTTATCTCAGGGAATGTCATCAACTGATGGAAATCCAAGGGCGTCAAAACTGCATACTACCCATCTTCTGCCTACGATGGGTAGTATGACACTTCCCGAAACGTCGCGAGATATCAACGCTATCACCCGGCTGGAGACCCGAGAAACCTCCATCAATAGTTTACGCCGGGAAAGCCTACAATCGCTAAAGAGCTTTTTGCGAGAACAGTAGCGCTTATCGGAGGAAGCACATTGTGTTGCTGATAGCTTCTCCTCTGCTCTCAAACCTTAACATGTACTCCATTCCACGGACATTTACATTCTTCGCTAGCAAAATGTGTGTTATTCTTTAAACACAAGGTACACTATGTTAACGTATCTAGAGCAAAAAATCCAGACACTGATGAAATACAAGTAAACAAAAAATGGAAAACCTTACAGAATACACCTTGTCAATAAGGTTGTACTGCTCTGGTGAATTTTAGCACTCGAGATATAGTGGAAATGTCACTGTGCTTAGCACTACCATAGCTAGGATTTATATGAAAAAAACAACAAAACAGTTTGCGCCGTACACGTGAGACAGATGTGAGACTGACGTATATGGAAACAAGTCTGTTTCGTCTCCAGTTAATCACTTAGAGCTACTATCAATAGCAGACACAGAAACAAAATGAAATATTATACAGTGGTGTGCAAAACTTAAGGACAAACGTAGCTTTCGCATGATGTATCACTTCCAGTAACGTAGCTCGAAGAAACTTGGATGACAAAGAACTGCAACAGTATAGTACAGAAAGTAACGGAACGAAATACGCAATGAGGCGAGCAAAAATGACACTTTTATTCTAAGGCAACAATTACACGGAGGTTATGGCAGTTTATTATCGTCCTTAGGAAGTTACAAAAGGCGGGAAATGGTTCATAACACGGTGTACAATTACCACGGACAGCATCAAATGCTTTGCAACTTGCTCCCATTCCCGCTACGAGATGGTAAGGAGTTCTCCTGGCAGGGCGCTCCATTCCTGCACCAGAGCGGTTGACGCCTGCTGGATGGTCTTCAGAGCACGTGGACGCATGCAGTACGTCTCCCCACTGCATCCCACACGTGCTCGATGGGGTTAAAGTCGGGAGAACAAGCAGCCACTCCATTCACCGAAAATCCTCTCGATCCAAGAGTTCCTCTATTACCCAATTCGATATGTCACTCATTTTCATCCATAAAAGTGAAGTCCACAGTAAGTTCACTCCCTGAGAAGACTTACACGGGGAAGGACTACAGTCACAGCAACGATGGCCGGTGAGTGCATCGTGTTCAAAGATTTTAAGGTCAGTACCCTCATGCCTTCAGACACCATAACACCTGCACCACCAAAACGATCATGTTCGACAGTGCTGGGTGCATTTCGTGTCCCCACATCTCGCCGTATGAGGCTATGTCCAGGATCACTACTCAGACTGAATCTGCTGTTATCTTAGAAGAGCACGCGAATTCACTCCGTGATCCAGTTTCTATGCTCTTGAAAATATGGCAGACGGTGCCGCTGATGTGCGGAACACAGCCGACTGGTCGTCAGGTAAAGAGATCACCATCGTGCAGCCGTCGTGCAACTGTGGAGCGTGAGGTTGAGCGCCTTGCACTCCTGCTGAACTGCATCCGCTGTTCGACGTGGAATCCTCCTTGCTTGTTGCACAATGAGGCGGTCATCTGCTTCCGTAGTTTACCGCGGTCGACCATCTTCTGCCCTACGGGGAGCAGTGTCGGCGGTCCATGTACGTGCTACAATACTGTGATGAATACCAAAATCCTGGGCTACACCCGTCACACTCCGTCCTCCTTCCAGTTTCCCGCTAGTTCTCCCCCAAATGAAGTCATCCAGAAGCCGTATCCGGGTCATATTGTGATGAAGAACAGCACCATAGTACACTGTAACTGTTCGCTGATTGACACGCATTGTCTCTTCCCGTTCCTTCAACTGCTTCCTGTTGCGGAGCCGGCCCCATTTGGCTATGTAATTTCGCTGACCTCACGCCGTGTCACGTCCAGCTTTCTGTCCACGACTGGGAGACCTGTGGCAACATGCTTCCGAATTTTCATTCATTTCCACCAAGTAATTAACGTGTTATGTTACTTTATCTAGCTCGTCCTTACGTTTTGCGGAGCAGTGTATTTTTTGTGCGTCTGCGTTCAAAGGAGTATACTGGGGCACACTTGTATGTGGCACCAGGCTAAGATAAGAATATTAGTAAATTAAAATGAAACTGGTATACTATAAACAATGAATGTCTGATAGGCTCGATAATGCGGATCGCTGACTGCGCGCGACCACAGAGCCAAAGATACTGCTTTGTTGGAGTAAGAGAGAGCTGGGCGCACAGTTGTAGGTAGCTGTCTGTGGGGGAAAGGCGGTGGAGTAGGCAGTTTCTGTGGTGTCCCGTGTGAAGCCACCAAGAGTTATATTAATGTAGGAATGTCAATATTGTTGAACATGGAAGCAGAAGTCTTCAGGAGAATAAGGTAAACATGTTCAATAATTATGATTTCTGTTTTTGCCTTCGCGTTAGTATAGATGAGTCAGCTGAGAATTTATAATTGTTGAGTAACCCCAGAATGTAGGTAATCGATTTTGAGAAAAAGGATAGTTAAATATTTCATTTTTGTAATGCTTTTAAGATTTGTTAACAGTGCTCTGTGTAATTTGATGATATGCATTTACGTTGGAAAAATGAATTTAGGTAATGCTTGCTGTTTAAATCTCATTGTTTCTGAATCAGTCGTGAGTAATGTAGCTTCAGTTGTCAGATATTTTTGAAAAGACAAACTTAACTTGCAATATAACTTGGCTAAAAAAAAGTGAGTGTTAGTAACTCACTACAATCAGTACGGCCTCCCAGTCCAGGTCATATATTGTTTAAAGAAGTTGAATTTTCTGAAATGTTCTAGTTTATCAGCCAAATGCATTTCATGTGCATTTCAAGTATTATGGCCAGCATTGCACAGTGCTGAGCCTGTAATCAGCATTTACATTTTTTTTAATGAGAGACCAGAATATATCGCGTTACTCCATTCCTGCTCTAGAGGTAAGACAATTTAATTTATTTGTTACGTGCACAAGGTCCAAAGTTACTAGTTTTTAACAGAGCCAGATGATTCAGTGCCTAAGGGGCTGAATGTATTTTGCAGTGACTGTATTTCGTTATTGGTATTGGGAGTTGCATTGCCCAATTGATTCCTGTAAATCTTTGCTAACAATAACAGAGAGTAAGCACATCACTTACAGGTACAACACGCAGCACGACAATTCGAGTCCTGTATCCATTCCACAGTTCAGACTGGATTCAACGTAATCGTAAAGCTATAATATATAAAGAACGTTATAGCGTGTGTAGTGTGCGCGCGGGCGCACTTTGTGTGTGTGTGTGAGAGAGAGAGCGAGAGGGAGAGAGACTGAGGGTGAGGGAGTGGTGGGTGAAATGGGGATCACAGAGGATTATTAAGCAAATTACTGGAGTGGTTTCCTACCTATACGTGACAATTCATGTAATAGCACACCGACAATTTAGTGTCAGCGCATGAAGAGTGGGAGTTACGATTATCGAACGAAGGGACAACCACCACCTTCCTCACTATGTTAACATCGATTTATGAAGTCAGAAGATAGCTCGAGAACCATGCAAGGTTTGACGATTATTTTGTGAAATAATGATAAGGCTGCTTAGAATTTAACGTTTCGTCGACTTCGTTGTCATTAGAGACAGAGCAATAGGTCAAACCTCATTCAGTATGAGCTTTTGATGCAACGAAAGTGATAAGGGGTGCAAAGTAAGAAATGTGAATTTCATGTCCTGATGACAAAGTTATGTCGGAACTTGGTGAAGCAGTTTCTTTCTTCTTCCTTTCTTGGAGTTTAATTACATCTCTTAGTGCAGTCATCAGAGGCAGAGCGCCGAAGGAATAAATCGGCAGTAGCTTTGAGGCGATCGAGGCATTAGTACCGAGAGATTTAAGGAACCAGTGGACACCGGAAACCGTGCGGGCTGACTGTGATTACAAGCCAGGACGTTGAGAGAACAGTTACAGCGTCTACTGAATGGAACGAACTATCTACTGGGAACAGGATTCAGTCTAAGGGTAGACCCTAAAAGAACGAAGTATGAGAAGCTGTTGAAATGAGATTAGTGGCAAACTTACCAAACTTCCGGAGAACATAGTAAACAAAGAGAAGGACGTTTGTATGTTGCAAGCACAATGATGCATAATGAACGAATTAAAGGGGACAAAGAAGCCTTATTGTAAGGCAGAAATTTCTGAGGTTGTATACAAAGTGCATAGCAGACTGTGGAAGGGAATCGTGCACTGTGAGAAACCTGGTGAAGAAGAGAACTGAACCGTTTAGCACATGGCATTACAGAAGGACACTGCAAATTAAGTGCACTAATAAAATAAGAAGTGATGTTCTGTGCGAAATGGGCGAGTAACGCGCTGACTAGAAGGAAGGACAGGATAATAGGACATGTGTTAAGACACGACGGAGTTGTGACTAAGAAAAACACTAGGGGAAGAAAGTGGTTGAATATGGAGAGCAAATAATTGAAGACGTTGAGCGGAAATAGTACTCTGAGACGAAGAGATTGATGCAGGTGAGGGAACCATGGCGGACCGCATCAGAGCAGTCAGAAGAGTAATGAAACAGATAAGACTACTCTGCCACAAGCTCAGCTACTACTTTGCTGGGTAAGGCTGTTGACAGTGAAAGAAATAAAGGAAGCTCATGGGTACTTGCGTCAAGTATCGGGTCACTGTTTCATATGGACCTGTATCTCCCAGTGAGTTGGTATCATGTTTCATTTGCGCACGGGAACAAGATAAGTAAAATGTCAGTCATTTAAGAGACTTATCGTGTTACTGTAAATACATATAAACTATAGTGAAAGGAAACAGATTGTTGCAGTATAGCAATTTATTTAATGCCTCACAGAGGTATTCGGTTGTAACGCTTAAATCGTTAAGTTAGGCTCGTGCTAATTCGGCAGCTGAATATCTACAGCTGAGGAAATAAAGCAGTAATACCGAAGCATCTAACGGGAGCAATAAGCCAGGTGTTTCGTTAACATTATTGCCACAACAATGTTTATTTAAAAGGCGTATTTCTGACAACTACAGTCAACCAGATTTTCTGAAATATGAGGTTATATCCGCTCGCAAGTCCACGATCAGACGTAAGCAGCGAGTCACGTGTCCGGCATCTCGCGGCGCAGCTGCCGCCTGGTCTGGGTGCACCGACTCGCGTGTTTACTAGGGCAACGAGTAGGAACGTGCATCGTAACGTTGCTCAGGCGCTTTCGCATCGCGTGAGATCAGCCAGAATCACAACCACTAGAGTGCAAGGTCCTAGTACGTTGCGGCTGTGTTGCCCAGTCCTTGGCAAATATTAATCTTGCGAGAAGAAAGCAAAAGCAATTGGGAACATTTGTGAACAGTTCAACTAACATTTTAGCGCAATGTCTAAATCAGGGGTTCTCAAACTTCCCTCTGACGGAAAACTTTGAGAATCCCAGTACATAGAAGGTTAATAAAATTTTTAAAAATGAGAAAAACTCGATTTATTTAATGATTAGTTCCATTTTCAACCATAATATAATTTTTTTTAAATGATTTATATCTTCCAACTGTCGAAGAAATCGGCAGGTTATTAATAGGTTTTTTATTTTTTTTCTCGGAGCACACTTAGGGAAACACGATTCACAATTTATTGGATTTGTAAACTCCTGTTAATCTACACTACCACCCGACAAACTCAACGATTTTCGTAATGTTTAATAATAATTGATTCTTCCTTCTATTTTTCAATTAAATTAAAATTTCGCATGCATGTACAAAATTTTGTGGGGTCGCAACATTCTGCCTCTATACAACTGAAATTTTTAACAGTAGCTTCAAAATGGAGAAATAATTTTAGTATTTCCGTTCCGTTGTTAGTCAATATCAGTATTAATGGCTTTTTGAGATTCGCAAATATTGAATTCGAGTATTCCAAAATAAATTTCTAAAAAAAAATACAAATATGTTTCGATTCCCTTTGTTCATTTTAATCTGAGTGAATCAGAAAAAAATTATCGTTCGGAAACTAGTAAAACAACTAGTTTGGTAACAATACCGTAATAAAAAGAGAAAAATTTCCTAATGTTCTGCAAAATTATATTTATTCGGACACGAACCGTTTTTCGGCTTCTTCGGCCATCTTCGTGTGACAACGGAATTTCACAAACACAGATAAAATAAGGTGTGACTCATTACACAGAAGACAAAAGATACAAAAATGGTAACATAAATAGGAAAGTTTAACAGATTTTGTCACACAGAAATAAATATATCAGTTAAAAAAGGGAACAAAGTTTTTTATGAGGAGATACATTTAGAAACTGATGAAAAATAATTCTGAATTTACAATTTCAATCTGTTATTTGCAACTAAACCTTACTTTGAAAGAGGGGGAAAAGGAAAAAACATCTATTTCTTTTTTCAGATCATGTACTTATTCCTGTGTAAGAAAAATGTAATACTCTCCTCAGTAAACACCCTACTTGTCACCATTTTTGTTTCTTTTGTCAACTGTGTAAATAATATCTGTGCTAAGTCGTACGTCATTTTATCCATGTCCGCAACCTTCTGTTGTCACCTGAAGATGGTCTAAAAAGTCGAAAGCTGGTTCGTGACGCAAAAAATGTAGTTTAACAGAACATTAGAATGTTTTTTCTTTTTAATATTATAATTATATTCTGCCAAGCACCGACGGTAAATTCAGTTAATTTTATTTTGCTACAATTTCATTTCTTAGACGCTACAAAAATTATTACGTGGGTGAACCGATGCTGAAGTACTTAAAATGCATTTATTATTAAAGAATCTTAATTGCATCTATAATATTATCGAATGTTAAATGTAGAGAAAAGGAGTTCAAAGTAGTCATTTCTTTTACCATAGTACGTATACCGTAGTATGTTTTTAAGTTCATCCGTGACGTCACTGTAAGTAATTATGGTTGGTCCCGACAGAAGTTCTGCTCTGAGCATATATCATTTTTACAAATGCATTTTATAAAAGCAGCAATGAGAATACTAATTACGAGTTACTTAAATATCTCCTGCACCCGTCAGAAAACACCCACAGCTACCTGCGTTGCTACCTATGGTCTAAACTCTACAGCAAAGAATCTTAAACGAAATCGCTAATCTCCTGGAGGCTACATAAACACCTTTGAGGGTAGGGAAATAATCTGGAAAAAGCTGCTTTCATCGGGGGGTATTAACATCGTTTGTTGTGTAGTAAAAGCTAGCTGGATAAAGCCATTGGTTACAGTTTCTCACGTTTTATTCAAAACAGTTAGACTCGTCAGTAATGATAAACTTTCAAATCCTATTATAACACAGCCCAGTGTTGATACAGTGCTTCAGCGTAAGAAGTCGAAAACGAGTGACTTGTGTCGACTTCAGCATTCTTTCAGAGCCGAAACTAAACCGAAGTATTCTAGTGGTGGATAAGTAGATGCATCAATCAAATATCAAGAAAACAAACCACTATTTTAATCGTGGTTGTTTATCGATATACTTATCTAGTTCAAATGTTTTTCTCCTCTTAACACCGATCGCGTGTATTAATTTCCTCTATCAGGGTTTCAGCAAAAAATATCGTTTAGACAGCATCCACGCAGAAAAATGCGCGTAGAAACTAGCATATAGGTTGTCTGTACAAGCTGTCAGTAATTACTACATTTATAACAGTGAATGGGGATCGCGAAAAAATGCGCCTGTACGAAGGGGGTCACCAACAAAAAAGCATGACAAGCCCTGGTCAAAGGTTTAGATTTCAAACGAGACCACAAAGATACAACAATGTTTAACTGTCGAGAATGTCATCTATTTCAGCTGTGCTCTATGAAAATAGAGATTCCATTATCCGTGTCTTCATTATTACTGAACTATTCTCTGCCAGCGTCCTGGCCTTTTCTGTGGCGCACCTCTACGGTCAGAAAAGGCTACGTCTTCAATGAAACACTGTTTGAATGCTTGAGAAGCCGAAGGTCATCTACATCTATCTACATCTACATCCGTACTCCGCAAGCCACCTGACGGTGTGTGGCGGAGGGCTCCCTGAGTACCTCTATCGGTTCTCCCTTCTATTCCAGTCTCGTATTGTACGTGGAAAGAAGGATTGTCGGTATGCTTCTGTGTGGGCTCTAATCTCCCTGATTTTATCCTCATGGTCTCTTCGCGAGATATACGTAGGAGGGAGCAATATACTGTTTGACTCTTCGGTGAAGGTATGTTCTCGAAACTTTAACAAAAGCCCGTACCGAGCTACTGAGCGTCTCTCCTGCAGAGTCTTCCACTGGAGTTTATCTATCATCTCCGTAACGCTTTCGCAATTACTAAATGATCCTGTAACGAAGCGCGCTGCTCTCCGTTGGATCTTCTCTATCTCTTCTATCAACCCTACCTGGTGCGGATCCCACACTGCTGAGCAGTATTCAAGCATTGGGCGAACAAGTGTACTGTAACCTACTTCCTTTGTTGTCGGATTGCATTTCCTTAGGATTCTTCCAATGAATCTCAGTCTGGCATCTGCTTTACCGACGATCAACTTTATATGATCATTCCATTTTAAATCACTCCTAATGCGTACTCCCAGATAATTTATGGAATTAACTGCTTCCAGTTGCTGACCTGCTATTTTGTAGCTAAATGATAAGGGACCTATCTTTCTATGTATTCGCATCACATTACACTTGTCTACATTGAGATTCAATTGCCATTCCGTGCACCATGCGTCGATTCGCTGCAGATCCTCCTGCATTTCAGTACAATTTTCCATTGTTGCAACCTCTCGATACACCACAGCATCATCTGCAAAAAGCCTCAGTGAACTTCCGATGTCATCCACCAGGTCATTTATGTATATTGTGAACAGCAACGGTCCTATGACACTCCCCTGCGGCACACCTGAAATCACTCTTACTTCGGAAGACTTCCCTCCATTGAGAATGACATGCTGCGTTCTGTTATCTTGGAACTCCTCAATCCAATCACACAATTGGTCTGATAGTCCGCATGCTCTTACTTCGTTCATTAAACGACTGTGGGGAACTGTGTCAGACGCCTTGCGGAAGTCAAGAAACATGGCATCTACCTGTGAACCCATGCCTATGGCCCTCTGAGTCTCGTGGACGAATAGCGCGAGCTGGGTTTCACACGATCGTCTTTTTCGAAACCCATGCTGATTCCTACAGAGTAGATTTCTAGTCTCCAGAAAAGACATTATACTCGAACATAATACGTGTTCCAAAATTCTACAACTGATCGACGTTAGAGATATAGGTCTATAGTTCTGCACATCTGTTCGACGTCCCTTCTTGAGAACGGGGATGACCTGTGCCCTTTTCCAATCCTTTGGAACGCTTCGCTCTTCTAGAGACCTACGGTACACCGCTGCAAGAAGGGGGGCAAGTTCCTTCGCGTACTCTGTGTAAAATCGAACTGGTATCCCATCAGGACCAGCGGCCTTTCCTCTTTTGAGCGATTTTAATTGTTTCTCTATCCCTCTGTCGTCTACTTCGATATCTACCATTTTGTCAACTGTGCGACAATCTAGAGAAGGAAGCACAATGCAGTCTTCCTCTGTGAAACAGCTTTGGAAGAAGACATTTAGTAATTCGGCCTTTAGTCTGTCATCCTCTGTTTCAGTACCATTTTGGTCACAGAGTGTCTGGACATTTTGTTTTGATCCACCTACCGCTTTGACATAGGACCAAAATTTCTTAGGATTTTCTGCCAAGTCAGTACATAGAACTTTACTTTCGAATTCATTGAAAGCCTCTCGCATAGCCCTCCTCACACTACATTTCGCTTCGCGTAATTTTTGTTTGTCTGCAAGGCTTTGGCTATGTTTATGTTTGCTGTGAAGTTCCCTTTGCTTCCGCAGCAGTTTTCTAACTCGGTTGTTGTACCACGGTGGCTCTTTTCCATCTCTTACGATCTTGCTTGGCACATACTCATCTAACGCATATTGTACCATGGTTTTGAACTTTGTCCACTGATCCTCAACACTATCTGCACTTGAGACAAAACTTTTGTGTTGAGCCGTCAGGTACTCTGTAATCTGCTTTTTGTCACTTTTGCTAAACAGAAAAATCTTCCTACCTTTTTTAATATTTCTATTTACGGCTGAAATCATCGACGCAGTAACCGCTTTATGATCACTGATTCCCTGTTCTGCATTAACTGATTCAAATAGTTCGGGTCTGTTTGTCACCAGAAGGTCTAATATATTATCGCCACGAGTCGGTTTTCTGTTTAACTGCTCAAGGTAGTTTTCAGATAAAGCACTTAAAAATATTTCACTGGATTCTTTGTCCCTGCCACCCGTTATGAACGTTTGAGTCTCCCAGTCTATATCCGGCAAATTAAAATCTCCACCCAGAACTATAACATGGTGGGGAAATCTACTCGAAATATTCTCCAAATTATTCTTCAGGTGCTGAGCCACAACAGCTGCTGAGCCCGGGGGCCTATAGAGACATCCAATTACCATGTCTGAGCCTGCTTTAACCGTGACCTTCACCCAAATCATTTCACAATTCGAATCTCCCTCAATTTCCTTCGATACTATTGCACTTCTTATCGCTATAAACACGCCTCCCCCTTCACTGTCCAGCCTATCTCTGCGGTATACATTCCAATCAGAGTTTAGGATTTCATTACTGTTTACGTCTGGTTTCAGCCAACTTTATGTTCCTAGTACTATATGGGCGTTGTGACCGTTTATTAATGAGAGCAGTTCTGGGACCTTTCTATAGACGCTCCTGCAGTTTACTATTAGCACATTAATATTGTTATTCCTTGTTGCATTTTGCCTACTCCTGCCTTGCCGCGTCTCAGGAGGCGTCTTGTCGGGCCTAGGGAGGGAATTCTCTAACCTAAAAAAACCCCATGTGCACTCCACACGTACTCCGCTACCCTCGTAGCCGCTTCCGGCGTGTAGTGCACGCCTGACCTATTCAGGGGGACCCTACATTTCTCCACCCGATAGCGGAGGTCGAGAAATTTGCACCCCAGCTCTCCGCAGAATCGTCTGAGCCTCTGGTTTAAGCCTTCCACTCGGCTCCAAACCAGAGGACCGCGATCGGTTCTCGGAACGATACTACAAATAGTTAGCTCTGATTCCACCCCGCGAGCGAGGCTTTCCACCTTCACCAACTCCGCCAACCGCCTGTACGAACTGAGGATTACCTCTGAACCCAGACGGCAAGAGTCATTGGTGCCGACATGAGCAACAATTTGCAGTCGGGTGCACCCAGTGCTCTCTATCGCCGCCGGTAGGGCCTCCTCCACATCTCGGATGAGACCCCCCGGCAAGCAGACAGAATGAACACTGGCCTTCTTCCCCGACCTTTCCGCTATTTCCCTAAGGGGCTCCATCACCCGCCTAACGTTGGAGCTCCCAATAACTAATAAACCCCTCCCCCCGTGTGCCTGCTCGGACCTTGCTGAAGGAGCAGCCACATGTCCACTCACAGGCAGAGCGGGCGATGCCACACGGCCAGCCTCCACATTGACCCTCCGCCTCGTGCGCCGCGAACGCCGCTGAACCCGCCACTCCCCTTGGGGAGAGGGTGGCCCAAACGCGTCCGGTACCCGCGAAGATGTCTCGACAGCAGGGACAGTGGGTGAAGAATGTAACACCTGGGGTGTACCTTGCGGAGATTCCATTATCCGTGTCTTCATTATTACTGAACTATTCTCTGCCAGCGTCCTGGCCTTTTCTGTGGCGCACCTCTACGGTTTACGACAATTTCATTATGTGGAGTCCTGAACCTGAAACAGCTTAAAAATAAACTTTAAACTGTGGATGTAACTGACAGTGTGTTTAACTCTGTATCCATTTCACCGTCACTTCCACACGGAAAGAGACGTTTATTGCCCAATGTTTTAAACTGTACCTCGATGCAGCTGCGACAGTGGAAACTGCAGCCAGCGTGCGACGAGCGAAATACGATACCCACATTTCAAGAACTTGTAACAGCACACAGCTATGCCTGCTGGCAGTTGAAAGCTAACTTGCAGAGAAACATTTCTAGATAAAAATACGTGACTGGTTGCTGCTTCTCTATATTTGCTTACCAGCATCGACTTTCATCAACTTTTACCAGGGAAAAGATAAAAATACAGAAGCAACTTTAAAACCGCGTTATTCGTAAATTTCGTCATCATTGCTATTCATTCATTTAGAAATTGAAACACCGTAGTATAGCAGTCACTGTTTTTCATGTCAGCCAATATTAGCTGACATCCTTCTTAATGCGATAAAAAAAATACCATTCTCATAGCCCATGTGCTTTCTGTAATACTAGTTAAAGACGCAGTATGCAATATGACTGAAAGAGAATGACATGTTTTTAACCACTTACGTTTAACGGTGGAAACGTCCTAGAAAGCAGGAAAAGAAAATCCCCACTAACTGTGCTGCTAAAGGAAAGTCGTTTAGAATCTATCGCCCCATAGATAACAAGGCCATTACTGCCGTAGAACAAGCTCAAATTGGGGGAGTATAGGAAAGGAAACCGGCGGTGTCTTTACAAAGGAATTGTTTCTTCATTTGTGTAAGCTATTTCGGGAATCGACGGTAAACTTAAATCAGGATGGAAGGACGGTGATATGAACAGCTGCCCTTCCGAACGCGAGTCCAGTGTGTTAGCTATATCACCAAGTGGCCCGACGTGAGTGCTGAAGTTGCTCTTTGAACAAAAAATTCTTACCCAAGTTTATCTTTTAAGATTATGAAATCTGCACAGGGTAATCGTACACACTGTTGACACGATACACCGCATTAGATGGCAAAGGAGTATAGTTCTTCAGCGTACCGCGACGTCGCAAGGCTGCGCTCTGGTTCAGCTGGACGAACAATCAGAATGTGAGCGGCCGAGGCCGTTTTAAAGAAGGTGTCCCGTTATTTCCATAAAGATATTAAGGAAAATCGCCGAGAGCTGGACAGGCGGATGAAGTTTGAAACTCACTCATCCCGCAGACAGGTCTAGTTTTTTAATCACCTTGCAAACTCGCCCGGTGATTTAGTTTAACGTTTCTCGCCGAATTCTTTCGCCAAGAAATGTGCTTCACCCGTGAAGACTACAAAATTTATGCTTTTGGAGTAGAGTGAATGGAAAAAAAAAATAATTTCGGCACTAGTTAGAAAAACGAGACATTACAGCCACGTTCGCGTGAGCATCTTTCAGTACACCTGTTGGCTGCATCTCTAAGGGCAGCCAGCGCTAACGAAACGGCCGAGGAAGTATTTAAATTCAGCCCGTGATATCTTGCTGTTTTCCATTCATCACGCACCAGACCATTCATCTCGTCCTGTCCTGGCCTACCACAGGAAATACTGTTCCTCACAAGACACAGGAGTGTAATGGTCGCTAGCGGATGTTTTTCAACCCCACTCCGTGGCTCCGCGTCCGTGCCCAGCTTCTTGCCACGTTGACAGGTCATTGAACTCTGGTCACCCTGCCATTCAGACGCCAACGTCACAGCAGCTGGTGCACAAGCTGTAGAAGCTGTCAGTGGACAAATTTTCAGCCTCTGATAGCCAAATCCAGTTAATTAAAATCAATTTTGCAAAAGAAACTGAACAGACTACCTCTCTACAAAGAGTACTAACGCCCTGTTAAAATATCCATGCTGAGAGGCACTGGTCGATATGTGAAACTATTCTCTAACGTTCTGTCTCCATTTGAAGGAAAGAGCGTCAAAGATAAAACACTGACAACTGCCATAATTACAGTTCTCTGTCGGGCGCTGCCTGTCACGGTGATTCCACAATCACATCCTCGAAAGCAGAGGAAACTATGTACGCAAACAAAAAATTTACGCTTGGTTCGTTGCTCTACAGACATATCCGTATATAAGAACAGGCAATATAGGCGCGGGCACAGAGCGCCAATTTCCTCACAGCATTTTTATTTAAATTACATCTACATCTACATCTACATCCATACTCCGCATGGCACATGACGGTGTATGGTGGAGGGTATCTTGAGTACCTCCATCGGTTCTCCCTTCTACTCCAGTCTCGTATTGTTCATGGAAAGAAAGATTGTCGGTATGCCTCTCTGTGAGCTCTAATCCCTCTGATTTTATCCTCACGGTCTCTTCGCGAGATATACGTAGGAGGGAGCAATACACTACTTGACTCCTCGGTGAAGGTATGTTCTCTAAACTTTAACAAAAACCTGTACCGAGCTACTGAGCGTCTCTCCTGCAGAGTCTTCCACTGGAGTTTATCTATCATCTCTGTAACGCTTTCGCGATTACTAAATGATCCTGTAACGAAGCGCGCTGCTCTCCGTTGGATCTTCGCACTCTCTTCTGTCAACCCTATCTGGTACGGATCCCACACCGATGAGCAGTATTCAAGCAGTGGGCGAACAAGCGTACTGTAACCTACTTCCTTTGTTTTCGGGCTGCATTTCCTTAAGATTCTTCCAATGAAATCTCAGTCTGGCATCTGCTTTACCGACGATCAACTTTATACGATCATTCCATTTTAAATCACTCCTAATGCGTACTCGCAGATAATTTATGGAATTAACTGCTTCCAGTTGCTGACCTGCTATATTGTAGCTAAATGATAAGGGATCTTTCTTTCTATGTATTCGCAGCACATTACACTTCTCTACATTGAGATTCAATTGCCATTCCCTGCACCATGCGTCAATTCTTTGCAGATCCTCCTGCATTTGAGTACAATTTTTCGTTGTTACAACCTCTTTGCATACCACAGCATCATCCGCAAAAAGCGTCAGTGAACTTCCGATGTTATCCACAAGGTCATTTATGTATATTGTGAATAGCAACGGTCCTTCGACATTCCCCTGCGGCACACCTGAAATCACTCTTACTTCGGAAGACTTCCCTCCATTGAGAATGACATGCTGCGTTCTGTTATCTACGAACTCTTCAATCCAATCACACAATTGGTCTGATAGTCTATATGCTCTTACTTTGTTCATTAAACAACTGTGGGGAACTGTATCGAACGCCTTGGGGAAGTGAAGAAACACGGCATCTACCTGGGAACCCGTGTCTATGGCCCTCTGAGTCTCGTGGACGAATAGCGCGAGCTGGGTTTCACACGATCGTCTTTTTCGAAACCCATGCTGAATCCTACAGAGTAGTTTTCTAGTCTCCAGAGAAGTCATTATACTCGAACACGATACGTGTTCCAAACTTCTACAACTGATCGACGTTAGAGACATAGGTTGATAGTTCTGCACATCTGTTCGACGTCCCTTCTTGATAACGGGGATGACCTGAACCCTTTTCCAATCTTTTGGAACGCTACGCTCTTGTAGATACCTACGGTACACGGCTGCAAGAAGGGGGGCATGTTCCTTCGCGTACTATGTGTAAAATCGAACTGGTATCCCATCAGGTCCAGCGGCCTTTCCAGAAAGTACAAGTCTTACGAAATAAATGCAGGCGTAACTTTTCTTTGGTAGCGGTGGATGGGCGTTGATGATGGTGATACACGTTTCGTGAACCAACTTGATTTCTGACGGCATACCGCCGTTCTAAGATGTGACGTTAACGCTACGTTGATAAGGATCCATTGCTGATGTAGGGAACAACTATAATATTGGCACGCTTTTCGTTCTTTCCTCGTTGCCTCGTTGGTTCTCGTTAACTGGTGTCGTTTGTGGATGTTCCCATGCTTGCGTCACTAGTGGCATGAATACTTCAACAGCATAGCATCGCCTGTTTGCTGCATCAAGAAGTTGTCGCGCCCTCCGTTGGACGTTGATTTTGCTAAAAAATTTCTCTCCCTATTAAATCGATCCCTGGAAAATGTGTTCTTTCGACTTGCACATCCAAGGAGGACACGAAGCGATTTTTCATTGTTTGTGTGTTGGTTGTATTTTAGAGGAAAATGACTTGTTTGTGTTCCGGCCGCGGTGGACGAGCGATTCTAGGCTCTCCAGTCCGGAACCGCGCTGCTGCTACTGTCGCAGGTTCGAATTCTGCCACTGCGAGTTGTCTGATTGTGGTCTGTTGATCACTTAGAATGAGAGTGTCCGAACGTTCCAACACTGCAGGAGTCACAGCTGTTCGCGGCCGGCCTGCACGCGGGAGATCGGCCAGGCATGCGCGACCTTGTTGCTATGGTGACAGACGCCTTGCCCATCGTCTCACCAAGCTTTGTGTTTGTGTCTCTGTAGACATCCTACGAGCGCCTATTAATATCCGCCAAAAGAAACTCAATGACAGTCCCATGTTTGGAACGCACTTCACCGTTACAGACGCCGTTTTGAACGCTACGTATAGTGCCGCCACAAAGTGGAACTTCATGAAACTATAGGGACTGAAGCGGGAATATTCCACGATGTCCGTCAACAAATTCCCGCATTTCAGTCATTCCCTTAAAGGAGCACGTCAGTCATGGAAGTGAAGTGACGTGTATTTGCCAGTCAGTCGTATGGAATCGAGACAGTGAGATGGGTCGTTGAGGAGGCAGAATGGCAGAAATGTAGTGTTTGGATGTGGCCATGGCCGCAACGTAAAGGAATTTGCCCAAGTTGGTGGTGTATCAACGCAGACTGTCCAACACGTACAGTACTACTCACAGCCATGAACAAGTCAGTAGAACGGTGGTGATAAGGAAGCTCAACCAATTACTGAGCGAAATTTACGAAGGGAAGTGCATGCAGTGGACCTCTTGGAGTCGGGTACCTCTCAAAAGGCCATTATTCACAGCAGAACCAAAGCCGCACCTCTTCCGTAGGCCAGACATAGTAAGTGGACAGTAGCTTATTGATGACGTGTAGTTTGCCCGTCGAGTCGCAGTTTTCCTTGCCTTGATAACATACAAGGTGTCGAATGCGCCGGCAGCCCAATGACGCATCTAATCCGCAGTGCGTTGTCGATGTGGTTCAGGTCGAACACTGAGCTGTAGTATTTTGGGACTGTTTCACTTCCATGATTTTTGCCTACTACTGGTCTTTATTTTACACTTCCATGCTGAGCTCATTGTGGAGACCTGCTCCCAAAATGAAACAGCCTTACTCACAAGGCAGCACGCAGACGTTTTTGTTTAGACGAAGATACAGCAGCCACCCGACCACACGACGAAAGACCCGCTAAATTTTACTGATTTAATCACGTGGAATGTGTGTGGGACTATTTGCAACAGGCGGGTGCAACGTAGCAATCAACATACCCACAATGTGCGAGCCCTACGGCATCTAGTCATCAACGCGTGCCTGCAGCTGTTTATGGCGTACCTGAAGAAACTTGCAGACTGTCTTCCTCGCCGAGTTAAGGCCATTGACAAGGCTACGCGATATTACTATGATGTTTCCTGGAGATGACTATTTTTTCCGATGTACTTCTGAAATGTACAAAGTTTATTTTATATTATTATTTTTTATTCATCAGTCTTCTACGATGGCGTCTGCCAAGAATTCGCCTCTGGTGCTAACGTCTTCATCTCAGAGAAATGCACCCTACGTCGTCAACTGTTTGTTAGATATAAATCGAACTTTGTCTTTTCGTACATTTTTTACCCTCAAGTACAACAAAAGTTAGCCGTTGATGTCTAAACGGATATGCTATCATCACGTCCCTTTTCTTGTCAGTGTTTGCCTGATACTCTTATTTTTCTTACCGATTCATCTGGAATTTCTTCATCTCTCATCATGCCAGGTAATATTCAACATCCTTGTATAGTACCATATCGATTCTCCTCTTTCCGTTTTTTCCGTACAGTACTCTATTACAAAAGTGCAGTCTCCAGAATTTGCTAAGTAAAGGTCGAAATTTCGCACTACTACACTACTGGCCATTAAAATTGCTACACCACGAAGATGACGTGCTACAGACGCTAAATTTAACCGACAGGAAGAAGCTGCTGTGATATGCAAATGATTAGCTTTTCAGAGCATTAACACAAGTGTGTGTGTTTGAGGTTTACGGGCGCTAAACAGCGTGGTCATCAGCGCCCAAGCACATAACAACAGGAACAGATGCAGTGAAGGGACTAAGACGGACAGCGATCAAGGAGAATGGCTAAAAGACGCAGACCCGACGCAGTTCCAAATCCCCACATACAGAGGCAAAACAAGAGGAGAAGGAACACACTAAAAATAAGGAAACACAAGGAAAAGAGAACAGAAACCGAAGGGAAACAAGGAGGTAATCGTGACTGGCGGAACTCTTACCTAAAACCTGCGTGAGCCAGTCACCCAGCAGCATATTAAAATCCTCTCCCTAAAATCCGAGGCAGCAAATTGGACAGGACACAAAACCGTAAGACCTTAACCACAGTCGTTGCGTCGTCTTGCAAAATAGAGGGCAAATCCGGTGGCGAAGAAACCACCGCCCTCTGGTCGGAGAATGAAAGACAGTCAAGTAAAATGTGGCAGACAGTAATCTGGACGCCACAAGCACTGCAGATTGGGGGGTCCTCCCGCCGGAGTAAAAAACCGTGCGTTAAGGGACTGTGCCCGATGCGGAGGCGAGTGAGGAGAACCTCATCCCGCCTGTATGACTGTTAGGACGTACGCCATGGTCGCGTAGTGGCCTTTACCAGACGCAGCTAATTGTCAGAAACTGCCAGCCACTCCTCTTCCCATTGATGCATAACACGAAAACGCAAAAGGGAGGTTACAGCATGGAGGTGGACGGCACATACAACAACGTGAGGGAGGGAACATGCATCTTTGGCAGCCACATCCGCCAGTTCGTTTCCCCAAATATCCACGTGCCCCGGCACCCAGCAGAAAGAAACATCCTTCCCCTGCCGTTGCAGGTGGAGTAGGGCATCATGGATGTTCTGGACGACCGTATCCGCTGGGTACAAGTGTTGCATGGTCTGAAGGGCACTCAGGGAGTCAGAACAAATGAGGAACTTAAGACTGGGAATACATCTCATCTGCTCCAATGCCCGCAAGATTGCAAACAATTCGGCATCAAAGATGGTAAACGCCGCAGGTAGCCGTAACGTGACGACTCGATCAGGGAAAACAACAGCACAACCAACAGAGTCCTCCCGTATAGAGCCAACTGTGAATACAGGTACGTGGTCCGGATGCTGGTTTAAAATATCGTAAAATAAGGAGGTAAAAACAAACGCTGGAGTGCAGCTCCTCCGGTTCTCCGACAAGTCTAGAAGGATGCTGGGCCTCTGGAGCAACCAGGGAGGCAGCCGAGTAAAACCTTGTCGTTGGGGGACCACACGCTCCACACCAAGGGACTCAAGCAAATGCTTGGCACGAATCCCAAATAGTCTCGTTGCCCTGGGACGACTGGAAAAGAGACGTTCCATAGGCGGTCGGACAACGGTAGGGTACGCAGGGGAGATAGGACAGGCAAAGAAATGACAAACCCGTCGCACCACGAGGATTTTCCGCCGGATGGCGAGCAGCGGTTCCCCTGCCTCACCACACAGGCTGGGGATGGGACTGGTACGGAAGGCACCAGTGGCCAGCCTGATACCCTCATGGTGTACTGCGTCAAGGATCCTCAGATACGAGGGCCTTGCTGACCCATACACGGTGCAACTATAGTCAAGACGCGATCGGACGAAAGCCCTATAAAACTGCAGCAGACGCGCCCGATCTGCTCCCCAGGACCTATGGCTCAGACACTTTAAAATATTCAGTGCCTTCAGGGCTCGCACCTTGAGGTCTTTAAGGTGAGGCAACCACGACAACTTGGAATCAAAAGTGAGGCCCAGGAACCTCACAGTGTCTCTAAAAGGAAGAACGGTGTCCCTTAGACGCAATTCAGGGGAGGTAAAAGGACGCCGAGAACGATTAAAATGAACACACACAGATTTGTCTGCAGAAAAGGTAAAACCCGTCTTTGCAGTCCATGCCTCTAAGCGCTTTATCGTAAGCTGCAACTGCCGATTAGCAGTGACAAGACTGGAGGAAGAACAAAAAAGCAGCAAAATCGTCCACAAACAAGGAGCATTGGGCAGGACTCCGGGTAGTGGACGTGATACTGTTAATAGCGACGGCAAAGAGGGTGACACTTAAAACGCTGCCCTGAGGAACACCATTCTCCTGCACGTACAAATCAGATAGCACATTACCTACCCGATACCGAAAGAGGCGGTGAGAAAGAAAGGACCGAATGAAGATGGGGAGACAGCCACAAAAGCCCCACTCATGGAGTTGATTGAGGATAAGGCGGCGCCAAGTAGTGTCATACGCCTTATTAATGTCAAAGAAGACACCTAGACAATGCTTGTTACTTAGGAAGGCCTGCTGGATGGCGGCCTCAAGCAGGGTCAATTTGTCTATAGTGGAACGACTTCTCCGAAAGCCACACTGAGAGAGGCTAAGGAGCTGCCTGGTCTCGAGCAGCCAAACCAGGCGACGGTTGACCATGCGTTCCAACGCCTTCCCAACACAGCTCGTCAAAGCAATACTTTGGTAACTAATGGGATGCGTTCGGTCCTTCCCTGGTTTGAGGAGGCGAATCAAAATCGCCTCTGGTAACTAATGGGATGCGTTCGGTCCTTCCCTGGTTTGAGGAGGCGAATCAAAATCGCCTCCCTCCAGGAGTCAGGGTACGTGCCGGATAACCATATCATATTAAAACAGTTCAGGAGAACTTCCTTGGAAGGCATGCTGTACCGGATTTGATCATGACCAGGCGCAGTATCATGAGCCACAGACAGGGCAGAATCCAGTTCCCACATTGTGAAGGGGCTGTTATAGGGTTCAGACTTTAGAGACCGGAAGTCCAAGTGACCCCTCTCGATGGCAGTGCGGTAGCGGCAGAAATCTGGATCACAGTTAATAGTGGCGGTAGAGTCCGCAAAATGCATGGCCAGTGTCTGGGCAATGTCTCTCGGCGCCGTGAGGAGACATCCCTGATGCAGCAATGCCCTGACAGGTAGTTGGCTGAGTTTCCCGGAAATCCTCCTGATGGCTTCCCATACTTTCGTAGAACTAGTGGAGCGAGAGATGGAGTTCAAGAACGATTGCCATGACCGTCGTTTGCTGTCTTTAATCACTCGCCGCGCTTTGGCCCTTGCCATCCGAAAGGCCACAAGATTGTCAGCTAAGGGACGGCACTTGAATCGGCGCAGAGCTGCACGGCGGGCTCGGATGGCTGAGCGGCACTCAGTGGTCCACCAAGGGACAGGACGCCTCTTGGGATGACCGGATCACCGTGGGATTGACAATTCAGCAGCATGGGAGATCACGGCTGTAGCATGGTCTACCCATTCGTGGACGCTGGCCCGATGTTCCAAAACAGCCAGTTGGCTGAAAAGTGTCCAGTCAGCTCTGCTGAGGTGCCACCGGGGCGTCACTGGTAATGCCACAGCCTCATCCAGGAGGCGAATCCAAAGGGGGAAGTGGTCACTAGAATGGAGGTCAGCAGCAGCCTCCCACAGAGCAGAATTCGCGAGTGCTGGAGAGCAAAAGGAAAGGTCAATAGCCGATGACGACCCGGAAGCAGTACAGAAATGTGCGGGAGCACCAGAGTTGAGGATGCACAGTTCTTCAGACATCATGAGGCTTTCCAGAATGCGACCCCTGGGGCAAGTAGTCGGAGAGCCCCATAAGACATTATGAGCATTGAAGTCCCCCAGAAGAAGAAATGGGCGGGGGAGTTGGCTAATAAGGTCCGTGAGAGTCTCAGAGTCTATCAAATCCTGAGGCGGTAAATAAACTGAACAGACTGTGAGCCTCCGACTCACAAGAATGTCAACTGCAACTGCTTGCAAGTCGGTAACGAGAGGGAGCTCAGATGAGGGGTGCATGTCACGGACGAAAACCGCAACAGCACCCTTTGCCCTTTCCCCCGTCAGATCATCTTTTCGATATACGGTATAGCCCCGTAAAGAAGGAGCATCAGTGGCCCGAAAATGTGTCTCTTGGAGACATAAGCACAAGGGGCACTCTCGTACAAGGAGTTGTAATTCGGCCACATGTGTCCTGAAACCATTCAGGTTCCACTGTAATATGGGAGCCAGTGATCAGGGTGGCTGAACTCTCACCCTGCCTCTGTGCATTGGAGGAGAGCCTGTACTGGCCGGAGATTTATTCCTGGGGCGAGAAGATCGCCCCCAGTCGACATCAATGTCCATAAGCTCCGATGGCGACCCACGGGAGATGTCAGACAGTACTATGGCCTCGTCATCGGACCGACCCTGACTAGTCTCCTCAGGTGGCAAAACCTTCTTGGGGGGCTTAGAATGCAGAGCCTTGTCAACAGTTGGAGCTTTACTCGCCTGGGCAGAAGGCGCCATATGGGGAGGGGCAGGAAGTACCCCAATGTCAGCAACCACGGCCTTGTACGACGTAGCGGGGAGAGCCGCAGGGTGCAAAACAACCGCAGCAGCACAAGTGCACTGGCAAGCGCAGGTATTAGTGCTAACACTAGCAACCTCCGTTTGCGTAGCAACAGTGGCCATTTGTATCGGTTTTTTTCAGAGCGGAAGCGAAAGATGTTGAAAACACAGGAGGTTGCATGGCCTTAACGAACTTCTTGGCCTCACCATAGGGGATGCGCTTAGATGTTTTAATCTCCTGTACCTTCCGTTCTACGAGATAGATAGGGCAGATCCGGCTCCAGACAGGGTGACTCCCAGAGCAATTCACGCACTTCACAGGCGATGAACAATCGGCTCCGTCATGGGCAGGCTGACCACATTTACCACAAGTGGCTATCCCATTGCACCCCAACGTAGTATGCCCAAAGCGCTGACTTTTAAAACAGCGCATGGGGTTGGGGAAATATGGCCGTACTGGCAAACGTAAGAACCCCGCTTTAACATGCTCTGGGAGTCTCGGGCAACTGAACGTGAGAATAAACGAGTCAGATTTGACGAGGTCCCCATCGACTCGTTTCATAATATGCTGCACGTCAACAATACCTTCGTCAGCCCACTCAGATTTTAACTCGTCTATGGGAATATCCACCAAGTCCCTACACGTCACAACACCCTTACTATAATTCAAAGTGGAGTGGAGCTCGGTCTCGATAGCGTACGATCCTAGACAGGTTGCTTTCCGAAGGAAAGCGTCTTGCCGGGAACTGTAAGTCTCAACTAACAGAGTCCCATTGCGCAGTCGCTTCACAGATTTCAATGTTCCTGCAATTCCCTCAAGACCCTTGTGGATGTAAAAGGGAGAAACCCTCTCAAAGCTACCCTCCTTCCGTTTAATAATCAAAAACACATTCTGATTATCAACATGTGCTCCGTTGGGACTGTCTGTTAAATCTCTAGCAACACCAGGCGCTGGAGGTGTCGCAGCGCGTAGGCGCTTTTTCGCTGGGGTGTGTTTTCCTTCCAGTGGCCCACCCAAGCCACTGGTAGGGGGAAATGTAGAGGTCGAAGGGTCCATTGCGGTCCCACGAGCAGCTAGGGAACTAAAGGTCCGCTCAGACAGAGCCCCGCGTGCCTGAGTAAGCCTTATACAACTGGGGTGCGGCAGGTGCCCCAGAGGTTGCCCGATTGCGACTGTTCCACCCCAACAGCCATGCATCTTATAGGCGCGGAGCATTTAACACAAGGTTGGCGCCGGTGGCGACACCTACAACGTGCTGAAATGAGGAAAGTTTACAACCGATTTCTCATACACAAACAGCAGTTGACCGACGTTGTCTGGTAAACGCTCTTGTGATGTCTCGTGTAAGGAGGAGAAATGCGTACCATCACGTTTCCGACTTTGATATAGGTTTATCGTATAGCGACATTGCTGCTCGCGTTGGTCGAGATCCAATGAAAGTTGGCAGAATACGGAATCGGTGGGTTCAGGAGGGTGATACGGAACGCTGTGCTGGATCCCTAGGGCCTCGTATCACTAGCAGTCGAGATGACAGGCATCTTATCCGGGTGGCTGTAACGGATCGTGCAGCCACGTTTCGATCCCTGAATCAACAGATGGGGATGTTTGCAAGACAACAATCATCTGCACGAACAGTTCGACGACGTTTGCAGCAGCACGGACAATCAGCTCTGAGACCGTGGCTGCGATTACCTTTGACGCTGCGTCACAGACAGGAGAGCCTGCGATGGTGTACTCAACGACGAACCTGGGTGCACGAATGGCAGAACGTCATTTTTTTCTGATGAATCCAGGTTCTATTTACAGCATCATGATGGTCGCATCCGTGTTTGGCGACATCGCAGTGAACGCACATTGGAAGCGTGTATTCGTCATCGTCATACTGGCGTATCACCCGTCGTGATCGTATCGGTCACCTCTTGTTCGCATTGACGACACTTTGAACAGTGGACGTTACATTTCAGATGTGTTACGACCCATGGCGCTACCCTTCATTCGATCCCTGCGAAATCCTACATTTCAGCAGGATAATGCATGACCGCATGTTGCAGGTCCTGTACGGGCCATTCTGGATACAGAAAATGTTCGACTGCTGTCCTGGCCAGCATATTCTCCAGATCTCTCACCAATTGATAACGTCTGGTCAATTGTGGCCGAGCAACTGGCTCGTCACAATACGCCAGTCACTACTCTTGATGAACTGTGGTATCGTGTTGAAGCTGCATGGGCAGCTGTACCTGTACACACCATCCAAGCTCTGTTTGACTCAATGCCCAGGCGTGTCGACGCCGTTATTACGGCCAGAGGTGGTTGTTCTGGGTACCGATTTCTCAGGATCTATGCACCCAAATTGCGTGAAAATGTAATCACATATCAGTTCTAGAATAATATATTTGTCCCACGAATACCCGTTTATCATGTGCATTTTTTCTTGGCGTAGTAGTTTTAACGCCAGTAGTGTATATAAGCGTCGTAGATAAGAGACGCGAAAACTGCTGCTGTGCAGGGCTGCAATGTTCAGAGTTTCGGGCGTGCCCGCGGTGCCTGCCGCGGAGGCAGCTGTGCGGGAGAAATGACGGAGCCGCGCGGCGATAAGCGCCGGCCTACCGCAGAGCAGAGCGGGCGGTAATGAGGCGGCGTCCGATACGGCAGCGGGGCAGGCAGGCTGGCGGGCGACGCGGGCATCATTAGGTGCAAGCTGCTGGGCCGCCGGGCCACGCCCCGCCACACCGCCGCGGCTCCCGCTCTCCGCGGAAGGCGAGCCGCTGTAATCGCCGCGGCAGCGGCCGCCTGTCTCTCTGTATACCGGCACTCATCTCGTAAATATCGCTAATTCGCTCTACGACCGGACTCATTCATTACTGTGCTCTCATGCGTTACACGTTCAGTGCTTCTTAACCTCATCAGGAAGCATCAACTGTCTCGTAAGAACGATATAATTGTTCAGTTATTCACAAAGGAAACTGATGTAAGCTGTAAGCCATTACCTGGCTGGTATCTTTCTCTGGCTCACCAGCACTAATTCCTAGATGCAGCTCGTCTATACAGCCGTACAAGGGCCATACGAACAATAGTGTTGAAGTCGACTTTAGTAATATACACTCCTGGAAATGGAAAAAAGAACACATTGACACCGGTGTGTCAGACCCACCATACTTGCTCCGGACACTGCGAGAGGGCTGTACAAGCAATGATCACACGCACGGCACAGTGGACACACCAGGAACCGCGGTGTTGTCCGTCGAATGGCACTAGCTGCGCAGCATTTGTGCACCGCCGCCGTCAGTGTCAGCCAGTTTGCCGTGGCATACGGAGCTCCATCGCAGTCTTTAACACTGGTAGCATGCCGCGACAGCGTGGACGTGAACCGTATGTGCAGTTGACGGACTTTGAGCGAGGGCGTATAGTGGGCATGCGGGAGGCCGGGTGGACGTACCGCCGAATTGCTCAACACGTGGGGCGTGAGGTCTCCACAGTACATCGATGTTGTCGCCAGTGGTCGGCGGAAGGTGCACGTGCCCGTCGACCTGGGACCGGACCGCAGCGACGCACGGATGCACGCCAAGACCGTAGGATCCTACGCAGTGCCGCAGGGGACCGCACCGCCACTTCCCAGCAAATTAGGGACACTGTTGCTCCTGGGGTATCGGCGAGGACCATTCGCAACCGTCTCCATGAAGCTGGGCTACGGTCCCGCACACCGTTATGCCGTCTTCCGCTCACGCCCCAACATCGTGCAGCCCGCCTCCAGTGGTGTCGCGACAGGCGTGAATGGAGGGACGAATGGAGACGTGTCGTCTTCAGCGATGAGAATCGCTTCTGCCTTGGTGTCAATGATGGTCGTATGCGTGTTTGGCGCCGTGCAGGTGAGCGCCACAATCAGGACTGCATACGACCGAGGCACACAGGGCCAACACCCGGCATCATGGAGTGGGGAGCGATCTCCTACACTGGCCGTACACCTCTGGTGATCGTCGAGGGGACACTGAATAGTGCACGGTATATCCAAACCGTCATGAAACCCATCGTTCTACCATTCCTAGACCGGTAAGGGAACTTGCTGTTCCAACAGGACAATGCACGTCCGCATGTATCACGTGCCACCCAACGTGCTCTAGAAGGTGTAAGTCAACTACCCTGGCCAGCATGATCTCCGGATCTGTCCCCCATTGAGCATGTTTGGGACTGGATGAAGCGTCGTCTCACGCGGTCTGCACGTCCAGCATGAACGCTGGTCCAACTGAGGCGCCAGGTGGAAACGGTTTCTTATTTCAATTTCCAGGAGTGTATTACTGAGGTGATCAAAGTCATAGCATAGCAAGATGCACGTATGCAGATGGCGGTAGTGTCGCGTAACACGGTATAAGAGGGCAGTGCATTGGCAGGGCAGTCATTTATACTCACGTGATTCACGTCATAAGGTTTCCGATGTGATTACTGTCGCACGACTAGGATTAATGCACTTTAAACGCGGAATGGTAGATGGAGTTACAATACTCCGCAAGCCACCTGACGGTGTGTGGCGGAGGGTACCTTGAGTACCTCTATCGATTCTCCCTTCTACTCTAGTCTCCTATTGTTTGTGGAAAGAAATATTGTCGGTATATCGCTGTGTCGACTCTAATCTCTCTGATTTTATCCTCGTGGTCTCTTCCCGATATATATGTAGGAGGGAGCAATATACTGCTTGACTCCTCGGTGAAGGTATGTTCTCGAAATTTCAACAAAAGGCCGTACCGAGCTACTGAGCGTCTCTCTTGCAGAGTCTTCAGCTGGAGTTTATATATCATCTCCGTAACGCTTTTCCCGATTACTAAATGATCCTGTAACGAAGCGCGCTGCTCTCCGTTGGATCTTCGCTCTCTCTTCTGTCAACCCTATCGGGTACGGATCCCACACCGATGAGCAGTATTCAAGCAGTGGGCGAACAAGCGTACTGTAACCTACTTCCTTTGTTTTCGGACTGCATTTCCTTAAGATTCTTCCAATGAAATCTCAGTCTGGCATCTGCTTTGCCGACGATCAACTTTATACGATCATTCCATTTTAAATCACTCCTAATGCGTACTCGCAGATAATTCATGGAATTAACTGCTTCCAGTTGCTGACCTGCTATATTGTAGCTAAATGATAAGGGACCTTTCTTTCTATGTATTCGCAGCACATTACACTTCTCTACATTGAGATTCAATTGCCATTCCCTGCACCATGCCTCAATTCGTTGCAGATCCTCCTGCATTTGAGTACAATTTTCCGTTGTTACAACCTCTTTACATACCACAGCATCATCCGCAAAAAGCCTCAGTGAACTTCCGATGTCAACAAGCGACTCCCATAGATCATTTATGGAACGTAATCGAGACGTAAGTTCGTGGACAAAATTCTTCACCGCAACACTTTCGCAATTACTGACGGCTATAGAGGCAGGATGACTCAATATTTCTGCAGGGAGTTTCCTTCTTCTTGTTGAGTCCATGCCACGAAGAGTTGCTGTTTATTGCTTCATTGTATATTAACTTGCGCTGGTCTTTCAAACTTCCCATGTAGCAAGAATTACTTTTCCGCCGGACTTAGCTGCTGCTCATAGTAGTCTCAGTGAAAAGCGACGTACATGCCCCGTCACCATAGCTGAGCACACCTGTCGAAATCTCTCATAAATTTCAGATGTGCATTTTTCCAACGCAAACGGCCTTTTGCAGAACGTCATTATTTGCTGGCGAATACCGCAGCAGGCTGGGAGTGGGGCAGCGGGAATCCCAATGAGGAATCTTTGGAATTGAATTCAGGTGTTGCATTCCCCTGATTTTAATTTATTTATTATTAGGGATACCTCGTCCATTGTCCCAGACAAAAATAAAAATTTTGAGTATATGTACCAACGTCTGTCTCCGTATGTATGTATGTGTGCGTGCAGGTTTTGTGTGTGTGTGTGTGTGTGTGTGTGTGTGTGTGTGTGTGTGTACAGAGGACTGTGTTTTCTACTTCTTCACAACTACTTTTACGTCATATAAAAATAAACACCGTCCGTACAGGCCTTGAAGGCCCAACGGTACCGACCTATTGCCGTGTCGTCCTCAGTCCTTAGGCGATGCAGTAGGACATGTGTCTCATCAAATTGTCTTCCCAGTGTACTTTTCTTCAGTATACCAAACACGTAGAAGAAATTCGGGCTATACGGTGGATGAGGGAACCAAAACGAACTATCTGTCGCCGGTAAAGGAGTGCGGTCGCCCATTGTCGGAGAGAACTTGCGTCCCTTTTTTGATTCGTGTGGTGTTTGCCAAATTTATGGAGTGTCCCAGTCGCTGCTAGTAGTATAGACGCGAACCTCAAACTCCGGCCTAGTGACTTCCTTGGCATCTGAGCATCAGTCACAAAGACGTGAATGTTGACTCTCAGACTTCTGAGATCTTCGCCGTCCAGCGACCCGCAGTCGTTAGTACTCTCGACGCGCATTCTGGAGGACGACGGTTCAAATCCTCGTCCGACCATCCTGATTTAGGTTTTCCGTGATTTTCGTGAATTTCTTAACGCAAATGCCAGGATTATTATTTCGAAAGGGCGCGACCGATTTCCTTCCCCATCCTTCCCTAATCAGAGCTTGTGCGTGTCTAATGACCTCGATGTCGCCGTGAAGTTGTTTCCTTCGTTCCTTCTTTCTAGGGCCTTAGAGCAAAATGTGTGACGCCATTTAGTGGACTGAATATACGTTTTCATATCGTAAATATATGCTGGCATTTCACCTCCTGTCGTTTTAGAATAAATGTGTCTTTGTCTTCTTTCATTCTGTTTTGACGCCAAAAAAGATGTTATAACGTAACCTATTTCGGCCACCAGCATTCATGTTTAACTTTCATAATATGCCAAGTCTCCAATTTTATGATACAAGAGTTGAAGACTTGATAGTTTTTTTTGTCATTTTCAGTTTTTCTAGTCTCTGGTATTACCTGAAATTGACAACTGTGTGATTGAAACCGATTACACTGTGAAATGTTCTTATGATTGTGGCAATTGACAGAATAAAATAATGTAATAAATTACTCAGTGTCTCCACTGAAAAAAAGTTTTTTTCCTAAAA
The DNA here is from genome assembly GCF_023897955.1 of Schistocerca gregaria. NCBI lineage: Eukaryota > Metazoa > Arthropoda > Insecta > Orthoptera > Acrididae > Schistocerca > Schistocerca gregaria. Next base: position 671,955,067 of record NC_064924.1, on the reverse strand, counting down.
GAAATATCTTTATTGTGTTTGAAGACATCAGTAGACGAGAGCTCGGTTCCAGGTTTTCTTTTTCCCTCAAAACGAGTCTCAGCTGCCGAGATAACCCATTTCGCTAACACATCCCCACAATCCCAGTTTCCCACAATCTCCTGTATGGTACTGTGCCGGCGTATTAGTTACACAACAAACTTATGGCTTGTGACAGGACTGTCCAGACATATCATCTCAGTCAATAGCTGACAATTCATCAATGGTGACAGCTGACACTCTCCCTGCGTTGTTTGTTTGTAATGCTTGTAATTCTAATTCCCTTTCAGTAAAGTTCAGGTACCTGTACGCAACGTTCTTGTAAGTGGCGTCATATGCGCATTTGCACGTACACATTTTTGAATTTTGGGTCTTCTGTGGATGCTTCCCCCTCCCCCTGCCTTTTTATTGAAAATCAAATCCAAGTATTTTGAGTCTGCTTGGAAATCACCAACACCGAATAAAAATTATCTGAATAGGCAGTTGTGAAATTTGAACCATCTCTGTGACTTAATAAGCCAGTTATACCCACTTTTGTATTAGTTTGGCACAACCTTCGCACAGTCTACATCTACGTTCACATCTACATCTACATGGCAGCTCTGCGAATACTTAAGTGCCCGGCAGTGGCCCATCGAACCACCTTCACAATAATTCTCTGTTATTCCACTCTAGAACAGAGCACGGGAAAAACTAACACCTTATCTTATTTTATGATGATCGTTTCTCCCTATGTGAGTCGTCCTCAACAAAATATTTTGAAATTTGGAGGAGAAATCTGGTGATTGAAATTTCGTGAGAAGATCCAGCCACAATGAGAAAAGCCTTCTTTTTAATGATGATTACAACAGATTTCGTATCATGTCCGTGACACTGTCTAATACAAATCGCGCTACTCCTCTTTGAACTTTCTCGATGTACTCCGTTAATTCGGATCTGGTAAGGATTCTACACCGCGTAGCAGTACTCCAAATGAGGACAGACAATCGTAATGAAGGCACTCTCTTTAGTAGATCTGTTACATCATCTAAGTCTTTTGCCAATAAAACGCAGTCTTTGGCTCGCCTACCCCACAACATTTTGTATGTGTTCTTCGTAATTTGAGCTCTAATTCCTAGGTGTCTAGTTGAATTTACCTTGTAACCGAAGTTTAACCAATTACTTTTAGCACTGATGTGGATTACGTCATACTTTTCATTTTTTAGGGTCAGTTACCAATTTTCGCACCATACATTACCTTTTGTGGATATTTTTCCAATTTGTTTTTATTTTGGCAGCTATTCTTGATTGGAATATTAGAATATTTACTTCGTCTTCTTTGGTGAAGGAATTTCGGAAGGCGGTGTTTAGTAACTCTGCTTTCGCAGCACTGTCGTAGATAGTATTTCACTGCTATTGCACAGAGAATGGGTTGATTGTGTCTTGCCGCAAGCATATTTTACATACGACCGAATCTCTTTGGATTGTCTGCCAGGTTTCGAGACAAAGTTTGGTTGGGGAAACTCTTGTAAGTGTCTCGCATTGACGTTCGCTGTAAATATCGATATTCTGTAAAAATCGCGTCATTTTAGTCGGGAGAAACTCCAATTGGTTATCTCACAAACTAGGCTAACGAAAACTTTTTCTGACTAGGGACAGCCTCACACTAAAGGATAAAAGTTTTGGGAGGTGATCGTGTTTCATTACCTTTAGCCATAGTTTCAGGCTGATAGTAACAGAAATAATGATGAGAGATAGAAGCATCCTGGATGCTTTTCGGAACCGCGAAGGTTTCCTGTTCCACAAAACAATAAGAAAACATATCTAAAGATCAGGATATATAATGCAGTCTTTGGCCTCAAACATCATGTGGTTCTGAGTGCTGCTCAATGAAATCGACTTCAGAAAGGCATCTCCGTGCCAGGGAAATGCGGCATGCTCCTTTGTACAGTGTAAGTTTTCGTAACTGATCATGTCACCAACGACGGTATCTGGATTTTTTTTTTTGATTTTTTTATTTTTACATTTCCGGTTGCAGAGCAAGCGACAGGAAGCTGGCTTTACTAGCACAGACACGTTCCTTTCATCGTGTAGTGTGACCACATCCGTGTACAAGCTGGAAATTAAAGGCAAATAACGGCGTTGACGGAATGAGTTGAACAGAGATGTTTGTTAGAGAAATATGAAAAATTTTACCCCAGTCTACCAAATACATTAGATCTGGAAATGTGGCGTTCTGTTTTCTATAAAAGTTCATCTTGCTAAAGCGACTGAGCACAGGGTTGATGAAAAACACAAATTTTTAAGGAGCCTGCAGTAGGCATGATTTTGTAAGAAAATGAAATATGTGCAAAATTAGCATTTTCTCAGATCCACCAGCTGTGCCTTTCTGATATGTTGATACTGTCAAACACCACGAGGTTTTTTGTGCATGATGTGACACTACAGTTCTTCTTTACATCGCAGGCTCCAAGGATGTTACGAAATGTAATACAGCACTGGTACTCCGATCCGAGCAGACTACCTGTCATCGAACAGTGGAGCGTAGTCTGTTTCTGTGCGTCTTGACGGTCATTTCCTTCAGCAACGCTCTTTGGCTCGATGCAAGTTTCGAACAGTCCTCACCGTCCTCAGTGTCTGCCAGTTTGAGGCTATCATTGTCAAGTGCTGAGTGATATTCGATTTTCGTCTTGATCGGCGGTACTTTTAAAAGACGATGCCTCACATGAGAGCAGTTTTTTGTGATCTGATCGCCTTACTAGTGCAACTTCATCAGCTTAGCTGATCAGTCCGAGATTCGCATCGTTTTCTGCCAACTCGTGAACAAGCGAAAAGGCAACGAGCTCCAGATTGGAAACGCGCAAGCACCTAACTGTTGGACCTCAGCTGCCGGGCACTTTCCACCATGGCAGCCGGCGCTGCCTGCGGCCTCTAATGGCCTCAGCGACCAGTCTAAGCGGTCCTAATTAAGATCTCGGTTGCGTTATCGGCCCGCATCGCAGCTGGATCGGCCACTAAATCGCGTTGTACACCCTTCCGTCCTGCGGGATTATGCAGAGCACGGGAGGAACATAGAGGGGGGGGGGGAAAAAATTAGAAACCCTTATCTGAGAATGTGTCAGCGTATTTCCCCTTAGATAACTGCTCGAGGCAGTAAATCTATATTGGTTTAGTCGTCGTGATCGGAGGACAGTTAAGTGGAGGGGAGAAGACGCCTGCATGTACATATATACTGCGCAAACCAACAACAGTACGATGCGGAGGGTATCTTGTACTAATGAGAGTAATTCCCTTTCCCGTTACTCTCGCAAATGCAGCGGAGCAGAAACGACTCTCTTTATGTTTCCGTACGAGTCTGATTTCTCTTACCTTGGCTTCGCAGACCTTACACGAGGATCGTTCTGCAGTCTGTCGCGAATGTCCATTCTCTAAACTTCCTCAGTTGTGTTACGTGAAAACACAGCTTTTCTCCCCTCCACGGATTCCCGTTTTAGTCCGGGTAGCATTTCCGCAATACGTGTTGATCGAACCTACTGGTAACAAATAAAATATGTCACTACAGGAAACAGGACTACGAGAACTAATAAAGCCAGTAGTTGCCATCAAAATTTGTAAATATTTGTTTCTGCGATTTGAGGTAGGCTTAATAAAATTTCTAACTCACATTGAATTGGAAAGAACCTTTGTATAAGGGGCCGTACAGTGCAAAGTATGTATAGAAATCAGGCAGATTCACCGAGAACATTGAGGCAATCACACCACCGAGGCAGCAGGTTGAAAGTACACATTTGGTTGAAAAATGGTTCAAATGGCTCTGGGCACTATGGGACTTAACATCAGTCCCTTAGAACTTAAACCTAAGTAACCTAAGGACATCATACACATCCATGCCCGAGGCAGGATTCGAACTTGCGACCGTAGCAGTCGCGCGGTTCCAAACTGAAGCGCCTAGAACTGCTCCGCCACAGCGGCCGGTTACACCTTTGGTAAAACGCTTTACTGCTGCTGCGTCGAGAACTCCATAAATGCCTGCTGCACATCCTCGTCCGACACGAATCGTCGACCGTTCAAGGCATTTTCTGAGGGACTGAAGGCGTGATAATCGCATGGGGAGACACAAGGCGGGTGCTCGCGTGTCCCCCACTTGAGATGGCGTAACTTCTGCCTTTCATTTGCTATATGTGGACGTACGTTATCATAAAGGAGCATCGAATTTGACCCAACATTCCACAGTGGTGGTTTTCGACAGACATGCTGCCTCATACGCATTTACCACTCTCCAATGGATGTCTAGCGGTACTTGTCCTTTGGCAGCCAAGGAAAGAATATCAGCGCGTTTAACTTGTTTGACGCGTTTGGTAACAACGTCGCCATGGTTCACATTTCCGCATTCAATCACGAATGTCTGAAAGACGGGAATGCCACACTGTGTCGGTGCTTACGCCCGCTTCAAAGTCGTGCTACGTTGCAACGAACTCAAACAGACACTTTTTGATCGCTCCTCATATTACAGAAAGAAACTTTATCAGTTTATACTGCACAGATAGAATAGTTAAAATGGCTCTGAGCACTGTGGGACTTAACATCTGAGGTCATCAGTCCCCTAGAACTCAAACGTAATTAACCTAAGGACATCACACACTCCATGCCCGAGGCAGGATTCGAACCTGCGACCGTAGCGGTAGCGCGGTTCCAGATTGAAGCGCCTAGAACCTCTCTGCCACAGCGGCCGGCTGCACGGATAGACAACTCAGTTTGTTATGCCATATTCTTATCAAGTCTTTAATTTAAGCGTTTTGTTTGGATATTAGTACTTCTATATAGTTATGTAACTTTGTTCCTGAATGTCCATTGTGTTACTGCATAATTTTGTAACGTTAAAAAACGATATATGTACTTCATCCCCGCTATGTTTATCTTTCTGGATCGCCTGCAACGGGAGATAAGTCAGCATATGAAGCCGGAACATTATCATGCGTGTCAGGTAAGCTGTATGCTGATCGAAAAACGTCGTTTCTAACTGTAAGAATATTCACGTCGGTGGCTGGGTCTTTGACAAAAGCTTGTAGTAGCCATTCATCTAAGCCGAAGGGTGGCTCGGAGACATACGAGACGGGCGACCATTCTCCTTTGGTCGTCCTGTAGAAAGCAGCGCTTACCGCGAGGGCTCACGAGTCCTTACGTGAGCGCTGCTGAGGTCCTCAGAAGTCGGCGGTCACGATGGCAGGTGCCGCTGATGCGCAGTGCGGGTCCCCTCGCTGTCGTGCCGCCCTGCTCACGCTGCTACTGCGTTAACGCTCTTCTGCGCTATTCTGTGCTTGGTATCTCACACGGCTCAAGTCCCGAGGAGAGAAACCGCGCCACAGTTTACGACTAAACGCAGCGAGCTTCTTTTGTCACTTAATCTACGCGCTGACAGGCTGCTACACTGAGACTTAGTAAAGATTCTGTTTAAAAGTTAGATTTCTCTTCTGAATGTAGAAAATGTGGCCAGCCATTTATTTCACAGTTGTGTACTTTATTATGCTTATTTTATTTATTACAGAACTGTTTTTATTAGGAGGCAAGTACAAAAAACAGTAGTTTATTTTCTTACAGGAAGAAAACCACTTCGAACGTTTGGATCTGTTTGGGAGCGTGCTCGGATAGGTACGAAACCCGCTGCAAATCCCAGTGTAACATAAGTTTTCATTTGACCCTATGCGTTCTAACGAAAGTCGTCCCGCTACCAGTAATGAGTTTCATTTCTGTAATTTACCCACACGCCTTCGTTTCGGAAAATAAATCCTATCTTCATAGAATTCTTTATTATTTTGCGGCTCCTAAATATGCTGAGTGTGAGCTCATGTACACTTCACTGTAATGCAAATATTCTGGGTGGTATGAAATATTTTTCACTCGTAGCTTTTCCAATTATTTGTTACGACAGTGATCGCACATATTTACTGTTGTTCATCTGCACAAAACAAAAATAAACTGACAGATACCGATCGTCAGGTTCATTCCGAGCTACTTTGAAGGATTTTTTATGCATTTGTTTTCTCAGTGACTGTTAGCTCGAAGCAGCTCCCTATGTTACTCTGTCCCGTGCAAGCCCCTTCATCTCTGCACAACTACCGCAACTTATGTCTACTATAAACTTTCTACTTATTCATACCTAGGTCTCCCTTTACAATATTTATTCACCACACTTCCTTCCATTGCCAAATTGACAATTCCTTGATCTTTCTAGATCTGTCTTACCAACCTATCCATTACGTGCCACAAACTTCTTGTTTCTCCACTGTGACTCAGTACCTACCTCCTCACATGTTATTCGATGTATCCATCTAATCTTCATGACTCTTCTATAGAATTACATTTCAGAATCTTCTGTTCTCTTCCATAGAAGGGCACACTCGAGACAAATACCTTCAGAGAAGGGTTCCTAACAATTACCACTTTTTTCAAAAATTCTTTTCTTGCTACTACCAGTATGCACTTTCTGTTTTCTCTACATCGACCGTTGTCAGTTATGTTGCTGCCCAAATATCAAATTTCGTCTACTACTTTTGTTGTCTCATTTCCTAATCTAATTCTTACATCATCGCCCTACGTAATTGGACTACATTCAATACACTTGATCTACTTTTTATGTTCATCTTATAATCTCTTTACAGTACATTTTCCATTTCGTTCAAGTGCTCTTCCAAGTGCTTTGCGGTCTCTGTCAGAATTAGTGTCGTTCACAAACCGCAAAGTTTCTACTTCTTCTCATTGAACTTTGATTTTCTTTCAAAATTTCTCCTTTTTTTCGCAGCTTTCTCAATATGCAGACTGAACGACATGGGGGATAGACTACAACCGTGTCTCACTCTCTTCTCAACTATAACATCCCCTTCATGTCACTCGACTCTTATAACTGCAGTCTGGTTTCTGTACAAATTGTAAACAACCTTTTGCTCCCTGTATTTTATTCCTACTATCTTCAAAATTTCGGGGTGTAGTCCAGGCCACATTGCCTAAAGTTTTCTCTAAATAAAAAAAATGCTATAAACGCGGTATGCCTATCTTCAATCTATCATCTAAGAGAAGTCGTACGGTCAGTATTGCCTCGCGCGTTACTACATTTTTCTGGATGGGCCTTCTAATGACACTCCCATGGCCACTAGAAACATGATTAAATATTCCTGTTAAGAGCAAAAAGAACAAACAGGCAGAGCAGCCTCGAAACTTTCCGCTGCAAAATTGATTGTAACTACTATTCCCTACTCTTACCTGATCCTCTTTCCTTCCTAGTAGTAAATGATTTAAATAAATCTGTCCTTTGATGTTACTTTTCATTATGAATGGGATTCTAATTATTGTTTCTTCCTATCTCATACATTTTGTGCGCCACGTGAAGTAGTTTTGGGGTGACTGGATTTCCCAAGAAGTCAGTAATTCTGACGATATGTCGACTACACTTGTGGCTTTGTTTCCACTTACCTGTTACAGTACTCTATCAGTTCCTTCTTGCAGTATCATATCTCTCATCTCATCTTCATGTAATTCCTCTTCCATTTCTATAATATTGCCTTCACTTTCATTTCTCTTGTATAGCGTCTCTATATGTTCCTTTCGCTTGTCAGCTTTCCCTGATTCCGGCTCGCCATCTGAGCACCTGGTATTCATACAGCTGTTTCTGTTTTCTCTAAAGGTCTCTTAAATTATCCTATAGGAGGCATTATTCTTTCCCCTAGAGATCCACGCTTCTTCAGCCTTGCATTTGTCCTCTAGACATTGTCGCTTAGACATTTTGAGCTTTCTGTGAATAAAATTTTTCTAAGCGTCTGTATTCCCTGTCGCCTGGTTTATATGCTGCATTTTTATATTTTATCCTTTCGTCAGTTAAAATCAAAATCTCCCGAGTTATCCAGGGATTTCCACTTGAGCTTGTCTCTTCGCCTGTGTGATACTTTCTTGTCTTCACTACTTCATTTCTGAAAGCAAGCCATTCGTCTTCTGTTGTATTCCTTTCCCCTGTTTCAGTCCAGAGTTGTCGACTGCTCCCTCTGGAATTCCCAGGCACCTCTGGTTCCTTCAATTTAAACACATCCCCTCTCAATAATTTTCTGCCTTATGCAGTTTCTTCTGTTTTAATCTACATTCCACAATCAATAAACTGTGCTCAGAATCCACATGTGTCCCTGGAAATGTGTCTCAATTTGAAATCTGTTTTGGAAATGTGTCGTACCATTATAGAGTCAATCTGAAACCTTCCAGTGGCTCCAGGAGCCTTCCACATGTCCAACCGTTTTGCATGTTTCTTAATCAAAGTGCTAACGTTGTGTGTAAAATTCAACCAAGCAGTTTCCTTTATCATTACTTTCCGCCGGTCAGTGTTCTCCTACTAGTTTTACTTCTCATCGTTTTTAATCCAGAATTTCAGGACATTATTACAATCAACTCTTTGTCTTCCTTAACTATCTGAATTATTTCTTTTGTATCATCATACATTCTTTCAGTCTCTTCATCTGCGCAACTAGTTGTCGTATAAACTTGTACTTCTGTGTCTATCTTTGTTATGATAATGCGTTCATTATGCAGTTCGTAGTAGCTTGCCCGCATTCCCATTTTTTTATTCATTACCCCTATTTGATTTTGTGTTGACAACCCTGTAGTAACCAGACCAGAAGCCTTGTTCTTTCTGCCACCTTTCTTTACTAATTCTTACTATATCAGACTTCAATCTATCATTTACGATTTTAAACTGTGTAAATTCTGTACCCTATTAAGGGATCTAACATCCCGTTCACCGGCCTGTAGAATGCCAGTCTCGCCTTTCCTGATGACGACATCCTCCTGAGAAGTCCCCGCCTAGAGATCAGAATGGGGGCCCATTTTAGTCCCGGAATATTAACTGAAAAGGATGCCGCTGTCATTACGCCATATAGCAGAGCTGTATGCCAACGGGGAAATATGGCGACTGTGATTTCCACTTGCTTTGAGCGGTTCCCAGTACCAGCATAGCAAGACCATGTTGGATAGTGTTACAAGGCCAGATCAATCAATCATCTAAAATTGCTAGTGAAAAGGCTGTTGTCCTTTTTAGGAGCTACGGGTTAGTCTGTTCTCTTCACAGATACCCATCCGTTGTGGTTTCATCTACGGTGTCGCAGGTGTCCAGACTTGGGCAACGCCCATGGTTCATGGGGGAGCAGATGCCATTATCAATATAAAACAAGTAAAAAATTGAAGTGTAATACGTCAAAACATGTTGAAACATTAAATAATTTAAGCACGTTAACAAAAAAAAAAAACTGTCATTGGTCTCTGAAAAAATCCGTCTGTAAATTTTAACAAACAGGAAGCAAATTGTCTTTAACGAACTATAGTCAAACATATGTGATTACAACAGTTGAAATTAATGAAAACGATTCTTAAACGATTTCATTACGTCTAGAAAAAGTGGTACGATGAGCAAGCCTGCATAAGTCACTATCTCGATGCAGCGTGAGTGACTGCCCCTTAGTTCAAAACAAAATAACAAAAAATTTGTTTCCTGTTAGCTGAAACTCCTAACATTTCGGGTGCTCGAGTAAGTAGTACTGAGTTTGTTATTATTAATTGGTGGAACTAATACGCCTTAGAGCACACTCAATTGTTCTCTAACAATGGCCACCTGTTGAGGGACTCGCCACTACACTATTCTGTCCTCCATTATTATACATGTAAAGGTTTCATATCTAGGACTTGGGTGCTCTACATATTCGCTAGGAATTTTTTGCTACCACCTCTCCTGCACATGCTGGCTAAATAATGATGATAATAATTTCTAGGGCTAGCGAGATTCGAAGCACATGGCTCCAGGTCAAGAGCAATCGATCTAGCGTGCGTTAATGAACTCTACTGTGGAGGCAGGTTAATACAGAAGAGTTACTTGATTTCCACCGCCAATGATATTGTAATCAAGCACGAGATGCAGATCAGTAGCAGGGATCATGCCGAATCTACATACGATAAACCTACATACGATGAACTTCAGTAACAGGGATCGTGCTCAATCTACAGATGAGCGTACGAATTTGGTTTTACCGACAGTTAATAATGGCATCAGATCAGCCGCCATGTAGACGGTAGCCTCAACTGGTCGTTTGAAGCCGGCAGACTTCCGTAACACGACGCAGGAAGCAGATGGATGGCACTATCAGCATCGCTCGGCTGTAACAACTCTTACAGTTGGAAGTCAGTGACGGCGGTGCGGGCACGCCGTGGCCGGCGGTGAATCGCGCTTAGCATAATCGGCGCGGAGGCCGCGGTGCCGGCGCCCCGTGAAGCCGGTGCCTCTCTCTCTCGCTCCCGCGACTGTGACGGTGCAGGCTCCACGGAGACACTCGATCATAAACTGGGGTGGCAAAAGTCATGGCAAACCTCCTAATATCGTGTCGGGCCTCCTTTAGCCCGCTCTAGTGTAGCAGCCCGACGTCGCGTGGACCAACAAGTCGACTCAAGTCCCCTGCACACATATTGCGCCACGCTGCCTCTAGGGCCGTCCATATTGGGGAAGTGCTGCAGATGCATAATTTTGTGCAAGAACTGACCGCTCGATTATGCCCCATAAATGTTCGATGGGATTCTTCTTGGGTGATCTGGGAGACTAAATCATTCGTCCAAATTGTCCAGAATATTCTTCAAACCAACAGCGAACAGTTGTTGCCTGATGACATGACGCATCGTCATTCCAAAAAATTCCATCGTTGTTTCGGAACATGACGTCCACGAATGGCTGCAAATGGTCTCCACTAACCCAACATCCAGAGGACCCAGTCCATTGCATGTAAAGGCAAACCACAGCAATATGGAGCCACCAACACCTTGTTGTCAACTTGGTTCTGTTGCTTGGTAGGGTCTGCACCACACTAGAGCTCAGCAGGCGGCGTCGTCCTGTTAGCAAAGGCACTCGCGTCGGTCGTCTGCTGCAGTAGACCCGAATTTCCTTCTTTGTGACTCGTCAGTCTTCTGTCTGGTGTGATGCGCCCCGCCACGTATCCCTGTCCCGTGCCAACCTCTTCATCTCAGAGTAGCACCTGCAATCTACGTAATCAGTTATTTGCTGAATCTATTTCAATATCTGCTTTCTGCATCTGTTTTCTGCTGCCGTTTTTGCCCTCTACAGCTCCTTCTGGTACCAAACAAGTCTTTCCCTGATGTCTTAACACATGTCCTATCACCCTGTCCGTTCTCCTGGTCAGTGTGTTCCACACACTCTTTTCCTCTCCGATTCTGCGCAGAAACTCCTCATTCCTTACCTTATCTGTCCACTTAATTTTCAACATTCGTCTGTAGCAACACATCTCAAATGCTTCGATTCTCTTCCGTTCCGTTTTTCCCACAATCCACATTTCACAACCATACATTTTCTGAAATTTCTTGCTCGAATTAAGGCCTATGTTTGATACTAATATCCTTCTCTTGGCCAACAATGACATTTCATCCAGTGCTAGTCTGCTTCTAATGTCTTCCTTTCTCCGTCTATCATTGGTTATTTTGTTGTCTATGTAGTACAAGTCCTTACTTCGTGACCATCAACCCTGATGTTAAGTTTCTCCCTGTTCTAATTTCTGCTACTTCTCATTACTTTCGTCTTTCTTCGATTTACTCTCAGTCCACATTCTGTACTCATTAGACGGTCCATTCCATTCTGTAGATCCTAAAATTCTTCTTCACTTTCACTCAGGATTGCAATGTCATCAGCGAATCGTATCACTAATATCCTTTCACCTTGAATTTTAATCCCACTCCTGAACCTCTCTTTTATTTCCATAATTGCTCCTTCGACGTACAGATTGAACAATAAGGACGAAAGATTACAGCCCTGTCTTACACCCCTTCTAATCCGAGCACTTCGTTCTTGGTCGCCCACATTATTCCTTCTTGGCTCTTATAGATATTGTATATTACCTTTCCGGGTCGACAAATCCTGTGAACGCGTCTTTTCTGTAGTCTTGCTCCCATTACGAAATCCAGCATCGGAATTACCTCTGGTGACTTTACCTTTCTTAAAGCCAAACTGGTCGTCATCTAACACACCGTCAATTTTCTTTTCTATTGTTCTGTCTATTATGCTTGTCAGCGACTTGGGTGAATGAGCTGTTAACCTGTTTGTGCGATAATTCTCGCACTTATCAGCCCTTGCAGTCTTCGTAATCGTGTGGGTAATATTTTTCCGAGTGCCGGATGGTATGTCGCCATACTTACACATTCTACACACAACGTGAATAGTCGTTTTGTTGCCACTTTCCCCGCATTCTGATGGAGTGTTATCTATCTCATCTGCCTTATTTGACCTTAAGTCCTCCAAAGCTATTTGAAATTCTGATTCTATTACTGGATCCCCTACCTCTTCTACATAGACTCCTGCTTCTTCTTCTGTCACATCAGACAAATCTTCTGCTGCATAGGGGCATTGACTGTACTCTTTCCACCTATCCGCTCTCTCCCCTGCATGTAACAGTGGAATTCCCGTTGAGCTCTTAAAGTTACCACTCTTGCTTTTAATTTCACCAAAAGCTGTTTTGATATATTTGCTACTTGCTGAGTCAGTCCTTCCGACAATCATTTCCTTTCCGATTTCTTCTCATTCTTCATGCATCAATTTCGTCTTAGCTTTCCAGCACATCCTCTTTATTTCATTCCTAAGGGACATGTGTTTCTGTGTTCCTAAATCTCCCTGAACATTTTTGTACTTCCTTCCCTCATCGACCAACTGAAGTATTTCTTCTGTAACCCGTGATTTCTTCGCAGTTACGTTCTATGTACCTACGTTTTTCTTTACAACTTCCGTGATTGCGCTTTCCAGAGATGTCCATTCCTCTTCAACTGTACTGAATACACAGCTGTTATTGCTGTATCTATAGCCTAAGAGAACTCCAAGCGTCCCGTGTCATTCCTTAGTACTTCTATATCCCACTTCTTTGCGTATTGTTTCTTCCTGAGTAATCTCTTAAACTCCAGCCTACTCTTCATAACTACTACAGTGTGATCTGAGTCTATATCTGCTCCTGGGTAAGCCTTACAATCCGGTATCTGACTGCTGAATCTCTGTCAGGCCATGATGTAGTCTAACTGAAATCTTCCCCTACCATCTAGCCTTTCCCAGGTATACCTCCTCCTCTTGTGCTTCTTGAACAGAGTATTCGCTATTACCATCTGAAATTTATTACAGAACTCAGTCTTTCTCCTCTTTCAATGGTTGTCCCAAGCCCATGTTCTACTGTAACCTTTGCTTCTACTCCTTCCCCTACCACTGCATTCCAGTCCCCCATGATTATCAGATTTACATCTCCCTTCACGTACGGTATTACCCTTTCAATATCCTCATATACTTTATCTATCTCTTCATCTGCAGCTTGCGATGTTGGCATGTATACCTGAACCATCGTTGTCGGTGGTGGTTTGCTATCGATTATGATAACAACATTAACACTCTCTCAGCCTTACCTTGGTATTCATAAAGAATCCTACTCCAGTTATACCATTTTTTGCTGCTGTGGATATTACCCTATACTCATCTGAGCAGGAATTCTTGTCTTCTTTCCATTTCACATCACTGACCCCTACTATAGCTAGATTGAAATATGTATTCTCTTCTTCAGATTTTTTAGCCCATTAACGTCAAATTCCTCCGTACTTTCCCAGCGGATACGTTCGTCGTACGACCCGCATGGCTTTCTGCGGTTGTTTCACTCAGTGATGCATGTACGTCAGCGCCGACAACTCTACGAAAACACCGCTGCTCTCGGTCGTTATCCCTTTCACAATCGAAACATCAGAAATTAAATTTATTGAATTGCGTTGTTTTTATTAGTTTATTAGACGTGTTTTGAGACAGACATTGTGAAAGACAAGTGTTACATACATTAATTGAACACACATGAGGAGGTTTCAAATGGAGCCACTGTGCGTGAAACGTAGTTTCTTTTGGTGAGAAGGTAAAATGCGGTTCCTTTCTGCAGTTAGGCAGACAGAGAGCACTCATCCATCTACTTTTGTGACGCTCCTTCTTTGTGCTACAGTGCAATCAGTGCCTTGAGGCGCCATGTATTGGTAGATGCTTAGCTTCTGTTGTAGTTCGAAAATCGATAACAATGTCTTCAGCTAAGACACCATCTTCACTTTCATTGCGACTGTCAGTCTGAGTCTGCATCAAAAGAAATCCCTTCCAAAAAGAGCGCCAGAATGTGCTCCCCCTTTATTCTGCGAGAGTATGCCGTGTTAAACTGGAAATACAACATGGTTTTGTACTCATATTGCCTGTAGAGCCGCAATGCTTTCAAAAGGAACGACCTCAATAATTTTGAAAATTAATACATAAATTTAACTACCATCACAATACACAGAGTATAAATTTGAACAGGACAGTTTTCTGTACCTAATGCTAGCGGAAAACATGGCCACACATGTAGTTGTTCACTGGTTATGTACAGGGTGCCTACAGATATAGCTACTGTGCATATGCCACGAAATAAGAAAATCCTAAGTGGCTGCAAACGGAACTACATCGTTTGAAAGGGTTAAGTGAAGGCCATTGGCCAACGCGTCGACCGTGGTGAGAGGTGATGCCTTAAATGTGGTATTCCCGGCACACTCTTGGTACTGCGGATCTCGGAGTATTCACTTCCCAACGGTTTTCCCAAATGAAATTTGCCATGCGTCTTGCTGCAACCACCATTCCACATTCAAAATCCGTTAATTCCCGTCGTGTGGCCATGATCACATCGGATACCTATTCACACGAATCACCCAAATACAAATGACAGCTCCGCCAATCCACTGTTCTTTTATACCCCGTGTATGCGTTACTACCGCCATCTGTACATGTGCACATGGTTATGCCATGACTTTCATCACCTCAGTGCAAAGGGCGACCAGCTTACGAAACGGCGTGGTTTAGGATTTGAAGTAGCCCTTATCTTCACTTTTGGTATTATGCATGTGTTTGCGCGGAATAGTACACAGTGTTTCAAAGACTAAGAAGAGACTTCGTCGTCGTGTTATACACAAATGTCATATCATAAATTACTCGTGCGTTGGCATAACAAAGTTTGCAGTCACTGGCCAGCTGATGATTTATGCAGTCAACGTGATTGTGACAACTCTCGTATGATAACACGACAAATATTTGAGTTTCTAAAAAAAATTACATTTTGTAATGATGACTTTTTGTAGTGATTGACTTTTTTATTTGTACGTTTAAAATTTCCTTTGACGCAATCACTGAAATTATTTTGGATCGTTAACCGTTATTGGCAACTGTTGCTCATCATGACAAAGATTGAAATTTGGAAATTTGTGGTAAGATTCTATGAGACCAAACTGCTGAGGCCATCGGTCCTTTGGCTCACACACTAATTAAACTAACTTACGCGAAGGTTAACACACACACACCCATTCATGCCCGAGGGAGGACTCGGACCTCCGACAGCGGACTCGCGCGAACCGTAATAAGACGCCCTAAGACCGGACGGCTACCCCGCGCGGCGAAGATTGAAAGCCACATCAGACGAACATCAGTCAGTGCTTCTCCCAGTTTGACAAAATATTAATTGGCATCCATCTTTTTCAGTCTTTTCTGAAGATGGTCAGTTGTGGTCGATACTGGTCAACGATCCAAAGCATTTTCTCTGATGGCTGCAAAGGAAATATTAAAAAGGAGAAACAACTGATTCTGCCCTTGCAGCGGCAGTGCCATAATAGCTCACTTCTTGATGATTTTAAAATTTTATCCATGGTTTGATCAGCAACTGTAGGATGAAATCTTGTAGAAATTGTAAACAGCCAATCACTGCAAATCGGAAACTACATTAAAACCTCTTTACCATGGTTTCAACGTTTATAAAAACGTCTTCTTCAGAAGAAAGTATGGGTAACAGGATTACATGTTGTGGCAGAGGTACGTTAAAATATGCATTAGCTGTACATTGGTGAGGAAGTACCCATGACAACAGCTGGCCGGCGTGGCCGTGCGGTTCTGGCGCTTCAGTCTGGAACCGCGTGACCGCTACGGTCGCAGGTTCGAATCCTGCCTCGGGCATGGATGTGTGTGCTGTCCTTAGGTTAGTTAGGTTTAAGTAGTTCTGAGTTCTAGGGGACTGATGACCATAGATGTTAAGTCCCATAGTGCTCGGAGCCATTTGAACAATTTTTGAACCTATGACAACAACCATGTGACAGAGAGAGTGGCAGAAAGAGATCAGGACATATATATCCAATTCCTGTACGTATTAGAAACATGTTCTTTCACTTCTTTCTCGTCCACTTCAACAGACTGAGTCACAGCAAAGCGTGGCGGTGAACAGCTAGTGCGTGATAAGTAAAGGCAAACCGTGATGCCCCAATCAAAATATTTTGGCGCACGACACCTGCCACTTGATTCTTCGGCTTTCTGACTTGTCTGACCATAGCGGGAGCGTCTGCGCCACCTGACAACTGGGTCATATGACGGTTACCAACCCAGTGTGAATTGTCACAGCGTTGTTCCCTTTAAAGGTAGAAGAATCACCAGACGATACTCTTCTTTGCCATTAGACTGCGCCGTTTTGTTTGGCAGTGCGATTTCAATGTGCACCAGGACTGCAGACTTGTGGCTGCTAGGTGATAGTTAAAGCTATAAGATTACTCTTCGTCGGGTTAACGTGCCGCATGGGCAGTTGGATGGTGTAACGGCACCAGAGTGGCAGCGCCTGTGCTGAGGCTTTGGAAGCCGCGGCGCTAGCCGCAGCTGCCGGCTGCAGGAGTGTGGCCGGTGTTTTCCTAGGTGTGTGACGGCGTCCGCCGCCTGCGCGGGCGCCCTGCGTGTGGTCCCTGCCGAACAGCCACGGCGGCAGCCGGCCCCAGGCCCCAGGCCACGCGCCGTCACAGCCGCCACCGCCGCCGCCGCGACTGCCTCTCTGCCCGCTCTGTGTTCCTTCTGGGCCCGGGCATAGCTGACGCTCACTCGTTAAAAGTCAATAATCAAACACAATACCGATTCTACGCTGCTCTTGAAGGGACTCACAGAACCCAAAATGCATCTCGAGTGCTATGCAAAATAAATTATACCTCGCTGAACGACACCTTGTGTTTGTCTAATTCATTTCTGGGCCCTCATCTTTTATAAAAATAATGGTATCATCATAAATAAATAAATCTCAACAAAATGAGCTCTTAAATATTGGGTTGGTGCCTACGTATGTAGCGTCTTTCCGTAAGTTTAATAAACACAACAGATGTACATAACAGGGACTTTAGTCTCCTGCACTATTTGCAACAGTTTGCCAACGCTGGGGGTAACTTTTCCATTCCACACTCTAGGAATCACTTGCTTTTCAGGCGAACATCTCGTCGAGTCACTTCTCGAGTTCATTTTTGTCTGGAAAGGAAATTCCGTGATGGTTGTTCGATAGGAAAAGGTGAAAATCTGAGGGCGCGAGATGGGTGAAAAACGCGGGTGAGGAATGATTTCCCAACCCAACTCCTACACAGCGTTTTTTGACGCTCAAGCAGAGTGCGAGCGGGCGTTATCATGGAGCACCGTCATTTTACGCAGTTTTCCTGAGCGGCGTTCTTGGACTGCATCTGCAACTCGTCCCATTACACCTCACGGAATCAATTCGTAACACACCACACCGTCACTCTTCCACGAGATGCATAACTTCATCTTTCGTCAATGTAGGCAGGTCTTTGTACGAGGAGTTGCTACTTCATTTAGGATAACCGTTTATTTTCCTAATGTTAGCTTAAAGGCACCTTTCCTCGTCAGTAGTAACGATACGGGATAGCAATGGCCGGTGTTGTTCACGAGCCAATTGATGACGAGCATGCAGAGTTGCGCATGCAGGGTGACAATTATTGAACTATATAAAAAAACCGTAAATTGGTCACAAACTACGGGACGCACACGCTTTATTCAACATGTAAACGTCACTACAGATATTCGGATTTAGGTTATGCCATGTTCGGTATGCCTGCCATCATTGGCGATGATGTGGCGCAGACCAATAGCGAAGTTCTGCACGACCCGCTGAAGTGTCGGAACATCGATGCTGTCGATGACCTCCTGAATGGCTCTTTTCAGCTCAGCAATGGTTTTGCGGTTATTGCTGTACACCTTGTCTTTAACGTAGCCCCACAAAAAGGCCCCCCACGTGTTCGGATCCGGAGACTATGACACCCAACCGAGGTCCATGCCAGTAGCCTACGCGCACCGCAGAGCCAGAATGCGGTCCCCAGACAGCTCCTCGAGGACATCACTCTCCTGCTTTGATGGGGTGGAGTTCTGCATAATATACATCTTGTCAAAATCAGGGTCGCTTTG
The DNA here is from genome assembly GCF_023897955.1 of Schistocerca gregaria. Taxonomy (NCBI): domain Eukaryota; kingdom Metazoa; phylum Arthropoda; class Insecta; order Orthoptera; family Acrididae; genus Schistocerca; species Schistocerca gregaria. The sequence goes on along the minus strand of NC_064924.1, from coordinate 671,936,754 downwards.
GATAATGGGAATGAAATCATCCTCCAGAGCCTTCCGTGCCGTTCGATAGTCGCCGTGCCATCAAGGGATATCGCAAACGATTCGTCCGTGCCTGCACACTGACTACGACACCGTCGCCCGCTGAGGGTGAGCAGACTTCTCGGTGGCGAAATGCCGATTCTCGGTGCCCCGAATGCAACAGTTTTACACATTGACGAACCCGTCCAAATGAAAGTGGGCTTCGCCGCTAAGCCAACATGCTAATTCCCATCATGGCTCGCGGCCAGCCGTGCAGTTTGAATGAATTGACACAAACCGTTAAGAAGTTATGACGATTTTATTTCTTGCAGTTCAATGATTGTCACATGTATGACCACCCGCTGATTTTTGTGATTTTTGTGTAGAGCACCCGATTTCTGAACCTGGCCCATTGCATGCAAATGTCGCACGATGGAGCCAATCTCGAGTACACTGACGTGGATAGTTGTGGATTAATGCGTTTGAACGACACTCAAACCCCGAAGGTGTTCCTGAACATGGGAAGTCGCTAACGTCAAAACGCTACTCCTTAAAACGGGGAAACCATCTCCTTTGCCTTGCTCTGTCCACTGGCACTATCCCCACACACGGCGCAAATCTTTCTGGCTGCCTCCGCTACTGCCATCCCTCTACTGAAGTAAAGCAGAAGAATATCTCGGAAACGTTCCGATATCTCCACTGGGACTTCCGTTTTCTAGTGTCCATAGCTCGACTCATTATATCCAAATGACAAAATGACAATATGTAAACTCAAATAGCAACAATGAACCGCAAATAAAACATCACAATCCATACATAAACACATAGCAACTCCAATACCGACATGCAAAACAAAAATGTTACAAACTTATGTACTGTCAGTGGCTGGAAAAATATGCATCTACACTCCTGGAAATTGAAATAAGAACACCGTGAATTCATTGTCCCAGGAAGGGGAAACTTTATTGACACATTCCTGGGGTCAGATACATCACATGATCACACTGACAGAACCACAGGCACATAGACACAGGCAACAGAGCATGCACAATGTCGGCACTAGTACAGTGTATATCCACCTTTCGCAGCAATGCAGGCTGCTATTCTCCCATGGAGACGATCGTAGAGATGATGGATGTAGTCCTGTGAAACGGCTTGCCATGCCATTTCCACCTGGCGCCTCAGTTGGACCAGCGTTCGTGCTGGACGTGCAGACCGCGTGAGACGACGCTTCATCCAGTCCCAAACATGCTCATTGGGGGACAGATCCAGAGATCTTGCTGGCCAGGGTAGTTGACTTACACCTTCTAGAGCACGCTGGGTGGTACGGGATACATGCGGACGTGCATTGTCCTGTTGGAACAGCAAGTTCCCTTGCCGGTCTAGGAATGGTAGAACGATGGGTTCGATGACGGTTTGGAGGAACCGTGCACTATTCAGTGTTCCCTCGACGATCACCAGAGGTGTACGGCCAGTGTAGCAGATCGCTCCCCACAACATGATGCCGGGTGTTGGCCCTGTGTGCCTCGGTCGTATGCAGTCCTGATTGTGGCGCTCACCTGCACGGCGCCAAACACGCATACGACCATCATTGGCACCAAGGCAGAAGCGACTCTCATCGCTGAAGACGACACGTCTCCATTCGTCCCTCCATTCACGCCTGTCGCGACACCACTGGAGGCGGGCTGCACGATGTTGGGGCGTGAGCGGAAGACGGCCTAACGGTGTGCGGGACCGTAGCCCAGCTTCATGGAGACGGTTGCGAATGGTCCTCGCCGATACCCCAGAAGCAATAGTGTCCCTAATTTGCTGGGAAGTGGCTGTGCGGTCCCGTACGGCACTGCAGAGGATCCTACGGTCTTGGCGTGCATCCGTGCGTCGTTGCGGTCCGGTCCCAGGTCGACGGGCACGTGCACCTTCCGCCGAGCACTGGCGACAACATCGATGTACTGTGGAGACCTCACGCCCCACGTGTTGAGCAATTCGGCGGTACGTCCACCCGGCCTCCCGCATGCCCACTATACGCCCTCGCTCAAAGTCCGTCAACTGCACATACGGTTCACGTCCACGCTGTCGCGGCATGCTACCAGTGTTAAAGACTGCGATGGAGCTCCGTATGCCACGGCAAACTGGCTGACACTGACGGCGGCGGTGCACAAATGCTGCGCAGCTAGCGCCATTCGACGGCCAACACCGCGGCTCCTGCTGTGTCCGCTGTGCCGTGCGTGTGATCATTGCTTGTACAGCCCTCTCGCCGTGTCCGGAGCAAGTATGGTGGGTCTGACACACCGGTGTCAATGTGTTCTTTTTTCCATTTCCAGGAGTGTATTTTTAATGTGTACACATATTTTCGTAAATGTTCTGCATTAAACTTCAGGCACCGACGCAGCCTCATACGAACTGAACGCTGTCAACCGTGATTGCTCATTCCTATGGGGAAATTATTTCATTTTGTTTTTCAATGTTTCATTTTCATACTATGCTAATTAGTACAAATAATTTATTTGAATTGTTCTCATTATAGTCTCTACAACAGCTGTTGCAATTGTTTAAAAACTTAATTTTAATAAATACGATTAAATCTCTTACTGAGGAGTCCCAACTACTTCTTAAATGTTCCACACTCGTTTCGAACTTATGATGCCCTTTCTTATTGTTGTTGTGACGTTACTAACAATGCAAATACCTTGATCCGAACAAGATCAGTCGCTTTTGGTTAAAAAATTCTCTTCTCTTCTTCAGTGTATGGATTTCCGAATAGCCTGAAGGTTATATTCAAAAATTGTTTTGGTTGCTTTTTTAATGATGTGAGTTGTGCATTTACACATCACGTGTCATATAGAAATCAGAGGGATGCGTCTAAAAGCAACACTGCGCAGTAATACACCACACAAGTAGGATCGGAGCTCTCAAGTAATGCACCCGGAACATCATACGTGGGCCATAGGGAGACAGAGTTGCGATAAAGTTTCTGACGTCCGACTGTTGAGTGGGCAGCGCGGCTGACAGCCATGCAGAGGACCAGGCTTAAAAAAAAAAAAAAAAAAAAAGTTCAAATGGCTCTGAGCACTATGGGACTTAACATCTATGGTCATCAGTCCCCTAGAACTTAGAACTACTTAAACCTAACTTAAGGATCACACAACACCCAGCCATTACGAGGCAGAGAAAATCCCTGACCCCGCCGGGAATCGAACCCGGGCGTGGGAAGCGAGAACGCTACCGCACGACCACGAGATGCGGGCGGACCAGGCTTCGATTCTTGGTACCGACAGCGGTTTTCTTCGGTGGAAGGACTGGTACGGAGTGCACTCAGCGTCGTGAGGGCAACTGAGGAGCTACTCGACCGATTAGTAGTGGCTCCTAGGTCAAGGAAGCTGAGAACGAAAGAAAGAGCGGAGTGCTGGCCACATGCCCCTCCATACCGCATCCAACACCCGTTGGCAGAGGATGACACGGTGGTCGGTCGGATGGTGCATTGTCCGAGTAGGTGTAACTCAGGCATGCCCCAACAGCGACAAGTGTGCCTCACGAAGAGAACAAGGAATAATTCAGCCGTGCTCCAAAGAACACGTGGACATTCTGTGTGTCATGTAGCTGGACGGGTTTGTATTTAGTCGAATTGCATATAGTAAGCTGTACGAACCACAGAAAGATGTTGTTTGTATTCTCCATGAGGTAGTGTATTCATCATTCCTCGCGTACCAACTGTGTGACGTTCCAAAATGCGTGGTCGGGCATGCATATTGGCTCTCGAAACCGCAAGCTTCATTGGGCAGTTGGCGTTTTCGAAAAGCAAAAATCAAAACGTTGACTCACAATAATGTCTGAATGTATCGAACGCGATTTTTACTATATAGCGTACGCTTTAGTGTCATATTACATGAATGTCAAAACCGACTCCGCGATGTGCCTCCGGTGACGTCTATACAACCACAAATAACAGATACTCCAAACTGAAGTACGAAATATTAGAGGCTGCTTTGTTCGATATACAGATGCATCGCCAATAGGTATGAACCAGATATATTTTGTTTTTACTTTACGTCACTTACAAGTAGAAATGGCTAAAATTTAAAAAAAAATGGCTCTGAGCACTATGGGGCTCAACATCTGAGGTCATCAGCCCCCTAGAACTTAGAACTACTTAAACCTAGCTAACCTAAGGACATCACACACAGCCATGCCCGAGGCAGGATTCGAACCTGCGACCGTAGCAGTCACGCGGTTCCGGACTGAAGTGCCTAGAACCGCACGGCCACCGTAGCCGGCGCTAAAATTTAAAGACTGTAATGAAAACATTTTCTCATTTTCTCGTTTGCGTATTCTGCAGATGTCCAATCTGCGGCCGAAACAGTTAAGCATTGTAATCATGTTCTGTTATTGCGTCTAAAATAAAAAGAAGTCCGTAATTCCTTTATAGTAATACAATTGTCGTGTCCAGTAATGTAAGTAGATAACTCGGTCACCTACAGATGAACATGACTATACTTAATGGATCCATTTTCACAGTATATCTCTATGATTAAGGAATGTTGTAAATCGTCATATGTGTCTCTTGAATCCATATTTTAACGTGAAATATGGTGCACAGTTCACTAAAGAAACCTTAAGATAGTGAAATGCGCGGGAGTTATTTTGCATTTTTTTGTTCAGCCGGTCACGCCTCATTAAATACAACAGTGCGCTTTTCTAGACTCCTGTTTGCCATTGCTTCGCAGAACTCGTTGAGTAGGACCATATTACTACTGTGATTTTCTCTGAAACAGCAACTTAAACCTCTGATCATCCAACAGTGTTTTTTCTTCTTTTCTGCTTATGTGAGTAAGCTTGTGCATGCCCGTCCCTGAGACGTACCGTCTGCCACAAGGAAAATATTTTTTGGTGCTGTAAGGCGCAAGTCAAGAACAGGTGTACTGTCACATGCGTTATATATTTTTACTGCTTACATTGCTATGCAGCACGCAAAGCATGCTCGTGAGAAAGTTGTCTGCATGCTAGATGGACTGCTGTGTCTATACCTTTGCTATTCAAGACGTCGGCTACGATGAATGTTTCAGTTGCCATATTCTTTATCCGTCTTTCTACAGTTATTGTACAATTTGGATAGAAATCCGACACACTGGGTTGTGTAACAGCACACTGAAGTAAATGTGATGACTAGCACTAAAGTGCCTTGTAATTTTCTTACATGTCATTCTGTATATCCCAATGTAAAATACGTTGTCTCACACTGTGAAATTTATTACTTTGTTCACATGATCAATTTTCTTAACATCCTGAGACTGTTCAAAATGGTTCAAATGGCTCTGAGCACTATGGGACTCAACTGCTGTGGTCACCAATCCCCTAGAACTTAAAACTACTTAAACCTAACTAACCTAAGGACATCACACACATCCATGCCCGAGGCAGGATTCGAACCTGCGACCGTAGCAGTCTCACGGTTCCGGACTGCGCGCCTAGAACCGCGAGACCACCGCGGCCGTCTCCTAGGACTGTTCTTTATACAGTACAGTTTATTTTAATTCGACATTATTTCAATTAAATGAAAGTAAAGCAACATATGGGGGAAAGGCGGAGGAGCGGGGCGTACCATTGTGATTTTGTTCTGCATAGCAGGTAACGGTTGCGAAATACATGGTTTGCCACCACCACTGAAATATAAATCTTTTGTTAAGCTTTCCTTGCTCTTCTGCACGCGATAATCGTTTGGCGCAGTTGTTTATTATTGTCCTTATGAGATGATTTTGAAATGTTCGGTTGCCTGCTATGACTAAAGAGTTTGAAAAGAGTTGTCGCAAAACACAGCAGGATTCGATTGAAACTTAGTACGTGATGCCCAGGAGAGCACTATGCGCTTAATACAGGTGTCCAAGATGGAGGGAAGGAAAGTACGCTTTTTACTCTCCTTGAACTTCCAGGCCTACAGAGGCAGGCCCCGACTCAGAAGCGTGGGACGAGATCGCAATGGCCTTTCAAAGGAAACCATACTATTCTTAACCTTAAGTGATTTTGCGAACCTACAGGAAACCTAACATTTGAACTCCGCTCCTCTCGAACAGTAGTTCCCTTTTTTAAATCACGAGTGACTTGACTCATCTCAGGGTATCCTGTCTAGACCCCATACATTATTTTGACCTGTCACGATGATTCTCTGGTGTCCTTTGTGGAACTTGGCTCCCTCGACTTTACAGTAGTGAGCGGCTTCGTCAGCCGACCAGCTGGCGGAATCCGCGTATCAGCAGCGGCGCATCCGTCCTGTAGGAGGCGGAGGCGGACATCCTCCCGAGGCAGCGATCCGCCGGCCTAGGTAACTGGCACAACGGCCGGCCAGCTTCTGCTGCGGTACTCGCTCTGAGGGAGCCACGTCCCCACGGCGTCACCCTCCACTTCAGTTCAGCTGCACGTGTGAGGCAGCTTCACAATCGTTCCTACTTCGTACAGCTTTCAGAACACTCGAGTACGTTTACGCTCAGATCGGTCATCTCATGTATGACCCACTGAAACAATTTCGCACAAGGCACAGCGCATCTGACACCGCACCATGAACCATTTTTTCGTTTCATTAAGTATGTAGGGCACGAGAAAGCGACTGACTGTATGCGTACATAGGTGGCCTATACCACCACCCTCATTCCCGACGATAAAGAAGGGCATGCTCTCCAGTTTTCTTGTGTAAGGCACAGTGAACACAGAAAAAATATTTACAGAATTCCAGTTAATTATTTAACGAGAAATAATATACAAGAGGCATATAGTCTTTGAGGCATTGTCTTCATCGCTTGCTCACCAAATTTCACAAGTATTAAATAACAAAACAGCAACTGTTGGTATTTTCTGTGACCTGTCTGAGGCACTTGACTATGAGAATCACCACATCCTCTTAGATAAACTGCCGTTTAAGGATTTGATTGTCATATCTTATAGAATGTACAAGTTCTTGATAACGTAGCAGGGTAGATTCTCCTGAGAGGGAAGAAATCACTGTTGAAGTTCCAGAAGCATCAATCTTAAGTCCACTACTGTTTCTCAAATATGTAAGCGACTTTCCGTTTAATACACAACAAGTAGAATTGGTTCATTTTGCTGATGATATTAGTGCGGTACTCAGTTGCTGTACTCTGTTCTCAAGTACATACAGTAACAAAAGAAATGGTAAATAATGTTCTTCAAAGTACTGTTGAGAGCTTTTCTGCAAATGTTCTCATTCTCTGTACCATAAAGACACCACATGTTCAGTTCTGCACATCTAGAGGCACTACACAAATTATAAATAATAATTAGGGTGGACTTAAAAATTTTAGATGTTCATATTGATGAGAATTTAAATTGAAAAAAAGAAACACACACAGTTTTGAACTCTTAAAACAACTCACTTCGGCCAAATTTGCACATTCAGTCATTGCTAGTTTTGGGGAAAGCCAAATCAGCAAAATAACTTTTTTCTCCTGTATTTTGATTCAGTAATGCCATATGGAATAATGCTTGGGGTAACTCATATTTAATAAACAGAATTTGTACTCCTCAAAAACGTGCTGTAAGAATAATATGTGATGCTCACCCAAGATTAGCTTGTATGCATCTATTTAAAAGAGTTATGTTATTTATTTGACTATTGCTTCTCAGTACATTTATTTCCTCATATGTTTTCTGTAAATAACATTCTACAGTTCAAAAGAAACAATGATGTTCATCATTGAAATACCAGAAGAAAAAATGAGTTTCGTTATTTCACATTAAGTTTGCCTTTGGATAAAAAGGGGTGCGCAATGCTGCCACTTACCTAGTGAAATAGAATATCTTACTGATAGCAAAGTTAAATTCAAAAACAACCTGAAAAAATTTCGAGAAATCCTATCCCGTGGAAGAATTCCTATTTATGCAATATGTAAAAAGTGATGAGTAGGAATTACTAATTCAGTTGTCCAGTTTTTTAAAAAAGGACCTTGATTGGTCAGCAAGCAGTTATATTTCCACATGAATGTGTAATATGAATGTAAAATGATCCGTTCCACATTATTACGATTAATCGTACATATAATACATGGAACATAAAAGTAACTAGCTCACCATTTACGAGAACCTAAGTGGCGAATGACAACTTCAGTGAAGACAACGGAGCCTCTTTGGATTTCCTCGAATCCTCTCACAGCACTAGTACAATAGAAAACTACTGAAAAAATTTAACTTACTGTTATATACGCTAGATTAGAGTTTCCATGCAGCATTCTTTCTCAGATGTCGTCGACCTGGTATCTGAGAGTATAATATCGTTACAAGGCCACGTGTAACTGTGCAGCCTATAGTAATACACGAGTAATGCTGCTTTTTGCACGGAGATACTAAAATTAAATTCTTCGGCTGATTTTACCTGGTTTTTCCGACACTGTATTAAGCATTTCACGCCGACTTACGAAATGTGCAATCTTTACTTTGTCAGCGCAACATCTCTCGCGAAGACTGATGTGGTCTTCCATGAGTTACTCAGAACGCAGGTAGACAGAGATAGTTATGTTGAAGAAAGAAACAAAGCCAAACAGATAATTGCAGCATCCAAGAAGAAATCTTGGGAAGACTTTGGAAACAGGTTGGAAACATTGGGTCAAGTTGCTGGAAAACCATTCTAGAGTGTAATTAGCAGTCTCCGAAAGGGAGGTAAGAAGGAAATGACAAGTATTTTGGACAGGTCAGGAAAACTGCTGGTGAATCCTGAGGATGCCTTGGGCAGATGGAGGGAATATTTTGAAGAGTTGCTCAATGTAGGTGAAAATACGATCAGTAATGTTTGAGATTTTGAGGTAGAATGGGATAGGAATGATGATGGAAATAGGATCACATTTGAGGAAGTGGAGAAAATGGTCAATAGATTGCAGTGCAATAAAGCAGCTGGGATGGATGAAATTAAGTCGGAACTCATCAAATACAGTGGAATGTCAGGTCTTAAATGGCTGCACAGGATAATTGAAATGGCCTGGGAGTCGGGACAGGTTCCATCAGACTGGACAAAAGCAGTAATCACACCAATCTTTAAACATGGAAACAGAAAAGATTGTAACAGCTACAGAGGTAGCTACAGAGGTATCTCTTTAATCAGCGTTGTGGGTAAAATCTTCTCAGGTATTGTTGAAAGGAAAGTGCGAGTATTAGTTGAGGACCAATTGGATGAAAATCAGTGTGGGTTTAGGCCTCTTAGGGGTTGTCAGAACCAGATCTTTAGCTCACGGCAAATAATGGAGAAGTGTTATGAGTGGAACAGGGAATTGTATCTATGCTTTATAGATCTAGAAAAGGCATATGACCGGGTTCCTAGGAGGAAGTTATTGTCTGTTCTACGAGATTATGGAATAGGAGGCAAACTTTTGCAAGAAATTAAAGGTCTTTACACGGATAGTCAGGCAGCAGTTAGAGTTGACGGTAAATTGAGTTCATGGTTCAGAGTAGTTTCAGGGGTAAGACAAGGCTGCAACCTGTCTCCACTGTTGTTCATATTATTTATGGATCATATGTTGAAAACAATAGACTGGCTGGGTGATATTAAAATATGTGAACACAAAATAAGCAGTCTTGCATATGCGGATGACTTAGTTGTGATGGCAGATTCCATTGAAAGTTTGCAAAGTAATATTTCAGAGCTAGATCAGAAATGTAAGGACTATGGTATGAAGATTAGCATCTCCAAAATGAAAGTAATGTCAGTGGGAAAGAAATATAAACGGATTGAGTGCCAAATAGGAGGAATAAAGTTAGAACAGGTGGACGGTTTCAAGTGCTTAGGATGCATATTCTCACAGGATGGCAACATAGTGAAAGAACTGGAAGCGAGGTGTAGCAAAGCTAATGCAGTGAGCGCTCAGAAGTCAGTACCAAGACTAAGTTATCCGTGCACCGTTCAATCTTTCGACCAATTTTGTTCTATGGGAGCGAAAGCTGGGTGGATTCAGGTTACCTTATCAACAAGGTTGAGGTTACGGATATGAAAGTAGCTAGGATGATTGCAGGTACTAGTAGATGGGAACAATGGCAGGAGGGTGTCCACAATGAGGAAATCAAAGAAAAACTGGCAATGAACTCTATAGATGTAGCAGTCAGGGCGAACAGGCTTAGATGGTGGGGTCATGTTACACGCATGGGAGAAGCAAGGTTACCCAAGAGACTCATGGGTTCAGCAGTAGAGGGTAGGAGGAGTCGGGGCAGACCAAGGAGAAGGTACCTGGATTCGGTTAAGAGTGATTTTGAAGTAATAGGTTTAACATCAGAAGAGGCACCAATGTTAGCACTGAATAGGGGATCATGGAGGAATTTTATAAGGGGAGCTATGCTCCAGAATGAACGCTGAAAGGCATAATCAGTCTTAAATGATGATGATGATGGTTTTTTTTTTTTACAGAGAATGCTAAGAAATATACCGTTATAGAATGAATTTTCCGTCTGCGGCAGAGTTTGCACTGATTTGAAACATTCTGGTAGATTAAAACTGTGTGCTGGACCAGAACTCGGATGCGGGACGATTGCTTTTCGAGGGCAAGTGCCTTGCCGAGTGAACTGTCCTAACACGACCCACACTCACAGGAGAGTGAAAATTTGTTCTGGGGACAATCCCCCAGGCTATAGATAAGCCGTATCTCCGCATTGTCCTTTCCTCCAGGAGCGGCAGGCCTGCAAGGCATGCAGGAGATGTTCAGTGAAGTTTGGAAGGTGGGAGATGAGGTACTAGCGGAAGCAAAGATTTGAGAGCGGGTCGTGAGTCGTGCGTAGCTGGTGGAACAATTGTCTACGAAAGGCAAAGGCTCCAGTTTCCAGCACTTCATTATAATCTGCCAGGAAGTTTCATTTATCATTATCTTAATGATGGACTGTGATTTCCAGTCTGCAATAGGTGCACTCGCTTCTTGAAAGGCCTAATTTTATTTTGGTTCTTTTTTGAAGCAGTGTTGTTTTGATGTCAGGTTACGTTGCATGTAACAATGCCGTTCACATAAGAAAAACGGAAGCGCTGTCAGCCGAAATATGCAAGACAAACGAAACCAGAGAGTGAAGCTCAATAAGTAGCGTAAAAGAGTGTTGCAGTTGTCACCTCTATTTGTTCATTGATGTGCTTGAAAGGAGAGCAATAAAGGGCATCATTGCCGGTGCTGAATGAAAGACACGGTTGACAGCGTTATCTTGTCGCAAAACTGTCGACGTCTAGAAATATCTTCTGGCTTTCAAGACCGTCCCTCCAACTCTCAGTCGCTCGCCCACAGACGGAATATTCTCCGGCAGCTGCTCAAAAACCAACAGCCGCGTCCTGTCATCTCAGCACGGAGCAGAGCAAACGATCGCCCGCGCAAGCTACCAATTTCCACAGATTTATTCCCTGCGGGTTCGGTTGCTACGGCTCACTTGCGCGAGAGCGGTTGCGGTTGATCGTACTCCGGAGAGCAATAAATAAGTGGAGCGAATTAGTATGTCTTGAGAGTACCACTTAGTCTGGGTCGCCACAAAGCCCCGAACGTTAGTCCGACTGCAGGCTCAGCTTGATCAACGGGGTGGTTAATCTAGATTACGCCGTCGTGATTCAGCTCTGTGACTTCTCTCGATCTGGTGCCCAATACATTTCGAGCACAAATGTGTCGTCTGTAACCACCCCCTCTTCATTAATTTTGTTTTTGTTGAACGCACTGAGCCTGTGTCTGTGTACGTGTTGCTGACTTGGTCCCGTTCGTTAACAATTCTTACACCGCTGAAAGTTAATTCTAGGTTTGTGAAGCATAAGTTACGATTTTTTAAGTCTTAAGAAAGTGTTTACATTTTTGGCACATGAAATATGAAATTTTTTCTCGGAACTGTAGCACATATTGTTACAACAGAGTAAAAAATGCTCCTATCGTAGCACAAAAAAGACGAATATGTCTTGGACAGAGTTAGGGATTTAAAAGAAGGGAACCTGATTTTCGACGGAAGCTTCAAAGACATTTAAATAAATCACTTTACCTATTAGCGCATTTTACTTTTTAGTATTGGCACCCATTTTGTGCAATATAATGTATCGTGTCTAGCAAAGTAACATGATACATTTCATGTCGTGTAACCTGGCACATGTCATCGTGTCATCCAGCATGGCATTATCATTTCGAGCAATTCAACACACATGTAATTAAAGTTCTGGATGCATGAATTTACACTCTATTATAGATGCTCCCCCACTTTCAGATACTTCCTTTTGTAGACGAATCCCACTCTCTAGAAGTACTTACGTTTGTGTGTATTTGTTCTGACACCTCTAATCATACTTGTAACATTGTGTGGATCTAAGAGAGCTCACTGTGCCTGAGAGGTAGGGTTAACTCGTACAAAAAGCGAACATTGCAAGATGTTTTGATTTAAATGTCTTCGAAGCTGACAGATAAGTCGAAGAGCTGGTTCCTTTCTTTTACATTGCAACTCTGCCCAGAATATATTCGTCTTCTTTTATGCTATGACAGGAGCGTTTTTCATTCTGATTCGCAGCTTTCATTCTACCATAATTTTGACATCAGTTCGCCATAACTCGGTAACCGATGCAGATTTCTGTCGACTATGGCGACGACTGATCCGGCATTACACGTTTCTTATTGGCTTTCGAACCATGTCGCTTGTATCCCGGTAACTGATGAAGATTTCACAAAACAACAGGACGACCACCAATTATATGTATTTGTCTACCTTCTTACAAAATTTGAACAGACTCGCACAAAGCGGCGCGCAAAAAAAAGACCGAAAAAAGAAACTGACAGAAAACATGTCTTTGCACGTAAAATCCGAATGAAGTTAGATTTTTGAAAGAAAGGCTTTTGTTTATTACAGGCACATTAAACCATTCCCGCGCATTCAATCATGTAATAACGAATTTTCCGTGCTATGCGTAACTCGACTTTAAGCAATTGTGTCTCAACAACGGATGACGATTACTATATAAGAAATTGTTTTGGCTTTAACCATTTATCTACTTTCTTGCAAAATTTGGGCCGGTTAATACAATTTTAAAGCAGAAGTGGCGCGCTTCGAGAGCCTTCCAGAAAAACGTGTCTTTGGCAATCAAAGTCCAAACGGAACAAGTTTTTTTTTTTTTCAAATGGCAAAAACATACCTTAGGCTGACCTACACCTCGCACCGCACGATGTCTAGCGGAGTGTAGATGTTAACACTTCTTTGTGGATCAGTAGCCGACCTATTTCCAAGTGCCAGTAAAACTGAAAACTGAACTGGTACATTATTCGCCTAGAAACAACAAATCTTACACGTAAGGAATGTTATTCCGTAAGTGGTTTGCTGTACTTCCTTATTTATGCATTTCCTGCACTGTCTACTTAATTTTTTTTCTTTTAAATCTATCATTCGTGATTAAAATATTTTGTGCTCTTAATAGTGTACTCTGTTGCAGATTGAAGCCCCTATGGGTTAAGTAGTATAGAAGATTTACTTTTCTCTCAAAATACAGCTAAACAGCTTTAAAAAAATCTGATTATCTTTTTTAGTTCCGCTGGAACTTCCAGGGTGTATATGTGCTGCAACATTTCTCTTATCCTGGATCTTGAAATATGTTATGTCTGAGCCACCATTAATGTCACCAAACGTTAATCCCACAGAAGGAACGTGCATCATCCATCTGTGGCACGTGTACACCTTTTTCCCACTTTCAGTTAATTATATGTTGTGTTTTCTGAAGCGTAGGCAGAGAACCACCCAGGAATTAGCGTAGACTGATGAGACTTGTGAGCTGTCTCTTTTCTATATCAGTTTATTGCATAATGTATGTATGTAATATTTTGATCAGTTTCCTGCCGGCCGCTGTGGCCGAGCGGTTCTAGGCGCTACAGTCTGGAACCGCGCGTCCGCTACGGTCGCAGGTTCGAATCCTGCCTCGGGCATGGATGTGTGTGATGTCCTTAGGTTAGTTAGGTTTAAGTAGTTCTAAGTTCTAGGGGACTGATGAATGATGATCACCGCTGTTAAGTCATACAGTGCTCCGAGCCACTTTAACCATTCTGCTTAGCCGCTTCACGGTGTGAGGCGCCATGTCACGGATTGCGCGGCCCCTTCCACCGGAGGTTAGAGTCCTTCCTCGAGCATCGGTATATGTGTTGTTCTTAGGGCCATCGGTATGTGTGTTGATCTTAGCAAAAGTTAGTGTACGTAGTGTGTAAGTCTAGGGACCGATGACCTCAGCATTTTCGTCCCTTAGGAATTCACACACACACATTTGTGCTTAGCCAGTATACAATTCGGCAGGAGTCCACCACACCGCTACATTTACAAACACACAGACCGAGCGATGTAGAATAGTTGTTAAGACACTCTAACAGAACCACCTAGTTCATTTCAGACCAATGGTGGGTGATTTCTTTCGACAATGCTAAGACCAACTGAGCTATTTTATCGTCTCTCTCGTTGTCGATGAGACGTCACAGTGAGGCCTTCTTGTTCTCTTTCTTTTCACATCAAATGACCGACCCCCCCCCCCCCCCCCCAAAGTCAGAAAAACTCACTTCTTTCTAACCGACGATACGCTTGCTACATTTTCTGTGAATATAAGACAGTACAATGCAAGCGTCACAAAAATAGGTTTATGAAGGTCAAGTCAGTTACTTATCATTTAAAATGTTAGTAAAAACTCCAAGAAAAGAATACTAGACATCTCTATTTTTAGTCTATAATATGATGGACGACTTTCCAAAAGAAAATTCTTGCCACTTGTAACGATTAAATTAAAAAAAATTAACGGTTGCAATAAATTTTCAAGAAAAATAATTTTTTTCGTCATCCTGTGGGAAGGAACAGACGGTCTAACATTACTGTATGGAGAAAAAGTATATGAACATTTTCAAAGATTATAGACGCATATCATGCGCATTTTATCGTGAAAACATGGAAGTATTCCGAGATTAAAAAAAAATGAAATGCCTTAAGAGGTGAAACAGTTTCGTCTGTGTAACGAAAAATAGTCAATGATGAATTTGCATTCTGTCGGATCTCTTAGGAACTTCCAACGAGAAGGTTGTTAGAAAAACTATAAAAATTAATTCTGGTAACGTCTGAGACATCGTTACTACATTGTGTCACCTGTGAACGCACATTTAGAGTGATCGGCCAGAACATTATGACCACCGGCCTACTATCGACATAAACCCGTCCACACGACAGCAGCGTCACCTGGCGAGGAATGGCTGCTAGTAAGACGTAGTACCAGTGAGAGCGCTGTCCGTGTGTGGAATGGGGACGGCGCGCCATCTATCTGAGTCTGACCGAAGGCAGATCGAGATGGCCAGGAGGCTCGGCGCGGGCATTTCGGAAAGTGCACGTCTTGTCGCCTGTTCGAGGAGTGACGTGAGTGTCTTCAACACATGGCGCAACAAAGGCGAAACCATTTTCAGACGTCTTCGGTTGGGAGGCCACCCCTCATTACATATGTTGGACGTCGTTGGCTTGGCAGACTGGTAAAACAGGACAGGCAGCGGACTGTCACGGAACTAAAATGAACTGGCTGGGCGGAGTAAAAGTGTGTGCGAACACACAGTGCACCACACACTTCTAACGACGGGCCTCCGCAGCCGACGACCCTTGCACGTGCCAACGATAACACCACGACTGAAGTGGGCACGTGGCCGTCGGCACCGGACGTCGGCGCAGCGGCAGAGCGCTGCACGGTCTGGTGAATACCAGTACCTTCTTCATCGTGCCGACGGGAGGGCGCGAATCCTTCGTCTTCCAGGGGAACAGCTCTTTGACACCTTCACTAGGGGACGGAGACAAGCTGGCGGCGGCACCATTATGCTCCGCGAATACTCACGTGGGCATCCATTGGTCCAGCGGAAGCACGTGTAAGCACCATGACTGCCAAGAAGTATCATACGCCGGCTGCACACCACATACGCCCCTTCACGACGGTCATGTTTCCCGACAGCAGTAGCATTTTTCAGCAAGATAATGCGCCATTCCACAAAGCCAGGAGTATGTTGGAGTGGTTCGAGGAACACAATGGCGAATTCCTATTGATGTGCTGACCCCTCAACTTGGCAGATCTGAACCCTATCGAATATATTTTAACGTGGCATCAGAGCTCACGGCCCATCTCCCGGTAATTTACGAGCATTATGTGACATGTGTGTGCAGAAGTGGTGCCAACTTCCTGCAGTGACCTACTAAGACCTCATTGCTTCCACGCCACGACTCGTCGCCTCTGTTATCCGTGACAAAAGTGGACACATCGGCTGTTTTGTAGGTGGTCATAATGTTCTGGTTGATCATTGGATTTGCGACAGGCTCCGCGCGCGGCAGCGCGGACGCACTTCCATGTCGCCCCACGGTTTTTGATTCGGCGGCTTGACCTATTAGGACAGAGAATATCCCTAACTCCCAAAATTTACAGCTGTTACAGACCTTCCATCACTATACTCATCAGCCAAAATGGCGCTATAAGCTGTACAAAAGTAACCATAGGTTTTGGAACGACATTCAATTGAAGCCGAATAAAATGTATTATCTTGTTCGTATGGTTTTGTAAAACGCAAGTTTCATCTAAGTGCACTACAGGCCCGTTCTCCTCGGCACCCAGTAAGCGCATTGCACGCAAAACTTCACTCTTGCTGCTGCAATGCCTCTGCACATGGAGCTTTTGTCCATCGTTACACTTTCTGAATTGAAAGTCAAATGAGCAAAGAAGACGAAGAATGGAGGTCTCTGTGCCATAATAACGTTTCCCAGAGATCACTCCGTATTTTTCTGGCTGTCTCGTGCTTTTCTCTGCTCTTGTAACGAAGTACAGTTCTGAGCACTAACTTCTTGTTAAAATTGTCGGATTCCGTAAATCTCTGTTCACGTTTATATCCCATTCTTGGAGAATCACACACATGGTTACATCTGGAGATTTATAATCTGTTGTAATGTTCTGAGGCACGGTGGAAACTGAGAATAACCTGGAGAGGTTAACAGCTGACCCACTGTGACACCCCAAAGTACCTCGGAGTGAAATTGGACCGGTGCCGCACCTTCAAGGACCACTGTACAGATACAAACATGAAAGTCAGTGCGAGGAACAACATTATTAGGAAACTGACCGGCAACGACTGGGGAGCACACCCACAGGGCCTCCGCACATCTGCCCTCGCTCCGCTGCTGAATATGCAGCACCTGCATAGCAGAACTCCAGCAATGCCAAACAGGTAAATATTGCCCTAAATGAAACAGGACGGATTGTACTTGGCTGCTTGCGGGCAACCCCTGTTGACAAAATCTACCACCTCATGGGGGTGGCACCTCCATACATCCGATGAAGAACAACAGCTGAAGTGGAAGGAAAAAAGCTGGAGACGGATCAGAGACACCCACTGTTTGGATGCGAACATCAAACACCAAGACTCAAATCGAGAAAAAGTTTCCCGCGGACAACGCAACCAATCAAGACATCACCTGCAGACCAGAAAACTCTGGCGTAACTCACCATCAGAGAAATATTGGGACAACCACAAGGAAGAACTTGCTATAGGTCATCATCTCCCATACACGACATGGGGATGTACTCAATAGACTGAGGACTGGAGTATCCTGGTCTAAGGAGAACATGAAGAAATGGGGACACATCTCAGGGCACGGACTATGTGAGTGTGGTGAAGCTCAAGGCCATCAGCGCCCACTCAACTGCAGGAAACTGTCGAAGCCTATGTCCATGGACGATCTGATTATCGCCAATAATAAGGCAGTCCGTGCAGCGGAATTTTGGGCAGCATATGGAATATAAATATACACATATTCTCTGTAATACTTGTCATATATAAGTATGATATGCTATGTATGATAAATTATATTTAATATGTTATGTTCTGGACACGTATAATTAAATAAATAAAAAATCTGGAGATGCTGCTGATGTCAGAATACTTTTATTGCTGCATAAGACGATTCCGAAATACCACAACCTTTTGCTCTCAGTTTATGAATTAGCGCAGTATTTATGTTATTGCTGGTTTCTTTACTGGTTGGCCACATCAGTAAAATAAGTTTCGAATGTCTTGTCGCCCTTTACCCACACCAACCGGTGTACCCTATACGTTGGCCCTTGGACCTGCGTTACGCTCACTACAAAACACAAGTCAAAGCACCTCTTCCACGGAATACTGAAATTACACGTAAACCCACGATACCGCGCGGCAGCGCAGACGGTTACCCTTCATTGCCACAGTGTGTGTGTGGCAACAAAAGTATCAAGCGAAAAAAATCACAGCGCTTCAGGTCTCTAGATGTCACTTAGTGGGTGCGACCTTAGGTTGTCTATTTTGGTGGCCATCGCTAGGAATAATTGAGAAGAAGAGTGCCAGAACAAACATCATCGCTGAAAGTAAAATCAGATACACGAAAGAATATGTCAGCTGAGCATTTGGGACCTACTAGTTCTTTCGTTGGCGGCAGTAGGCGAAGTTCTGTAGACACACTGAAGAGAGGCAGTGTAGTCAGCAGTGTCCCTCTGAATCTAGGTCCTGCAATCGGCTATTGCAGCAAAATCCGGCGTTAGCGCAGCGGATGCGGTAGACGGTTTGTAATCCGGCAGTTCAATTTTATCTTCTATCAAACAGTACAATGGTAATGACACTCGGAAGCTTGAGCAACACTTTTATGCTGCTATTGTACAGAGAAAATTTATCGGTGGATGGTGTTGTGTAAGACGTATTTATCACGGTGACTCGCATGCCGGTAAAATGTTATTACAACGAAAGGCTTCCATCAGGCTGTGAACAGCCTGACATTACAGGTATTGCAAGCGAAACGTAACAGCAGACAATTTGCGTGCTGGCATACAGACGAGACCACTGCAGTCGGCTGACACACGTCATTCAGTCGCACGGCCCAACGCGGGACGCCCTGCGACTGTTGCCTCGCGGTACGCAAATGAAGCGCCGATATGCGATCCGGCGAGGCAGCAGCGCCTTTCAAGGCAGAGAGCCGCAGACGCGCGGAATATCGATTGTCGCTGTCCTTCCAGAGTCCGGCCGATACGACACGACGCCGACGTGACAGAATAATGCTCACCCGCTGTCGTCGTTTTCTAGGATCTCTCTGCGCTGCCACGACCCATTTGCTTTCCGTGAGGTTTATCGACGTCCGTTTTACGACAAATATCCGACAGTATGCCGTAATAATAAATCGAGCGTACCGTGCGGCATTCGTTATTTCCGACAATACGGCTGAGTGTCGCCCGTTCATTTCCGTGTCTCGTGGCGATGTGCCTTGTCACACTCTGCTCAGACGACCACACAGACATCCATCATTGCTATTTGCGCACTGAATAACTGTGTCAGTGGACTTTCACAAACAGTG
The DNA here is from genome assembly GCF_023897955.1 of Schistocerca gregaria. Classification (NCBI taxonomy): domain Eukaryota; kingdom Metazoa; phylum Arthropoda; class Insecta; order Orthoptera; family Acrididae; genus Schistocerca; species Schistocerca gregaria. The sequence goes on along the minus strand of NC_064924.1, from coordinate 671,917,425 downwards.
TCCGCACAAAGGTCTGATCTTGGATCACCCACAAGAGAATATCTTAGCGTGCAAGAACTGACATCCTGGCTAGGTTCTCTATCAGTTTTTTTAAATCATACAGTGAAATTGTTTTTGCCTGTTGCAGGTGGCCCCTTTCCTCAACTCTCGTAACTCAAAAGGCGCATCCTCGTTGACACTACATTTGGAGTTGGTCCCGAAATTAAGTTTTTCTTTTTAATCTTCGTAATGACCAATTCCGGCCATGTAACAACTCTCTCTGCTTTATTTGTCGATCCTATTTTTCCGGCACACCTTCACCTTCTCATGTTACCTTGTTCCTGATTTTTTATTTTATCTTACGTGAAAGCATCATTAATTTAGTATTTTAAACGTAAAAAAAATGTTGCTGTTATTTCCGAATTTTAGATATCGTTTCTTTCTGATAATTTTATTGACTCTATGACCTTTTATTGCCTTCCTTTTCCAGGAATACAAGAATATTTGTTTATTTAGCTTGTTATCATTGATTAGGCAGAGGTGATCAGGAAATATTGAAACTGGCTTTGCCGTTACTTTTGAGGTTTTCTCTGCAAGATGTCCCATTCTTCTTGACCACCCTAAATCACTTTCTGTCCAGAGACAGAATAGAAAATGTATCAATTAAGTGGTCCCGGCGGAGGTTCGAGTCCTCCCTCGGGCATGGGTGTGTGTGTTTGTCCTTAGGATAATTTAGATTAAGTAGTGTGTAAGCTTAGCGGCTGGTGACCTTAGCAGTTAAGTCCCACAAGATTTCACACACATTTGAACATTTGTCAATTAAGTATTGTTTAGTAGGCAGGTGGACACTAACCAGCATGACTGCCTTTCTTCTGACTTTGTTCGTCACGAAGATACAAACTTTTAAGTTGTGGGCTATATTTTTTATTCGGTAATCTACTTCCTCTTCTCAAGCAACGTTCAAAAATATACACAGTGTATCATTCACGTAAACTTGGCGATATTAAAAACGTGACGCGAAACTGACTTTGACTGTCGTGCAATGGTTCAACATGCTGAATTTGATGGTAAACAAATGTATACTCGAAGAAAATTCATACCGATCATGCAGTCAGTTTTGAAAAGAGGACAACCTGCATTTCCTCGTCGTGTTAGTTAAGAGAAAATGAACGGATCCCTAGGTTACGGTGTGTATAGGAAACTAACTACACATTGACCTCTGTTTCCACGCATTGAGCCGTCACCATTCGTCACGAAGACCTTGATGTGTTAAGGACTCTATTCCATAGAGCTCAAACGTCTTCAGGCAAGGAGAGCCTCGCTGAAGAATTATATCACCTAGCAATAGTGTTCCGAATTATCAGGTGCTCATTTCGTCAATCTGAGCGACATCGTAGTCAAAATCAAGAACTCCTGAGAAACGGGTTGAGACTGAGACAGAGAAAGAGAAGGCAAGAAACGCTTATCTACCTTCTATTGACATAATTTCTTGAAAGATGGGTAGACTCTTACAAATTTTTGTTTTTGACTGACCAGTCTTCTGACTGATAAAAATGAAACGAGCGTGTGGCATCGTCGCCCGGGAGGCCCCACCCGGGCGAGATTGGCCGCCAAGTGCCAGACGCCACACTGGGCGACCTGCGCGCAGGTGATGAGGACAACGCAACACCCGGTCCACCCAGAAAATCTCCAGCCAGGCCGAGAATCGAATCTGTGCCCAATTGCATGAGACGCGAGCACGTTACCACCCAGCTAAGCAGGCGGACTTCTGACTGATACTGTACACTGACAAGCCAAAATATTTGACCACTGGCCACCGCCACGATGGATGCCGCCTGGTGGCATTGAGGGCAAGTGACGAAGTAACAAAAGTATGTAAGCGGAGCAGACCCCCCCATTTTTATGAGCGTATCACACCACTGCTATAGACACTGGCTAGTTTTGATCTATATGATGGAAAATATGCTTCTTCTCAATTAAAATGTCCACATTCAAACATACTTGCCACTTGAAACGGCTTAAAAAAGTTTGGTACCACGCACAGCGCCTCAATGGAGGTCGTGCCAAAAGACCCCGGGGATTCTGAGTGAAACACTCCTCTGGCCGCGCCTCACAATGGTTTTATGCGTGCCTTAGCATAATCGATGTGCCCTAACACAAATCGATGTGCCCTAACACAAGCAGCAGGAAAACAAGTTATTGACTCAAAGAGTGGTGTGTAAAACGTCCTCAGTGTCTGTGCATCAGTTTCATTGCTTTGTTAATTGTCAGTCTGGCATCTTCGTTAAAGTGTAAATGTTCGTCAAAATAAACGCCAAGGTACCTTATCAACAGCTTTCCTTTTTACATATGTGTTGTTTAACTTCATATTGCATTTCTTTTCAGCGTGCCTCTTAGAAGTAAGTAAACAGTTTTGTTTGTTGCTATTGTGAGTTTGTTGTTCGTGCACAATTCTGCGACGAACGCGAGGAGCCGCATGGCTTTACTCTCTAATTGGGACCTTGAGTCTGCAGATACCGTGACCTTAAGGTCATCAGCAGACGCAATCACCCCGTTAGCCAGGCCATTGTCTTCTAGTGCATTCAGTAGTGGTCCTATGGCTACGTCCCACAAAATCGGTCCGCATATTGATCCTTGTGGGCAACCCCTTTGTTACCCTTTTTATAGCCTTTTGGGACCAGTCCTCCATTCCACTATCCTGTTTTTACAATAATCTCTAAAGCTGTTGTATAGGGCCTGTGGAACTTTCATCTCTAAGTCTTGCAAACAGCGCCACCTATCCAAGGTTGTCGAAAACACCAGCTGTGTCAATTAGAATTGCCACTTTGTATTTCTCATATATATTCTGTGTCACGATTCAAAAGTAGGCTCCCGCGATTGCGCACGACCGGAAAGACGGAATTCGCGATTCTGGCCGCGCGCTCGACGCAAGGAGTTTGCGAAATCGGCCACAGTGGAAGATGTGGTGGGGCTGAGCCGTGCTGGCGCCACGCGGAGGAAGTCGCGGCAGGAATGCTGATGGCGCAGAGTGTGGCGGGCGGCGCGGTCCGCCGACGGCCGGCTCAGCCGGCGCCTAATGGTCCGCGTCATGATACACTCGCTTCCCCTGCCCTCAATTACGGCCGATTTGTTTGTCGAGTCCGCCTCGTCTCGTGCACAATCCCTGGGAGCGGCGACGACCGCATGACCCACCCCCACCATAGACGCCTGACCAGCGATTATGAATATTTATGAGCAGGTTCGTGTGGGACGATCGTCCCTTGACCACCAGTTTCGACCGCGCGAACTATCAGAAAACATCTGTTCCACATTTACCGTGCATATCCAATTAGAGTTGTTTTGAGTTTTTGTCTCGTGTCATCTGCTGCAGCTGTACAGAACACAATGTGAAAGACGAAAACTGCATCGAAGCTTGTCGAATAGTTATGTGAGGTCTAGTCTTTTGCTTTCAAGATGTTCATCTGAAGATCTATCTTACCCCTAGTGAGATAAGCCTCTACATCCTTACATTTGTCCTCTAGCCATCCCTGCTTAACCATTTTCCACTTCCTGCCGATCTCATTTTTGAGATGTCTGTATTCCTTTTTGCGTGCTTCATTTACTGCATTTTTATATTTTCTCCTTTCATCAATTAAATTCAATATTTCTTCTGTTACCCAAGGATGTCTACTAGCCCTCGTCTTCTTACCTACGTGATCTTCTGCTGCCTTCACTACTTCATTCCTCAAAGCTACCCATTCTTCTTCTACTGTACTTCTTTCCCCCATTCCTGTCAATTTCTCCCTTGTGCTCTCCATGAAACTCTGTACAACCTCTGGTTCTTTTAGTTTATCCCGGTCCTATCTCCTTAAATTCCCACCTTTTTGCAGTTTTTTCAGTTTTAATCTACAGGTCATAACCAATAGATTGTGGTCAGAGTCCACATCTGCCCCCGGAAATCTCTGTCTTACCATTATATAAGATATCTGAAACCTGTCAGTATCTCCAGGCTTCTTCCATGTATACAGCCTTCTTTTATGATTCTTAAACCAAGTGTTAGCTGTGCAAAATTCTACCAGGCGGCTTCCTCTTTCATTTCTTAGCCCCAATCCATATTCACCTACTAAGTTTCCTTCTCTCCCTTTTCCTACTCTTGAATTCCAATCACCCATGACTATTAAATTTTCATCTCCCTTCACTACCTGAATAATTTATTTTATCTCATCATACATTTCATCCAATTTCTTCATCATCTGCAGAGTTAGTAGGCATATAAACTTGTCCTACTGTAGTAGGTGTGGGCTTGGTATCTATCTTGGCCACAATAATGCGTTCACTACGCTGTTTGTAGTAGCTTACCCTCACTCCTATTTTTTTTATTCATTATTAAACCTACTCCTGCATTACCCCTATTTGATTTTGTATTTATAACCCTGTTTTCACCTGAGCAAAAGTCTTGTTCCTCCTGCCACCGAACTTCACTAATTCCCACTATATCTAACTTTAACCTATCCATTTCCCTTTTTAAATTTTCTAACCTACCTGCCCGATTAAGGGATCTGACATTCCACGCTCCGATCCGTAGAACTCCAGTTTTCTTTCTCCTGATAATGACGTCCTCTTGAGTAGTCCTCGCCAGGAGATCCGAATGGGAGACTATTTTACCTCCGGAATATTTTACTCAAGGAGACAGTAAACCTGTATGCCCTCGGGAAAAAATTACGGCTTAGGTTAGTTAGGTTTAATTAGTTCTAAGTTCTAGGCGACTGATGACCTCAGAAGTTAAGTCGCATAGTGGTCAGAGCCATTTGTAGCATTTTTCGTAGCCGTGTTTGGAGGCAACCGGTCAGGCTGCACGCCTTTGGCACACTGCCCGTGCAGCAAGGTGGAGGTTCCCTACTGTTTTGGTGTGGCATTACGTGGGGCCGACGTACGCCGCTGGCGGTCACGGAAGGCACCGTAACGGCTGTCCAATAGGTGAATGCCATCCTCCGACCGATAGTGCAACCATATCCGCAGCATATTGGCGAGGCATTCGCCTTCATGGACGACAATTTGCGCCCCCCCCCCCCCCCCCCCCATCGTGCACATTTTGTGAATGACTTCCTTCAGGATAACGATATCGTTCTACTAGAGTGGCCAGCATGTTCTTCAGACATGAACCCTATCGAACATGGTTCAAATGGCTCTGGGCACTATGGGACTTAACATCTGAGGTTATCAGACCCCTAGAACTTAGAACTACTTGAAGCTAACTAATCTTAGGACATCACACACATCCATGCCCGAGGCAGGATTCGAACCTGCGACCGTAGGAGTCGCGCGGTGCCAGACTGAAGCGCCTAGAACCGCTCGGTCACAGCGACCGGCCTATCGAACATCCCTGGGATAGATTGAAAAGGTCTGTTTATGGACAACGTGACCAACTAACGACTCTGAGGGATCTACGCCGAATCGCCGTTTAGGAGTGGGACAATCTGGACCAACAGTGCCTTGAAGAACTTGTGGATAGTATGCCACGACGAATACAGGCATGCATCATTGCAAGAGGACATGTTACTGGGTATTAGAGGTACCGTTGTGTACAGCAATCTGGACCACCACCTCTGAATATCTCGCTGTATGGTGGTCCAACACGCAAAGTGTGGTTTTCATAAGCAATAAAAAGGTCGGAAATGTTGTTTATGTTAATCTCTACTCTATTCGAATTGTCGGTACAGGTTCCGGAACTCTCGGAAGCGAGGTGATGCAAAACTTTTTTTGATGTGTATATTTAAAAAAAACGCGTCGTAGAAAAATATAATTCGATCGCCCTTTATGCAAGACCATGTGTCATTAATCCAGCGCGCCGATGGATCCGAGCAGCTCAGTTTTCCTGTGCTGTGCGCTTACGCTATACTGTGAGGTTACTAGGAGACTTTAGAAAAGTAAATAACAAATTCGTGATTGTGCTTCACATTCCGATGCTATACGCAGAAGCGCTGATGAGTAACCTAAAACGTTAACGGGTAGACTGCCGTTAAGAGTACAGGAAAGGCTGCGGTTCATTGAGAGAAGTTGAGGCTTATCTGCGGCAGAGCGCTTGCAAAACATCCGCGTGGCCTACTTCGGTGAACTGTTAGAGCACGTAGACTCCCTGGGATTGTGAGCTGAGTCGGAATGCTGGCTAGCTCACAAGGCCACAGTCTGTCGGTCCAGTTGCGAGGCCTCCCTAAGGATACCTCTGCGCTGCCGTTCCACCCGAAACCGCTCCACGCAGGTACCCCTAGATATGTGGTGGGCGAGACCCAAAGGCAGGTCGCTGATCGAATGCTCAGACAGTACCGAGGTTTTCATTTGCTCCTTTAAGCTCCGTACAGACTATGCCGTATGAAAACAGTTCAGAAAACTAGATCATTTTTGTAAATCATGAAAATGATGGTTCTTCTTCACGTCCGCAAGGCACGTAGGAAGCTACCCGTACTTTCGCTTCTAACAATTTCTTCTCATTAAAAACGGCGTACTAACGTCTATTTTATAGGAAGACTGTGGTGTTTACCAGCCAGTAGTACGGAGGTATATTCTACATCTACGCATATACTTCTCAAGCCACCATACGGTGCATGGCGAAGGGCACCTTGTACCACTGTTAATCATTCGCTTTCATAATCAACAATTCTGCAGCAAACCGATGTCAAGGATCCTGGTGTAATTTTGAGAGTCCGTTGTTTTAACCTATCCTCTTATTGTACGACCAGTGACGACACGCTGGTATGTCGTCTCTATAAGATGCGTTTACCCTGAATTTGTATGCATTAGATGCTAGTTTGACGTTAAAATTTTCCATAATTGTACCATTGTGTACATTACAGTTGCGTCCAGTTAATGTGAACAGCCGTCGGAGTGGCTCTATATAATAATTTTTCTGTACAAATGATCTGAAGACGGCGATTTAATTTCGTGGAAACTAGTAATCACTGTGTATTTTTGTGCGATCTGAGCGAATAAATTTCTGTAAGAAGACGAACAACAGCGTTTATAAACATGAGTCATCTGCGGTTTTTTCCTAGTCGCTTGGGAATTTGCGCTGGGCGAGAGATTCGCAATAAATGCAAACTATGTAAGGGGCCAATGAAGAAGGACACTCTCTGTCAAACCGAGTTGGTAATCCATCCGGACCTAGTGACTTATTTGTTTCCGACTCTTTCAGTTGCTTCTCAACGCTTGGGATGCTCTCGCTGATGTAGAAATCAAGCCATTTTTACGAGATCTACTTAAAATCTTCTGGACCTCATGTATGAACGGAGCAAGTTCACACGACAAGTGGTTGGACAATCGTGTTCATTCCCACTAAAGACGTCTTCAGTCCTCAGAAAAGTGACCAGAGATGAACACAGTAACTGATTCATAAGTATTTAGTTTATCATGTCTGATCTCATTTTGTGGTTTTGGAGTGAGTAATCCAATACAGTAAAAGGTATATGCTGTCATGTTCTACATATAAACTAATCAAACAGAACATACGAACATCTTCCTGCCACTGTAATAAGCACGTGTAGATAATGTGGAGAGCACGAGACGTCTTACCAAAGGAATACAACAAAATGTTGAACCATACTATTGAAAATTAGCGAAAGAGTTCGAGACCCTAAAGCGCCTTAAATGTGTTGGGTGTTAGTAAAATCATTTAATTCTTTAGCTCGGAACTTACAAAGCAGAACAGGACACTGTGTTTGAACGGTTTTGGATAGAGAGGCACTGCATCACTCGATTGTCAGACAGTGACTCAATGTTCTTGCTAAATCATCTCGATGGTGGTGTCGAAGTTTGCGATATTTCAAAAAAAAAAAAAAAAAAAAAACCGCTGGCTTGGCAGACGCGCACTGAACGAGAAGGCGCACTGGTTAAGCACACTGGACTCGCATTCTGGAGGATGACTCAGGTTTTCCGTGATACCCTAAATCACTCCAGCCAAAAGACCGGATGGTTTCTTTTGAATGTGCACAGCCGTTTTTCTCCCCCTTCCTTGTACTCCGCCTCTAATGACTTCGATGTCGACGGGACGTCAAACCCTAATCCTCCCTCCTTGACAGATGCTCTTCGGGATGTATAACGCCGAAATTGAAATATTCACCACTATCTTAATGGGGTTACGCTCATGTTATTTCCGTCCATTTCCGTCCGTTCTCGGCTTATTTCCTCTCGAATAGCCAAAAAATGTTTCACGGGGCAGTTGTTCTGACGCTACTCTTTTCGTAGCCGTAATGTTCTGGTTGATAAATACACATATAATAACTTGTACAACATATGTGGATCTGTGTAACCCAAACTTGAAATTCATCACAAGTAATTCGTTACTTTGATTTATGTGCAGAAATAACTTTCAGGATTCTCCTTGCATTCCATAACTGATTTGTCTAGATATTGCGTTCCTTTTAGTTATCCATTTCTTCATTGAGAATTCGTAACAACGATTCAATAAGATTGTTCAGAAAATCATGTGGGGATATATCCTTACATTGACAGTTAAACTGAGGCTGTAACCGTTAGTCAACGGAAACAGACGTCTCTTTTCCCAACATGCTCCTATTGCACTGTCTAACTAGTGAGAATCGTCTGTATTAGACGTGTCGGCGGATTTTACATTGAAAAAAAGTGATAAACTAATAGTAAAAAGCCTCGAAAACTCCCTTAGCACATATCCATTTGTTCGATAAAATAATACTATCTATCTAATTCGCCAATTTATTTTGCCTTGCCCGCCTAGATCACTAAAAACTGCCATTAAATCTCTTCTGTTGTTATTCGTTGTTTTATTTTTCTATTTGTGTTGTATTTGTATAGCACTGGTCCGCGTGGCTTTCTTTCAGAATAAAGACATCCCTTGACAACCCAGCTAGTGAGCTACCATATCACCTCTCCCTCCACCTTTCCATCTACAGATTTCTGAATTCTAACGAGTCGATTGCAGCGGAAAGTGCGGCAGTACGGTGCCTGGTGGAACTTACTGCAGCAAAGATTCACTGTCGTATGCCATCGTACTTTACATATATTAGTATGACGTCATCATGACGAAACTATTAAGAGAGAACGAAACAAACATTTTGTCCTAAATCATTCCGGTTGGCTACACGAAAACAGTAATATTTTCAAGTATCATCCATATCCAGAGACATATGCGTCTACGTGAGCATATATCTTTGTACTAAATGTAATGGTCACTGCCTTTGCAGTTTGTTTTTCTTGTCCTGTTGCATACTGCACTCCATCACCTTTAGACCTGTCTTAATATAAACGCCAGTCAAGTACTGTTAAAAGGCATAAAATGTATTTCAGATTTGAAACTGGAGTGTTCAAAGGACTTCCGAAGGCGGAGAATTGAAGGGACGACGCGGGAACGCGGATTAGGAAGAAATGCCAACCTTCTCCAGTATTCAACATGTGCAGTTGCGTCATTATTTACAGTGTCTAATGACTCGCTTTACTCGCCTCCACTTAAAGTTTGCGTCACTGCTGTTGACGTTTCCAAGCAGTCGAACACTCTGAACCCACCTCCAAGTGAGCTGCTATTCTGTTTAAACTTCTCTTAATGAGCAGTAAACACAAACTCGTTAGCACCGAACTCCAGACGCTTCGGTTGTTTAGTTCCATCTATAGAAAGCATTGAGAAGAACGTGTTAAACCTACATGTGATTCACATATTACACAACTTCTTATAAGTGTAAAACTGAATCATATTTACCTTCAGTTTTTTGCGATCTCAGATTGTAAAAAAAAAAAAAAAAAAAAAATGTTTTTCCGTTGTACTCATCGATATTTCGGCAGACTCCTCCGAAACCAGCCCTTTTACACTGTCTTGGTATAATTTGGTGCGTAACTTTCGTAAATCAACAATCACTGCAGATGATGATGAAAACGTCTAACATTCCGCGTAACACATTGACAATACAAGTTTTCTTTCTGTTTCTACAAAATCTAACTACCAGACTTCTACAATTTGTAATACTAATGCCTTATCCTATTTCTGAACATCTCACGTGTTAATAGAGGGATGCTGACTCATTTTTCAGGCTAGCAAATGGGAAGTTTAGGTGCACAAAACGGTCCAGACATCAGCTGGTAGTGTGTGTAGTGATATGAAACAATGTGTACTTAGTGTGTGTAGTGACTGGGAACGGGAAATGAATGGACAGTTTAGCACTAGCCATTTATCATTATTAAATAATTTGAAATTTCCTGGCAAACTGTATGCCGGAACGAGCCTCGAACTCGGTACCTTTGTCTTTCGCGGTCAAGTCCTATATCTCGTCTCCTACTTATAAAACATTACTGTACACTAGGGATAAAGCGTATAAGGTAGCACTTTTTTAAACAGACTGGTCTTGTATTCATGAGGTCAACTTGATTTAGATTTTCCGTGATTTCCCTAAATTACTCCAGGAAAACGCCGAGGCGCTTCCTACTATAAGACCAGTTGGGCTAATAGGTCCGTTTCATCTCCTTCAAAATTAGTCATCTCTTTGTTGGTCTTCCTAAAGATCTTTTACTTCTTGGATTATATTGTTTTATGGTTTCACCTACACCTGTCATATGGTCTATATCAGGCATAGTCAACCTTTTATAACTACCTTCCACTTTTTTATCGCGGTTAATAATAAAAATTTCTCATCGCGCACCGGTCGCACAGTTACGGTGATATATGACTTTTTTTGTCATCAGTCTTCTGACTAGTTTGATGCTGCCCTCCACGAATTCCTCTCCTGTGCTAATCTCTGTGTTCGTCTACAGTTTTTGCCCTCTACAGCTCCCACTAGTTAGTACCATGGAAGTCATTTCCTCACGTCTTAACAGATGTCCTATTATCCTGTCCCTTCTCCTTATCAGTGTTTTCCTTTCCTCTCCGATTCTGCGTAGAACCTCCTCATTCCTTACCTAATCAATCCACCTAATATCCAACATTCTTCTGTAGCATCACATCTCAAATGCTTCGATTCTCTTCTGTTCCGATGTTCCCACAGTCCATGTTTCACTACAATATAATGCTGTGCTCCAGACTTACATTCTCAGAGATTGCTTCCTCAAATTAAGGCCGATATGTGATATTAGTAGACTTCTATTGACCAGGAATGTCTTTTTTTTTGCCATATCTATGATGTCATCCTTGCTCCGTCCGTCATTGGTTACTTCACTCCTTAGGTAGCTGAATTCCTTAACTTAATCTACTTCGTGACCATCAATCCTGATGTTAAGTTTCTCGCTGTTATCATTTCTACTGCCTCTCATTACCTTCGTCTTTCTGCGATTTACTCTCAATCCATATTTTGTACTCAATAGACCGTTCATTCCGTTCAGCAAATCATGTAATTCTTCTTTACTTTCACTCAGGATAGCAATGTCATCAGCGAATCGCATCATTAATGTCCTTTCACCTTGAATTTTAATTCCATTCCTGAACCTTTCTTTTATTTCCATCATTGCTTCCTCGATGTACAGATTGAACAGTAGGGGCGAAAGGCTACATCCTTGTCTTACACCCTCTTTAATACAAGCACTTCGTTCTTGGTCATCCACTCTTATTATTCTCTCTTGGCTGTTGTACATGCTGTATATGACCCATCTCTCCCAATAGCTTTATTTTTCTCAGGATTTCGAACATCTTACACCATTTTACATTGTGGAACGCCTTTTCCAGGTCCACAAATCATATGAGCGTGTCTTGCTTTTTGTTTAGTCTTGCTTCCATTATTAACCGAAACATCAGAACTGCCTCTCTCGTTCCTTTACTTTACCTAAAGCCAAACTGACCATCATCTAGCGCATCCTCAATTTTCTTTTCCTTTCTTCCGCATATTATTCTTGTAAGCCACTTCGATGCACGAGCTGTTAAGCTGATTGTGCGATAATTCGCGCACTTGTCAGCTCTTGCCGTCTTCGGAATTGTGTGGACGATGCTTTTACGAAAATCAGATGGCACCTCTCCAAAACACTGGAAGAAGAGTGCCTGTGCTTAGGCCGCCGTCATACTCGGCAGCGATGGTCTTCCGCGGTAGTGCCGAACTGCGATGCATCGTTCTGTATCTGCATCTACATCGATACTGCACGAGCGTATGGTGCGTGGCGGGGGATGCCCTGAGCACTGTGCGACGCCGTTCGTCAGCAGTCCTTGCCCGTCGGTCGCGGCGGCTGGTGTTTCAGCAGTAGCGGCAGTCAAGGCCTGGGACGATAATGGCCCAGACAGGTTACTGCGAGTCTCCGAGCAGCGGTGCCTAATGACACAGGATACTGCGGGGAGTCCACTACTTGTTGTCGGATGGCAGTTGCACAAGTGAAGGGGTTACGGCGCGTCTGCTGCACAGCACGGCGGTCCTGCCTTGTGGTGGCCGGACGTGGTCGACGGGTATCTCGGTATGCCTGCCCTCACGTTCTCGTACAGTCCAGCTTCGGGCCACTGTCACATTCGACTGCGCCACAAATCCGAGTATTGTACAGTCACAGATGGTAGGAACCAGTTTTACTGATTAGCGTCTGAACAATTAAGAATTTTAACTGTGAGAGGGGAGTACGGGTTATTCGTTCTTTTTCCGTAGGTCAGTACAGGATTCACCGAAAACAACATTTCTAACTAGGGTACTAACGGAATGCGTACTTCGTTAAATAATTCCTGATATCATATGTTGTTGTTCTGTTGTTCAATCCAGAGAACGGTTTGATGCAGGTCTACATGCTACCCTATCCTCTGCAAGCTTCATCATCTCGAAGTACGTACTACATCCTTCTGAATCTGCTTACTGTATTCATCTCTTGGTCTCCCTCTACGATTTTTACCCTCCACGCTGCCCTCCAATACTAAATTGGTGATCCCTTTTTCTAGTCAAGTTGTGCCACAAATTCCTCTTCTCCCCAATTCTATTCAGTACCTCCTCATTAGTTACGTGATCTACCCATCTAATATTCAACATACTTCTTTAGCATCACATTCCGAAAGCTTCTATTCTCTTCTTGTCGAAACTATTTATCGTCCACATTTCACTTCCATAAGTGGCTACACTCCATACAAATACTTTCAGAAACGACCTCCTGACACTTAAATCTATACTCGATGTTAACAAATTTCTCTTCTTCAGAAACGCTTTCCTTGTCATTGCCAGTTTACATTTTATATCCTCTCTACTTCGACCATCATCAGTTATTTTGCCCCCCAAATAGCAAACCTCCTTTTCTGCTTTAAGTGTCTCATTTCCTAATCTAATTCCCTCAGCATCACCTGATTTTATTCGACTACATTTCATTATCCTCGTTTTGCTTTTTTTGATGTTCATCTTATATCCTCCTTTCAAGACACCGTCCATTCCGTTCAACTGCTCTTCAAGGCCGTTTGCCGTCTCTGCCAAAATTACAATGTCATCGGCAAACCGAAAAGTTTTAATGTCTCCCCCATGGATTTTAATTCTTACTCCAATTTTTTCTTTTGCTACCTTTACTGCTAGCTCAGTATACAGATTGAATAACATCAATATACAGATTGAATAACATGGGAGATTGCTAAAACCCTGTCTCGCTCCATTGTCAACCACTGTTTCCCATTCCTGCCCCTCGCCTCTTAAACTGCCATCTAGTTCCTGTACAAATAGTAAATAGCCTTTCGTTCCATGTATTTAACCCCTGCCACCTTCAGAATTTGAAAGAGAGTATTCCAGTCAACATTGTCAAAAGCTTTCTCTAAGTCTACAAATGCTAGAAACGTAGTTTTGCCTGTCCTTAATCTGTCTTCTAAGATAAGTGCTAGGTTCAGTATTGCCTCACATGTTGCAACATTTCTACGGAATCGAAACTGATGTTCCCCGAGGTCGGCTTCTACCAGTTTTTCCATTCGACTATAAAGAATTCGGGTTAGTATTTTGCAGCTGTGGCTTACTAAACTGATAGTTCGATAATTTTCACACGTGGCAACACATGCTGTCTTTGGTATCGGAATTATATCATCAATAGATATCTAAAGTAGAATTTTAACCTAAAGAGAGGACATCACTTCATCCATTCTGATCGTATTTGGTCACCGAATATTTGGATTAAATCAACAAAATTAATGCAGAGCTTAAAAATGGAAGCTTTCCGTGCTTTTGTCGACTGAAACAAAGTGCAAATAAACGGATACAGGAATAGACAGTAAAAAACCGTAAAATGCGTTAACTTCAGCAGCCAAAATCTTTGCAACCAGTAGTTACTCTTGGCTGCTACAAGAGGAAATATTTTGTTAAGCATGACAGCCAATCGTGCAATATATATCACCCTAACCGGAATACGGAGATAAAGGTAAAATTTTATTTCGTTTTACAATAATAGCAATATTTGCGCTACCATCTGGTACTGAAAATTTGCTTCTGCATCATGTTGGTCACTGGTACAGACGACAAAATCCCGAGTTCCCAAGATACGGACAACATTTGAATTAAAAAGCAAGAATGTCCGGAATATACATTATAATGGAGGACTTGTGGTGACATCTTCAATGAAGGAGTGAAAGGTTCTGCAACTTCCCACAAAGCCGATCCTGAGAAAAGACGTGAGCACATGACTGACTACCTCAACACGTAGCACGTTTTTCGTTCCCCTTTTCAGCTTCCGAAACTTGCTGCCACGGCGGAACCTTTCGTATTTCCTTAATAGGCAACTCTACCAGATCCATTAGCTCGACCTTCATGGTCTGCTTTTGGTAAAATTTTGGATGAGTTATTAAGGTATAGCTACTTTCTGGGAGTCAGCGTCATCAGTCCGAGAACCCTGTTTGTGTCCAGTAGCAACATCAGAGATACAGTTTGATTCAATGTGGTGACACAAACTACAAAAAAGAAAGCTTGTTTTTAATTTCACTAGTGACACCAACACACTTGAAAGGTCTTTCTTTCGTTGCAATTTGCTTCCTGGTTTCCCAGATTGTCAGAAAAAGTGTTTGTAGGTCTTTTTTAGTTTTATTTCGCTTTTTGCACAGTACAGAAAATTACTGGGGGCAAACGTCAAGGAGTGAAAAGTTCTGCGACTTCCCACAAGTTAGTTTCTAATCATCCTGCGTCAGAAGTATTTTAGAATTATGAATGACACAAAAGGGAAAGCAGTGTTACAATTCTAAGAGGTCAAAAACAGCGATCTACAACTACGTTAGGAGCAATTCCGTAAAACACTTAACTGTCATTACATGCCGATTTTACTCGAGAGGGAGCGGTGTAACGCTTATATTCGCTTAAACACTGTGTAACACGTATGCGTGACTTTTAATTCCTGCCGGTTGCGGTGGTCTCGTGGTTAAGGCGCTCAGTCCGGAACCGCACGACCGCTACGGTAGCAGGTTCGAATCCTGCCTCGGGCAAGGATGTGTGTGATGTCCTTAGGTTAGTTAGGTTTAAGTAGTTCTAGGTTCTAGGGGACTGATGACCACAGATGTTAAGTCCCATAGTGCTCAGAGCAATTTGAACCATTTTTTTTAAGTCCTATGTTGGAAACATTTCTTTTTTCTTCGATTAACCTATAAATTTTCACCTGTAACATTACCAAGTGTGATCATTCCCAGACTCAGCCGATAGTTAGATCCTCACTTCTATTCATCTGTACTTTCAAAGTCCGTAACTAAATTTTAGGAAACAGACTTCATACCAGAGTCTAGTTTCTTCGCCAGGCATTCTTTCAGTTCCGTAGTCGTACACAAATCTACTACACTCCTCGAACTGGGTACAGAGCGCATGAAACGATACGCTAATACTTTGCGCAAGATCTGTTGTAACATTGATATTGCATATATGGTTATTATATTATAAAAACATACACAAACTTAATCAGAGTTCTTTGATCCGCGCGGAACTGTACGTTGGAGAATAAATCGGGATGGTCGACAGTTGGTACAGAACAGTGATATTTCGAAATGCTGCACTGATTTGTCTACATGAATGGGGATTGACATTATAGTCTCATTAGAATTAGTTGGTTTCTGGCTTTTGGGGTCCAAAGCGGGACACTGCAGGCAGCAACCACAGCGCTCCGCGACGGTAACAAATCGTTTTAAATTCTCGCTCTCCAAACATCGAGTAAAAAATATGATAATCGCGTACAATATGGATCTTTGTAGTGTCTCCAACAATGTCAAAAATCTGTTCTTCATTCTATAGTTTCTTGATAATGATAATAATAATAATAATAATAATAATAATAATAATAATAATAATAATAATAAATTATTATTATAAAGCTAAATAATAATAATAATAATTTATTGTTGTTTTGTTATTATTTTGAAATGGAGAAATTTTTGTGACCAGATAACTTTTTTTTATTACCTGGATACCTCAGTCGGTTGCCTGTGGAACTGCGTAGTTTGTATCTGCTCTCTGTCTGTGTTAAACTTGTATGAAATTGAAAATTTCTATCTCCTGCAAAAATCACGTATAAATTCTTAAATGCACGTTCGGTATAGACAGACCTTTATGAATCCTCCCATGTGCCTCTTTTTCAAGTACATTATCTAGTCAAAAGTATCCGCGCACTACTACGTAACGCTAAATTGACCACTAGATGTCAGGAGAGGAGGGCCTGCCACTACAAAGGGAGGCGGGGAGTGTTGTGTTGTCAGAAGAAAACCAGTAGCAGCAGAGCTCCGTGACTTCGAACGTTAACTAATCACTGGATGTCACCTGAGTAACAGATCCATCAGGGACATTTCAAACGTTCTGAAGGTGGCCAGGACGACTGTTGGTGATGTGACTGTCAACTAGAAACTCGATGGAACAAACACAAGTAAACCCCAACAGGGACCGTCAATAAAGGCAAGGCCTCCAGTCCAGATTGCATACCACTCAGGTTGCTTTCAGAGTATGCTGATATAATAGCTCCATATTTAGCAATCATATACTACAGCTCGCTCACAGAAAGATCCGTACCTAAAGACTCGAAAATTGCTGAAGTCACACCAATACCCAAAACGGGAAATAAGAGCAATCGGCTGAATTACAGGCCCATATCACTGAAGTCCATTTGCAGTAGGGTTTTGGAATATATACTGTATTCGAACATTATGAAGTACCTCGAAGAAAACGATTTATTGGCACGTAGTCAGTACGGATTCAGAAAATACCGTTCTTGCGAAACACAACTAACTCTTTATACTAATGAAGTAATGAACGCTATCGACAGGGGATGTCAAATTGATTCTATATTTTTAGATTTTCAGAAGACTTTCGACATCGTTCCTTACAAGCGTCTTCTACATCCACATCCACACTCCGCAAGCCACCTGACGGTGTGTGGCGGAGGGTACCTTGAGTACCTCTATCGGTTCTCCCTTCTATTCCAGTCTCGTATTGTTCGTGGAAAGAAGGATTATCGGTATGCTTCTGTGTGGGCTCTACTCTCTCTGATTTTATCCTCATGGTCTCTTCGCGAGATATACGCAGGAGGGAGCAATATACTGCTTGACAGTTGGTAATGGTCGCTTGTATGACGTTTTCAATCAGTCTTACAAATACACGTAGTCCACTCCAGGGCCACTCCTTACTGGTTCTCTGCTTTGCGTGCATCAATAGGAAGTGTGCACTGGAGTGGACTGCGGTCGTTTGTAGTCCCAGGAAAGACTGAAAACGCCAAAGAAGCGACCATTACCAACTGTCTACACAGCATCGGACTTGTGCACCACATGGTAGAGGACACGCTGTGATAGCGTGTCACCGTTGTTGTGTGACGAAGCACAATGGAGCAAGACATTCTGCAGAATGTTTTGAAGAACAGAAAATTGTGTGGAAAGTTTGTCCCGCGTAAATTGTCTCCCGAATAAAAACAACGACGCATGGTCGCCTGTTGCGACTTGATTGAAATCCAAAACGCATACAATTCTTTTTTGCAAAATATCATCACGTGTGACGAAATTTCGTGTTATCAATACGATCAGAATACGACAAAGTGCAGAAGTTCACATGAAGGGTTGACGCTTTGACAACGTAACTGACATTTAAGCGAAATGGCCCGTGCCAAAGGACGACTTTTTTGACTGTTTCACACAGTTCTATCGACGTTCTGTGCGTTCTATTCAACTGTGGAGGGTACCTGAAGGAGATAGAACAACTAAGGCATTAAAATCATCCACTTGTTTCTACCTTTTATTAATGCAGTCTCGAAACTTTTTGACCGGTTCCCTGGCTCTTGCCAAGCATCTCCCCCATACCTTTTTTGATCGACTGCTCGCCTCCGTCCATGTTCATTGAAATGGTCGTGTAATCCGGGTCTACCTTTATGCAGGATATCAGAGCCCCTGACTTGAGGCGGGTCTACATTGTCCGCTGTTGCCGCCGTCGGCTAACTCGCCTCCGAGGAGGGTCCTGGAGGACGAGGGCCTATTTGTTCCCTGCAGGGGTGAGCCACGCACCACGCACCACGCACCACGCACCACGTACCACACACGTGCCGCGACAATTTATCGGAGGGCCGCCGCGGGCCCGGTGGTCGCCCGCCGTACACAAACACCCGCGGCCGCTCCTCCGGGAATTTGTTTGCTTTGGTACCGCGGCGCCTGGCCGCCACGCCGCGCCAGATAAGCCGGTACTTGTGCTCGCCCGGCCCAGCTGTTTATCCGGGTCCGATTCCACGGCCTCGCGCCTAAATCTCCCGCGTGTGTACCTCAGCAGTCCGGCTCGCGCGTACCGTACCAGTTCCTGCTATCCTCCCGCCTTTGGGACGTTTCCACTTCCGACGAGACGCCACGACGTTCGGATCATACGTTCACTTTGAAATTTGTACAGTTTTAGTAGCCCATTAGGATTACATAATGTGCAAGTAGTAAGGGTTCTACGTAGACACTTTTCATAAAATCGCAAAAAAAAAATTCGCAGTGAATATACAGGGAGAACATTAGTGAAATGGACAAACTGCAAGGACGGATTGCTGTCTGTAAATGGAGGAATAAAGGTCCTACGAACACATGTCCGGAAATGCATCGATGCTAAGATAGATGGCGCTGACGAATACAATTCCTCTGACCTCTTGCCGTGTGTTCCTTGTGTGTTTCAGGCTGTGTAATTCACTCAGCGTACTGTAAGCAGCAGAGTGGTCCGGTATTCATGTTGGGAACAAGCGGAGGTGGTGCATGTGTACGGCCACGTAGATGGAAACGGTCGAGAGGCAACATGGCTGTGTTAAAACAAGTACCCTTACGGACACCAACCACATCACACATTATTTCAAGCCCTCTTTGGGCGTCTGTGTGCTCGTGTGTCCTGTGAGGCAGACGAACGTGCAGCGAGGCGGCGTACTGTGTGCACACCTAATTCTGTGGAGAGTATGAGCTCCAGGCAAGTGGTACGCCAGCATAGTGTAAGCCAAAGTACGGTTATGTGTATCGTGAGTGACAACAGGTATCATCCCTGTCATCTGTAACACACAAGGAACATGCGGCACGTGATCAAAGGAACTGTCTTTCGTCAACGCCGCCTACCCTGGCAACGATACGTTTACGGACATATGTTCATAGGACCTTTTTTCCTACATTTCCAGTCAGGAATCTGCGCCTGCACTTTGTCGGTTTGATTGGCGTTCACCCTGTAAACCCTCATTCGCGTCTTTCAGCACTAGACGGCGACGCTTAAGTGGTAAGCGTTCAAGCTCCGCAATCGGTGAATCGCTGGATCGAATCCCTAGCAGTTGCTTTTTTTAAATGCGTATTTTCATCAGCAATGGTCATGTTATTTCACATATATGACATTTCAAAGGTACAAGAATGAAAAAAAATACGTTCATTTGAATGAACTTTGTATAGTTTGTAGACACCACGCGTTCTTTTGACAGTTTTACTAATTTTATTTTTGTCTCCAGCGGAATATATCCGGCTTTTGCATTCTTTTCGGCTAGCTCATTATCCTCACCATCGGAAAAATCTTCAGCTTCATCGAACAGACCTTCTTCATCTACTTCTAATGAAGCATGTCCTCGTCGGTAATAAGTTTCTTTTGTCCTAACAATTCACGGTAGACCGATAACGCTTTTCTCCAGTCGCCACAGCATCTATAAAAATCGTTGCTGATGATTCTGTATCAATAAGATGGACTGTACGAAGAAGACTATCACAGTGCACGAACGCATCTTTTAACCAATTTTTGTAAACTACATTAGGCGATGCATTGAATCTGCATGACATTCATCATCCGCAGTAGTTGATAACTTAGTGATTTTTTTAAAAATTCGCACATATACTACTCGTTCTTTGTACAGTTGTTCGGCCTCATCTCCTACGCAAGTTAACTGCCGAACAGTGTCTGCAGGTCGAAACATTGAGGTGAAACCAGTTCTGGGTACGTTACTCGATTACGGGATAACAGATTTCGCAAATCACAACAGGTATAATTTTTCAGGGAAACTTTATGCCTTGGGTCGTTTACTCGTCGACTTATTAAAAAAATAATACAGACAATTACCAATGGAAAGTCAATAAAAGTTCATACATATACACGTTCTTTTTTATTTTATTACCTTTCAAATGTCGCATATCTGAAATAATGTGACCAATCTTGAAAAAAACATTCATTTAAAAAAAAGATGATCAAATGGTTCAAATGGCTTTGAGAACTATGGGACTTAACTTCTGAGGCCGTCAGTCGCCTAGAACTTAGAACTACTTAAACCTAACTAACCTAAGGACATCACACACATCCATGCCCGAGGCAGGATTCGAACCTGCGACCGTAGGGGTCGCGCGGTTCCATACTGTAGCACCTAGAACCGCTCGGCCACTTCGGCCGGCAGAAGATGATCAAGACTCGATCCAGCGAGCCACCGTTTATGGAATTCGAACGCTGACCACTAGACTCCTGGACCCTCGTGCTCAGAGTCGCTACGCACAGCGATTTTATTTGAAAGTGCCTAAGCTGTACGCCTTACTACTTGCAAATTTTGATATATACAGAGGGTGTTCCAGAAGTGATGGCCAGTATCCTGGAATACGACAGCAATGACGATTCGAAAAAAATTAAATGTCGTGTGGCTAGGGCCTCCCGTCGCGTAGACCGTTCGCCTGGTGCAGGTCTTTCGATTTGACGCCACTTCGGCTACTCGTGCGTCGATGGGGATGAAATGATGATGATGAGGGCAACACAACACCTAGTCCCTAAGCGCAGAAAATCTCCGACCCAGCCGGGAATCGAACCCGGGCCCTTAAGATTGACAGTCTGTCACACAGACCACCTTTTTTTTTGCCACTTTTTTTTTGGGCGGTTCACGAACACTAAATGAAATGCATCCTCTGCAAAAACAAAAACAAAACAAAAAAATCATTGTAAAACAAATCACAAATGTAAAGGAACAGGGATACAGGGATGTTTTTTTATTCATTATATTTATTTATTTTCCACAATCACCCTGTTAAAAGGAACATGTAGATCATGTAGATCATTTCATGGTATAGTATGTGCATTACATATGGAGCAGTGAGAGAAGCGTGCGGTTCATTATCAGCTGTCAAATGTGCACACCGACTGCACCCGGCACATCCCAACTGCGTGGGGGGTGGAGGAAGACTGCCTGAAAATAGTTGGCAAAGGTTTTCCGATAGTGTGACCATCTGTGAACCTCATTGTGGGCTTGCTGTAAGAAATACAAAAAGTCGAGTCGCGACTTGGCAGCATCCCCATAGAGGTACGCGATCGTCCAACCTTTGACCCAGATGATTGACTGTGATTTAGTCGCCGAAAAATAGTCACTCTCCGGATGTAAGAAGGAAGTAGGTGTAATATGTTGCGGGGTCACACGGAGGTAGCAAGCCACCATCTGTCGTTCTAGGAGCCATACGTCCTCCACCGCGATACAAGTTAAGCGGTGATGGTCGTCATCCACTTGGCGACATTTCGGGCACAGTGGAGTGTCCACTAGTCCAACTGCATGGAGTCGTTGGTTGGTGTTGAACTTGCCACAGGTGACAGAGAACCACAGTGCCCGAACGAAGGTAGGAAAGAATTTTTGGTGCACATGTCTCCAAATCTTCGGCCAATGCAACGTGGGGTGTTTCAGTTCAATGACATTACGACTTATCCGTCGTAGCAGCCAAACATAAAAATCCTTCGCGCATGGTGGTCTCGTGCGCGGAAGCTCGTCCTGATATAACTAAGTTCCACGATAAATGTTGATACATGCGCAAAATGTGGCGTAATGTTGCCCACCGCCACCGGAGGTGTGAGTGACGCTGTAACTAGGAGATCCAGTAGGCGGGATGTAAGGGAATCACGCCCGCTACGCCATTGCTTGTACATCGTGGCTAGAAGGAGCGCCGTCGCTCGGCAGCGAACATTCGTAAGTCCGAGTCCCCCCTTGACCGTAGGGAGCGTGAGCGTTGCGTATCGCACCTTGAGGGGCGACCCAATCATCACAAAATAGCCTAGTGCTGATTGAAGTCGATGCCCGAGCGTGAGTGGTAGGGGCAGGATCTGCGAAATATGCACCATTCGAGAAACCACATAAGTGTTCAGATATTCGACTCGCTGCAAAGGATCAAGGCGCCGTAGGAGATGTTGGCGGACCATGGTACGTGTTGTCTGTAAAATACGTCGGTAGTTAACTGCCGCAGTATGTTCCACAGATGAGGTAAAGGTCTATGCCGAGATAGCGGAATCGTTGCACATAAGGAAACGGACTGATTTCTTCCGGCGTAAGGCCCTTCCAACCGGCATTGCCGCCGATTTGTTCATGTTCACTGCACTACCCGCCGTCACACTGTGGTCCGACAACAGTTCAAGGACCGTCTTCACCTCTTCCTCAGAACGAACGAGCAGCAGGAGGTCGTCCGCATAAGCACGACATTTGAAGGCGTAGCCCCCGCAGTTCCACCCCAGAAAGAGAATTTGTTAGCCTCCCAATTAATGGTTCCAACGCTATCGCGAACAGTAGCATAGAAAGAGGGCAGCCCTGGCGAATGGAACGTCGAATTTGAATGGGCCCTGCTATACGCCCATTAACGTGTACCAAGGATTGTGCGCTCCCATAAATCCTTCTAATGAGACCAGTAAAACAGTCTGGAAATCCCATTTGTCCCGGTACAGCGTACAGATAGTTGTGGCGCACCTTATCGAAAGCACTGTCAAAATCAACCGCCACCATCGCCGCTTTAAGCCGGCACTCCTCCGCCAGCGCTATCACATCACGGCATTCGCCAGTAGCTGTTTGCACATTCACCGATCCACCCGGTGTCGTCTGTTCTGGAGAGAGAACGCTACGAATTAACATACGACATCGGGACGCTAGCATCCGTGCTAAGATCTTATAGTCTGCATTAAGTAGGGTGATGGGGCGATAATGTGTGACCGTAATTCCTGGCTTCGGTTTATGTACTGGCACCAAGAGGCCTTCCATAAAAGCCGGTGGAATAGGCGCATCGGAATTTAACAACTCGTTGTACATTTCCGTCCATCGCGGTGCCATTTCGTTGCGAAATTCTCGATAAAATTCAGCAGGAAGTCCATCAATGCCTGGGGAGCGATTCAACGCACCCTTTGCGATCGCATCATGTACTTCCTTACAGCTAATAGCTTCCAGTAAGGTTCCAGCGGCTTCCACCGTTAGTGTACGGGAGACGTATGTGGCTATACGTTCGAGGTCATCAACACGGGCTGCTTCCTCCCGATAGATGTGTTGGTAATGGTCGACGAATGCAGAGACAATGTCCGCTTGACGCGTCACTCTTCGGTCTTCGCGGCTAATTAACTCCCGTACCAAAACGCGTCGTCGGTGCTTTCGTTCATTCACGACGAGGTGCGTGGAAGGAATCTCGTGCTTTATCGTATCGTGACATCTGGCGCGCACCATGGTTCCCTGAAGATGTTTCCGATCAACACGGGCTGCTTCCTCCCGATAGATGTGTTGGTAATGGTCGACGAATGCAGAGACAATGTCCGCTTGACGCGTCACTCTTCGGTCTTCGCGGGTAATTAACTCCCGTACCAAAACGCGTCGCCGGTGCTTTCGTTCATTCACGACGTGGTGCGTGGAAGGAATCTCGTGCATTATTGTATCGTGACATCTGGCGCGCACCATGGTTCCCTGAAGATGTTTCCGAGCTAAAGCCACTACTTTAGCTTTTATCCTTTTGCGTTCGATCCAGACGTCCGGTCCCGGTGGACCATCGTCCAGGTCGCGCAGCGCTGCAAAATAAAAGTCAGTCGTACGGCGGCGCCATTCTGCCATCTCCCTGCTATATGAGATGAACGTACGGCGAAGCGCCGGTTTAGCACAAGTCAGCCACCAATCAAGCTTCGTCGCATACCTTCCAACCCTTCGCTCGCACATCGTCCATGTCTCAAGGATCCGTTGACATTCGGGATCATGTTGAATGTTTAATTTCCACGGGGCCTTGCTGTTCCACACCTCTCTACGGGGAAGAAGCACCGTACAGATGTAAGCGCTGTGATCGGAAAATGCCAATGGCCAGCGTTCCGCGTCCTGGACATCATTTGCATGAGCCCGTGAGATATAAATGCGATCTAATCTTCTCGCCGAATGACTTGTCACATAGGTGTATCCCGGTGCATCTCCATGTTGTAATTCCCACGTGTCACTAAGTACAAGGTCGCTGACAACGATTCGCAACTCCTGGCTGATGTTTGCTTGCGGCCATTGGTCTTTCTGGCTGAGAACACAGTTGAAATGTCCACCAATTATGACACATTCATAACGTCCGTGGAAAAGTGGGGTAATATCTTCTGCATAAAATCGCGCCCTTTCCCGCCGCCGATTGTTTCCCGACGGTGCATAAAGATTGATGATGAGTGTCCCAAACGTCGTGGAAGCCATTCCCCTGGCCGACGGAAAGTAACACACGTTTTCCAAGGGGAAGCCATCTCGCACGTAAACTGCCACCCCACTCTAATTGTGATCTCCATGTGACGAATAGGATTGGTAGCCTGCGATGTGTGGGAGTGCAGCTATGTGGACTTCCTGCAGCAAAGCAATATCCACATCAGATGCCCAAATCGTTTCCTTCAGTAGGTGTATTTTGGTCGGTGAACGCACGTCATTTATATTTAATGTCGCAATACGGTTCACATGGCGTTGAATTCCACTTTGTCGAGGCGCAACAATATCTCCCTGCATCGGCGCTGGGGGCTGAGTTAGAAGACGTTCTCTCGCCCCTCTCTCTTCACCTTCAGCAATTACTAGGCCGTCTTCGTGAGTGCCGGCTGCCTCTGTATGACGTCCGGCGCCTCCTCAATATCGTCATACCACATCTTTGCAGGCAGTGATATATTCGTGTCCATAGCCACAGCATCTGCGTCTGGAGAGCCAACTGGCTGTGGTTCCTCTTCAGCATCACCACGTCCCGCTACCGTCAATGTGACAGACCGCTGCGGGTCTGATCGAACAGTTTCCATTGCCTCATCCTGCTTCGTAGAGGCTGTTGTGTCGTCTTGCTCCACAGGCGCATAGTCGTCGGGGCAAGGGGAGTCATCCCTAGGAGATGTCGTGCGACGACGCCGTTTCCTCCTTTTCGGGGAACGTTGTTTGCGTGATCTTCCTTCCGTGTCCTCAGATTGTAGAGAATCACGGCTGCCCGACAGAAAAGCATCCGTAGGAACTGGAAGTGTTTCGAGTCCCATCGTTGTAGTTGGCGGGAGTTCGGTCGTAACTGATGTTGTCGTCACAGAGTGCGTTCCAGACGGAACAGCATCCGTAGTGGCTGGAACTGCTTCGTGTACTATCGGTGTCCTTGGTAGGAGTTCGGTCTCAACTGATGTTGTCGCCGTAGATTGTATGCTCGATGGAGCAGCATCCTCTGTCATCCCGACGTCTGCTACAAGGTTTCGGAGAGTGCCATCGGGAACTTCCACCGGGGCTGTGTCCTTTCGGTCATCAGCGGACGCATTGAGGGCTTTGGCATAGGTGATCGGTAGTACTGTCATCGCCGGCGACGGATCCCGCACATCTGAAGGCAGTTGCGTAATCCGCCGTTGCATACAGTTCGACCTGAGGTGTCCCTCCTGGCCATAGCCAGAACATGTACGTGGTTGCCCATCGTAAATCACCACCGCCCGACAACCACCAATTGTCAGATAGGACGGTACATGCTTCTGAAGATCAATAGTGATCTGTCTCACTCCGTTAAGCACGGGGTACGTGGCGAATTGTGTCCAGCGTTCTGCTGTGTGACCATGTACCGTGCCGTATGGCTTGAAAGCCTCAATAACTTCGTCAGCCGGGAGCTCAAATGGCAGCTCAAAAACACGTATTGTCCGTACACCCAGACCAGCATGTTCTACAGTTACCGTGCCGACATTCCCGTCACTATGGCAAAATCGGAGACCTGCTTTTGTCGCCTGTAGAATTCTCTCACATGCCGCGTCATTTACCATCTTAACATACACCGTGGGACTAACGATGGACAGGTGAATTCCGACGATATCGTTTGGCGGTGTCTTGACGTCCTCTCGTATGAATCGTTCCACTGCTAAAGCGGCACAGACGGAAGTATCGGACCTCCGCTCCGCACGGCCGCTAGCGCCGAACTGACCACTCAGCTACCTGGGGCGGACATGATTCGAAAGAAAAAAGTCAATTGAACATGGGCTCTAAAACGCATACCTTAAGAGCTATGAGCAATTCTTAATCCTCGATACGGTGAAACAAATCGCTTCTGCTGTAAGCTCTTTGCTTTCCACATTTTGGGAAGAGGTAGTATGGACCAAAACAAAAAACGTAAATATCCAGTAAACATGTGCTCTAAATTGCATACCAGCCGGCCGCGGTGGCCGAGTGGTTCTAGGCGCCTTAGTCTGGAACTGCGCGACTACTACGGTCGCAGGTTCGAATCCTGCCCCGGGCATGGATGTGTGTGATATCCTTAGGTTATTTAGGTTTAAGTAGTTTTGAGTTCTAGGTGACTGATGACCTCAGATGTTAAGTCCCATAGTGCTCTGAGCCATTTGAACGATTTTTGAAGATCAGGAACTGCTCACAGATGTTACGGTGTGCGTTTTGAAGCCCATGTTTACTTGAGTTTCTTTGTTTCGAATGACCAGTCCTCTCATACCCCTGAATATTGACCATCACTTCTGAAACACCCTATATATGCATATGGGGGGTGGACGGGGGGGGGGGGGGGCAGGCATGTGAAAATAAGCGAATACAAAATATCAAGAGCCAGTTCTGTGGCAGGAATGTCAGTAAATCATTTATATTGGAAACAGGAAACAAAATATAATTGTAGCGATAACATGGTTAACAAAATAAAAAATTTCACACAGAAGCTTCTTCAAAGGGTATTCCTCCACCATCTGAATAGTCCCAAAATTCGCGCCAAGGGACGAAACTTCAATGCTGACCCACAGCGCAGTTTAGCGTTTTTTTTTTTTTCTTTTAAGGACAGTTTGCAATTTTCTAAGGCAAAAAAAGTGGCATGAGGGTTTTTTTGTGAGAGGTTGCCTCAACCACTTTTTTACGCCTACTTCATGAGTAAAATAACTTAAATAATGACAAAGGAAATAAAAATCTCTGGTGTTCTAAATTAAATGGCGGTCACATTTAGAATAAAAACATATTTCTTGAAAACGTAAGTAAGTATACTTTTTCAACATCAGTTTTTTTCAGATCATGTATCATACCAAATTATTATTACTTTTTTTCATATTTGCTGAGATCACATAGTACGCTCTACAGGCGACAAATAATGATATGTAATTACCATCAATAACAAACAAAACATAAAGCGAATTAAATAAATTAAAGAAAACACTCTCCTGGCAGAACAATCAAAATGGCAGAAACTGGTAGAGACTGACCTCGGGAAAAATCTATTTGCAATTCGAGGAAATGTAGGAACACGCGAAGCAATACTGACCATACGACTTATCTCAGAAGTCAGATTGAAGAAAGGCAAACTTACATTTATAACGTTTCTAGATTTAGAGAAACTTTTTGACAATGTTTACTAGAAAACACAGTTCGAAATTCTGAAGATAACAGGTATAAAACACAGAGGACAAAATTCTCTCTACAATTTGTACAGGAACTCCAGTTATATAACTCGAAGGGCATGAACTTAAAGGGTTGTTTGAAGAGATAGTGTTACAGGGTTGAAGCCTGTACATGATGTTATTCAATTTGTACATTGAGCAAGCAGTACAGGAAACGAAGGAAAAAATTGTAAGGAGCTTAAGGTCAGGGAGAAGAAATAACAATATTTTGGATTGCAAATGCCTTGTTATTGAGTCAAAAACGATACAGAACTTGCAAGATTAGTTGAACGGAATGGAAATTGTCTTAAAAAGAAGAGATGGAAGGATAGTTGAAGGGTATGGAAGTGTTTTGAAGAGAGATTATAAGATGAACATCAACAAAAGTAAAACAAGGGAAATTCAATGTAGTCGGATTAAATCAAATGATGCTGATAGAGTTATATTAGGAAATGAGTCACTCAAACAGTCGATGAGTTTTGCTATTTGGGCAACGAAGTTACTGACTATGGCCGAAGCTGGTATGATACAAATGCAGACTAGTAACAGCAAGAAAAGCATTTCTGACAAAAGATAAGACAAACATCGAATATGAATTTAAGTGTCAGCTAGTCTTTTCTGAAGGTGTGTGTATGGAGTGCAGCTTCGAAACCTTTTATTCTCTCTAATTATCGTCCATGTTTCACTTCCATACATGGCTACACTCCATACAAACACTTTCAGAAAAGACTTCCTGAAACTTAAATCTATACTTGATGTTAACAAATTTCTCTTCTTCAAAAACCTTTCCTTGCCATTGCCAGTCTGCATTTTGTATCCTCTCTACTTCCATCATCCTCAGTTATTTCACTACTACTACTACTACTACTACTACTACTACACTACTATTTTGCTCCCCAAATAGAAAAACTCATCTACTACTTTAAAAGTGTCTCATTTCCTAATCTAATTCATACACACCTATATCTTCGTTTTGCCTTTGTTGGTGTTCATCTTATGTCATCCTTTCAAGACACCGTCCATTCCGTTCAACTGCTCTTCCAAGTCCTTTGCTGTCTCTGACAGAATTACAATGCCGTTGGGAAACCTCAAAGGTTTTATTTCTTTTCCAAATTTTTCTTTTTCTTGCCTTTACTGCTTGCTCAATATACAGATTGAATAACATCGGGGATAGGCTACAACTCTGTCTCACTCCCTTCTCAATCACTGCTTCCCTTTCGTACCCCTCGACTCTGAAAAGTGCCATTTGGTTTCTGTACAAATTGTAAATAGCATTTCGTCCCTGTATTTTACCCCTGCCACCTTCAGAATTTGGAAAAGAATATTCCAATCAACATTGTCAAAAGCTTTCTCTAAGTCTATAAAAGCTAGAAACATAGGTTCGCCTTTCCTTAATCTATCTTCTAAGATAAGTCGTAGGGTCAGTATTGCCTCACGTGTTCCAACATTTCTACTGAATCCAAACTGATTTTCCCCAGGGCCGGCTGCTACCAGTTTCTCCATTCTTTTGTAAATGATTCGTGTTAGTAGTTCCAGCTGTGACTCATTAGACTGATAGATTGGTCATTGTCACACCTGTCAACAATTTCTTTCTGTGGGATTGGGATTATTATATTATTCTTGAAGTCTGAGGGTATTTCGCCTGTTTCATACATCTTGCTCACCAAATGGTAGAGTTTTGTCAGGACTGGCTCTCCCAAGGCCGTCCAATAGAATGTTGTCTACTCCGGGGGCCTTTTGCCGGCCGCGGTGGTCTAGCGGTTAAGGCGCTCAGTCCGGAACCGCGCGACTGCTACGGTCGTAGGTTCGAATCCTGCCTCGGGCATGGATGTATGTGATGTCCTTAGGTTGGTTAGGTTTAAGTAGTTCTAAGTTCTAGGGGACTGACGACCACAGCAGTTAAGTCCCATAGTGCTCAGAGCCATTTGAACCATTTTTGAACCGGGGGCCTTGTTTCGACTCAGATCTTTCAGTGCTCTGTCAAACTCTTCACGCAGTATCTCGCATTTCATCTTCATCCTCTTCCACTTCCATAATATTGTCCTCAAGTACATCGACCCTCTGTATACTCCTTCCACCTTTCTGCTTTCCCTTCTTTGCTTAGAACTGGGTTTCCATCAAAGCTCTTGATGTTCATGCAAATGGTTCTCTTATCTCCAAAGGTCTCTCTAATTTTCCTGTAGGCAGTATCTATCTTACCCCTAGTGAGATAAGCCCCTACATCCTTACATTTGTCCTCTAGCCATCCCTGCGTAGCCATTTTGCACTTCCTATCGATCTCATTTTTGAGAAGTTTGTATTCCTTTTTTCATTTAATGCATTTTTATATTTTCTCCTTTCATCAATTAAATTCAATATTTCTTCTGTTTCCCAAGGATTTCTACTAGCCCTCGTCTTTTTACCCATTTGATCCTCTGCTGCCTTCATTGCTTAATCCCTCAAAGCTACCCATTCTTCTTCTACTGTATTTCTTTCCCCCATTCCTGTCAATTGTTCCCTTATGCTCTCCCTGAAACTCTGTACAACCTCTGGTTCTTTCAGTTTATCCAGGTCCCATCTCCTTAAATTCCCACCTTTCTGCAGTTTCTTCAGTTTTAATCTACAGGTCATAACCAATAGATTGTGGTCAGAGTCCACATCTGCCCCTGGAAATGTCTTACAATTTAAAGCCTGGTTCCTAAATCTCTGTCTTACCATTATATAATCTATCTGAAACCTGTCAGTATCTCCCGGGTTCTTCCCTGTATATTATCTTCTTTTATGAGTCTTGAACCAAGTGTTAGCTATGATTAAGTTGTGCTCTGTGCAAAATTCTACCAGGCGGCTTCCTCTTTCATTTCTTGGCCCCAATCCATATTCACCTACTACGTTTCCTTCTCTCTCTTTTGCTACTACCGAATTCCAGTCACCCATGACTATTAAATTTTCGTCTCCCTTCACTATCTGAATAATTTCTTTTATTTCATCATACATTTCTTCAATTTCTTCGTCATCTGCAGAGCTAGTTGGCATACAAACTTGGACTACTGTAGTAGGCGTGAGCTTCGTATCTATCTTGGCCACAATAATGCGTTCACTATGCTGTTTGTAGTAGCTTACCCGTACTCCTATTTTCTTATTCATTATTAAAACTACTCCTGCATTACCCCTATTTGATTTTGTGTTTATAACCCTGTAGTCACCTGACCAGAAGTCATGTTCCTCCTTCCACCGAACTTCACTAATTCCCACTATATATAACTTTAACCTATCCATTTCCCTTTTTAAATTTGCTAACCTACCTGCCCGATTAAGGGATCTGACATTCCACGCTCCGATCCGTAGAACGCCAGTTTTCTTTCTCCTGATAACGACGTCCTCTTGAGTAGTCCCCGCCCGGAGATCCGAATGGGGGACTATTTTACCTCCGGAATATTTTACCCAGGAGGACGCCATCATCATTTAACCATACAGTAAAGCTGCATGCCCTCGAGAAAAATTACGGCCGTAGTGTCCCCTTGCTTTCAGCCGTTCGGAGTACCAGCACAGCAAGGCCGTTTTGGTTAATGTTACAAGGCCAGATCAATCAATCATTCAGACTGTTGCCCTTGCAACTACTGAAAAGGCTGCTGCCCCTCTTCAGGCACCACACGTTTGTCTGGCCTCTCAACAGATACCCCTTCGTTGTGGTTGCACTTACGGTACGGCTATCTGTATCGCTGAGGCACGCAAGTCTCCCCACCAACGACAAGGTCCATGGATCATGGGGGGGCCACAGCTGTAAACCCAACATTAATGTCCTGCGAAGATTTTTTTGTATGAATGTTGCGCTATCGTTAGCTTGTTGAAGGAGTGCCTTTTTTACTCAATGTTCCCTGTGCACTTTCCTAAAACGAATAACACATTTTGCTGCAGCACGTTACATGTTCAACCTTTTGGTTAATCTGCGTAAAACGAATCAGCTGAGATCAATACCTTTTTTTTTTTCAAGATCTATGACATACGGCAGTTGACGCACGCAAGATCATTTATTTTCTGAATACGAACGCCACCAGTCGAAGCTCTTCATGGTTGAAGGTCATCTTCGGTTTTGAATCGGGAGAACCATTCGTAACACTGTGCTTTTCAAAATGCGTCTTCACAGTTCAAAATTTCAAATTTTGCCGTCAACGCTTTTTTCGAATTTCCACGCAGAAATTTTACGTTGCATTGTTTCTCCGTGAATCAGATTACTGCAGAAGTCACTACTAGCACTATACCATATTTCACTCAAATACCAGTAACTAGGAAACCAAGTGGCTCACCGTCAATGAAATTACTGAGTTCTGAGATGGATACAGCGGTGCCAACAGTGCTTCACTAGGACGCTTCAGTCCAAAAATATATCAATATATAAAAAATATAAATATAAAAAATCGACAGTAATTGGGCCAAATCTCGTAAACAAATTCTCTTAGACGCATTTCCTACTTTTTTTTTTTTTTTTGGGCGCAGAACGTCGTAACTTTTGTAACTTTTCACAGCAGACGTCAGCTTGCAGTTGGCATGACATTGATGTTTTGTATAGCTCAAAAGATGATGTGTGTGAAGTCATTACATTGATTGTCGTTTATTCTCAGCTCTGGAACTAACTTTCCCTGAGGCACGTTGACCGATACAAGATTATCAACTGAACCCTATTTCGGCGGGTTGTGCACCCGGCGTGTGCGTGTTGTGTTTATGCGTTTGTTGAGTGATGGTTGCGGTGGTGCTGGTGGTCGTCGTCGTCGTGAGCTCACGGTAATGAAATCATGACAGAGAGAGGGACAGCTTGAAAACCTTTTTTGTCGATGAAAATTTTTTCTAGCGCCTTTTGGCAGTTGGAATCGACACACCCCTTGTGACCTCACTTTTCGGGTCGAACAGTCTTTCAAATGGGATTTTGTGGAATGTGCCCCATCAAAAAGTCAGCAGAAGAAATGTGAAAGGTCAACAGTGAAAAAGTAAGTTCTCTTCAGTTTCTGTTTTACTCAGATATTATGTTACGAATAACAGCCATATGTTAGGATTTATCATGGCCTCCTTCCGTTTCCTGCAAGTATAAAGCCCTGTATAGTCTGCATTTGGCAGTGGCACACTGTAGACTTCAGTGGGGCCAGCAACATTTTTAATTGTCGCCTGAAGACTACAAAGGATATCACCGATACAACGAAAATGCAGATATAAATCCACGCACATGTCTGCGGCGGTAACCAAACACGAGCGTTTGCTTATCGCGAACGTGCTTCGTGAATAAGACTAGCTGGGTGGGAGTAATCATGTAGCGCGGTGTAAGTCATACGTGGCCCACTTACCAAGTCCAGCCACGTGCGAACTGGTGCAGCTGTTAGCTGACGGCAGCGAGCACAGTGATGCGATTGTTATGAACGCACAGGGGACCCAAAAACACTAATCCAGCATTACATCACAAAAAGCTATTTTCTCCTAAGAAGTAATTTAGTCTTGAATCACTCGATACTTTGCTAAAACCAAGATATTCAGCGACTTTTGTTCCAACTGCACCATTAGAAAATCGTGCAGTGCTAGCATATGTATGAAAGGATTCAGTTGAAACTATTTTAGTAAATGCAATATTTTGTCTTCACCACAGAAATTCTTCGTCTATGATGAACGTTTGCTCACCAGGACTAGAATGCGCGCACTCGGTTTCGTGAAGACAGCTGAGAATTAAATGAACTAATTTCACAGAAATGAAATTATATATGTGAAATCTGTTCATAAATTCTGAAGCTGCAATAGATATAGAAACTCGTGCCAGACGAGGTTTCATCTGGATACCTTGCTTATAGTAAGCTGCAGCCTTAACTAGTTAGGCCATTCGAATACACCCCTACAACAAACTCAAAATTTTCAATATTTTTTCATCCTGTTACTTCTGAAAATCATAGCTCCAGTTTCTTGCGTGGGGAGATCTACATGGGAATAGCTCCACTAGAGGAACGAATTTGGTAAATGACCGTGGTGTACTCTGCCATAAGGACATTTTACATTAAAATTGGTACACCAAGAAGAAATGCAGATGATAAACGGGTATTCATTGGACAAATATATTATACTAGAACTGACGTGTGATTACATTTTCACGCAATTTGCGTGCGTAGATCCTGAGAAATCAGTACTCAGAACAACTACCTCTGGCCGTAATAATGGCCTTGATACGCCTGGGCACTGAGTCAAACAGAGCTTGGATGGCGTGTACAGGTGCAGCTGCCCATTCAGATTCAACACGATACCGTAGTTCATCAAGAGTAGTGACTGGCGTATTGTGACGAGCCAGTTGCTCGACCACCATAGACCAGACCTTTTCAATTGGTGAGAGATCTGGAGGATGTGCTGGCCAGGGCAGCAGTCCAACATTTGCTGTATCCAGAGAGGCCCGTACAGGACCAGCAACATGCGGTCGAGCGTTATCCTGCTGAAATGTAGGGTTTCGCAGGGATCGAATGAAGGGTAGAGCCACGGGTCGTAACACATCTGAAATGTAACGTCCACTGTTCAAAGTGCCGTCAATGCGAACAACAGGTGACCGGGACGTGTAACCCATGGCACCCCATACCATCACGCCGCGTGATACGCCAGTATGGCGATGACAAATACACGCTTCCAATGTGCGTTCACTGCGATGTCGCCAAACACGGATGTGGCCATCATGACGCCGTAAACAGAACCTCGATTCATCCGAAAAAAAATGACGTTTTGCCATTCGTGCGCTCAGGTACGTTGTTGAGGACACCATCGCAGGTACTCCTGTTTGTGATGCAGCGTGAAGGGTAACCGCAGCCATGGTCTCCGAGCTGATAGTCCATGCTTCCGCAAACGTCGCCGAACTGTTCGTACACATGGTTGTTGTCTTGCAAACGTCCCCACCTGGCTCAGGGATCGAGACGTAGCTGCACGATCCGTTACAGCCATGCGCATAAGATGCCTGTCATCTCGACTGCTAGTGATACGAGGCCGTTGGGATCCAGCACGGCGTTCCGTATTACCCTCCTGAACCCACCGATTCCATATTCCGCTAACAGTCATTGGATCTCGACCAACGCGAGCAGCAATGTCGCGATAGGATAAACCGCAATCGCGATAGGCTACAATCTGACCTTTATCAAAGTCGGAAATGTGATGGTACGCATTTCTCCTCGTTACACGAGACATCACTACAACGTTTCACCAGGCAACGCCAGTCAACTGCTGTTTGTGTATGAGAAACTTTCCTCATGTCAGCACGTTGTAGGTGTCGCCACCGGCGCCAACGTTGTGTGAATGTTCTGAAAAGCTAATCATTTGCGTATCACAGCATCTTCTTCCTGTCGGTTAAATTTCGCGTCTGTAGCACGTCATCTTCGTGGTGTAGCAATTTTAATGGCCAGTAGTGTATTAATTGAATTTAACTGAAAGCCTGAATCAATGAAAATACAGCGACATACGATATCAATGTGAGATTTTCCATGAGCTGAACCTGTAGTCTTGCGTAGTGTTACAAATGCTTTGGTGGCGGAAGTGGTAAAGGCGACGGCTCATGATAAGCAGGAGAACATGGTTCAAATCCCAAAGTAACGCTAATTTTCATTGTTCTACTTGAAGGAGATATTGTATTTTGCCCAAAATTAACACAAATGTTATATTTGGCAAATTATCTGAGTGGGAATTTAGCTGAGATATGATCGTCGGTCCCTAAGCTTGCTCACTACTTACTCTAACTTAAACTAAGGACAAAACACACACACACACACACACACACACACACACACACAAACACACACAAACCCATGCTCGAGGGAGGACTCGAACCTCCGATGGGGGAAGCCGCGCGAACCGTGGCAAGGGGCGTTAGACCGCGCGGCTACCCAGCGCAGCGAAAGGTTGCAGAGATTCGGTATATGATGACATAGGTGCAGAATACAACGTTTTGGGGCACTAAATTGCAGTATTTCATCTAAATAATACAGTTTCTTGAACACCTGTTGGAGTAAAATAAGGGAACGGAAAAAAGGGCTAGTAATCTAAATCATTTACAATTACAAATATTATACAGGGTCCCTTTCGAAGTGACGTGAAAGCAAGAAAGCAAAGACGTATCAGCTCCATTAGAACTATACGCAGTAAAGCATTGTGCTGTGCTAACCACGTTTTTGGAAGTTAAGTTGCCGCCTGGAGAAAAATATGGAAGCACTGCGAGAAGTGCAGGCTAGAACATACATGCAAATGTTAGCAAAGACTGTGTGTTAGGCTGATGTATTTCACCATGAACGGCACCCTTGTAATGTCCTCAGGACATTGAAAGTGGCAGTCTTGGTTATGATAGTATTCTGTGCGGTGGTTGTGAGTTACGTTGGAGCTAAGAAAACTGGAACGTGTGCAAGTTGTTGGTGTTCGTATGGTGGGTGCTTCAGTAACCAAGGTGGCCGAAGTGTGTTGTGTTCCAAGAGGCCGCGTATCCAAGATTTATACCGCATACAAGGAAGGCGGAAAAACGTCACTGCCGCTAATTCACATCACGGAAAAAGTGTTTGATTTTTCACAATCCTCTTTAATTACCATCTTTCACAATCACCCAAAGGACGACAACTGTAAAAGTTACTGCAGAACTGAATGTCGCACTTGTGAACCCTGTCAGCACCAGGGCAAGACGAAGGGAGCTCCATATGTAGGGAATTGCAAGGCGATCTGGAATTCCCGAAACTACACATCAGTGGTGCCCGTAACAGGAAAACGTGGTGCCGAAGTCATAAAACTTGGACTGTATCAAAGGAAGGAAGGAAGGTATTTGGACAGATGAGGCTTGTTTCACATTGTTTACAACTTCTGGCCGAGTTCTCATCCCAACTGTGAAACTTGGTGGAGGTTCACTGATGATTTGGGTCGCCATACCGTGATATTCCATAAGCCCTATAGTCACTCTGTGATTAGGTCCATCCCGTGGTACGGTGTTTGTTCCGCAGCGCTGATGCTTTGTTCCCAACGACGACAGGGCTCAAGCTCACACAGCACAGCTCGCATCGCACAGGACTGGTTTTGTGAGCACCAGGATGAACTGTCGCATTACCAGATCTCAGCATTAATCTTTGTGGTCTGCGTGATCGCTGTCCACCTCCATCAGTGTTATCTGAACTTGCCACTGTTTTGCACGAAGAATGGTATAAGATTCCCATGAAAAACGTAAAGGACCTGTATTTATCCATTCCGAGACGACTGGAAGCTATTTGAATGTCAACTTGTTACCTACACAGTATTAGACACGGTAATTTGTTCTGTTTTTGGTATTTGCATATTTTCACGGAGCCCGGGTTCGATTCCCGGTCCGGTTGGGGATTTTCTCTGCCCGGGAACTGGATGTTTGTGTTGCCTCCTCTTCCTAATCGTCATCATTCGTGACAGTGGCTCGATTGGATTGCGTGAAAAAATGGACTTTGAAGAAATCGGGACTTCGTACGGGCGCTGATGACCGCACAGAAAGACGGGTAATATACAGTATGTACAGGAACCAAGAAGGAAAAATGATACTGAAAGACCAAGAACTGCTCGGATTAAAAAGGGTGTACGACAGGGATATAGTCTTACGGCCCTACTGTTAAACCCACATATCGAAGAAACAATGATGCAAATAAAAGGAAGATTGAAGAGTGGGATTAAATTTTAAGGTGAAAAGATTACATTGTTATCCTCATTGAAAGTGAAGAACATTTACAGGATCTGTTGAATGGAATGAACCGTCTAATGAGTACAAAATACGTATTGAGAGTAAATCGAAGAAAGACGAAAGTAATGAGATGTAGCAGAAATGTGAACAGCAACAAACTTAACACCAGTATTGATGGTCACGAAGTAGATGCAGTTAAGACATTCTGCTACTTAGGCAGCAAAATAACCCATGACTGACGGAGCACTGCCACAAAAAGCAGACTAGCACTGGGTAAAAGGATATTACTGACCAAGAGAAGTCTACTGATATCAAACATAGACCTTAATTTGAGGAAGAAATTTCTTAGAATATACGTTTGGATCACAGCACTGTATGGTAGCGAAGTACTGACTATGGAAATATCGGAAGAGAATCGAAGCATTTGAGATGTGATGCTACAGAAGAACGTTAAAAATTAGGTGGACGGGTAAGGGAAGGAATAACTTCTCTGATGCTATAGACTGTAATAAAACTAGAAAATAATTGGGGACGTAAGTTATAAGTGTTAGTCTGAGATGAAAGGGTTGGCACATGAAAAACAGTCAGAAGACTGATGAGTCAAAATGTGTCAAAACGAAAAAAAATAAAACTTCACAAGCCACGGTACGGTGCATGGTTTGAATACGTAGTATTACTGCTAGTCGATTACTTTCCTGTTCCACTCGCAAACAGAGCGAGTGAAAAATTGTTGTCTGTTTCCTCCACAGGAGCCGTAGTTCCTGTTATCTCGTGTTCAAGGTCCTTACGCGAGATGAACGTTGGCAGCAGTATGGACTTTCTGCAATTTTTCGCAAATATCAGATGTCTAAACTTATTCAGTATGCTTTCTGGAATAGTATTATTTCTTCCCACCATGGATTGCGTTTGAGTTCCCGTGGTGTTTGCGTAATAGTCGTGTACCGATCGAACCTACCGGTAACAAACCTGGCAGCACACCTCTGAATTGCTTCCTTTAATTGGATCTGCTGGTGATCCCAATCAGTGAAGCAGTATGAGGAAGGGGTTACACAAGAATCTTTATAGATGAGCTACGCTTTCGTAGGGTTCCCACAATAAAGCGAATTCGACCATTCACCATGTCAACTTACGTGCTCATTCCATTTCATATTGCTTGCCAGTTTAAGCTTCCATATTTAATCAACGTGGCTGAGCCATCAGCACACCAATAATATTGTCACGAACATCACAGAATTACTTTTGCTGTTTATCTGCATTAACTTGCACTTTTTCACATTTAAAGTAAGTTGCCCTTTATCCAAACAAATGGAAATTCTGTGCAAGTCATCGTATATCCTCCTACAGGCACTTAACGATAACACTTCACAGTACACCAAAGCGTCATCAGCAAACAGTCGGAGATTGTTACCCACACTATCAGTCATCACATACTAAGGTAGAGATCAAAAGCGGTCCTGTTACTCTTTCCTGCATCACACCAGACCATATCCTCATCTCTGATAAACACTCGCCGTCCAGGACGACGTCATGGATTCTATTACTTAAGAAGTTTTCCAGCCTCTCATTTTTCCAGCCTCTCCGACCTCAGCTGAAATCCCAGAATGTAATAGTGTTCAAAGTTCTCTGGAGATCTAGGAACATGGAATCTGTTGCATCCATGGATGACGAGACACTGGGCGAAATAAGGGCCAGCTGTGTTTCACACGGGAGATGCCAAATTATGTAGCGCGAAAGCCTGGATGGTTTCTTTAACAAGCCCACGACTGCTTTATAGCTCCATCCTCCCCCAAAGCAGCTGGTAGACGTCGTGTATGATCTGGGAGTCGACGAGACGTCACTCGCTGCGCTTGCTCTCTGACAGCGGACTCGGTAACAAGTTGTGAGCGTGGCTCCACGGCGGCGGTAACCGGGCTCTGAGGGCAGCAGGTTGGGGCCCGGCGTGAGAGCGCCCGTGGCAAGAGCCGAGGCGTAAAATACTCCTCGAGCGCCATGTGTGGCTATCGCCGTAATATCTAACGACCGAACTCAAGGACGCGGCCGGGCTGGCCGGTGGCCGCCTGATTTGAGAGGCCCTCCCGCTATGGCAAGCGAGGTCGCGAGCGCCGCTGCCCGCGCTCACCACGCCAACTCTGCGTGCCCTACTCTGTCCAGTTTGTCAGTGTTGGGCTTTGTTTGACGTGTTTGTCAAACATAAATTGTGTTTGACATGTTTGAGACAAACTTTGATTGACGGCTGTTAGACAAAATGTCGGATGTTGTTTGTGTCGATATTTCGCCGCGTAAGTTTAGCAAGAAACGAATTTTCTCAGGGTGTTGTGAGTTTCTCCAATCATGGAAACTGCGGTCGAAAGAGGATATGGATAAACACAGAAAAGCATAGCCAGTTTATGAATGGTAGAGATGTTGCGACTTTCTTAGCGTACAGGACAGTGGATCAAAAAGTACACTGACAGACCAAAGTCATGGTATCGCAACATGCACATATACGGATAGCGGTAGTAACGCATACATAAGGTAGGCAAGGGTAGCCCTTTGGCGAAGGTATCATTTGTACTTACGTGAGTCATGTGAAAAGGCTTTCGTAGTGATTATGGCCCCAGGAAGGGAATTAACGGGCTTTGAACGCGGAGTGGTAGCTGGAGCTAGATGCAAGGGACATTCCATTTCGAAAATCGTTAGGCAATTTAGTATTCCGAAATCCACAGTGTCAAGAGCGTGCTGAGAATACCAAATTTCAGGCGTTACCTGTCGCCGGACAAAACAGTCACTTAACGACCGAGAGCTGCGGCGTTTTCGTAGATTTGTCAGTGTTAACAGATGAGCAACACTGCGCGAAATAATCGCAGAAATCTGTGTGGGACGAACGTATCCATTAGGACAGTGCGGCGAAATGTGGCGTTAATGGGATATGGCAGCAGACAACCCTCGCGAGTGCCTTTACTAACAACACCACATCGCCTTTCCTGGGCTCGTGGCGTATCGGTTGGACCCTAAGCAACTGGCTACAAGTGGGGTGGTCAGATGAGTCCCGACTGCAAGTGGTAAGAGCTGATGGTAGGGATCGAGTGTGGCGCAGACCCCACGAAGCCATGGACCCAAGTTGTCAACAAGGCACTGTGAAGCTGGTGGTGGCTACATAATAGCGAGGGGTGCGTTTACACGGAATAGACTGGGTCATTCACTGGAAATAGTTATGTTCTTCTACTTGGAGATCATTTGCAGCCATTCGTGGACTCCATGATCCATTTTCTTTCATTCATTTTTTTTTAAAGAGACAGAGCACCTCCACGCCCACGTCCAAGCAACGATGGAATTGGCAATGCGAAATGTCATCGGGCCACAGTTGTTCGCTATTGGCTCGGATAACATTCTGAACAATTCGAACGGATGATTTGGCCACCCAGATCACTCGACAGGACTCCCATCGAACATTTATGTGGCGTAGTCCAGATGTCAGTTCAGACGGCTATAGTGGCAGCATGGCTTAATATTTCTGCAGGGGACTTCCAACGACTTGTTGAGTCCATGCCATGTCGAACTGCTGCAGTGGGACCTTTCTACAGGTGGTGGACTTACTTGCCGACGATGGTTTCTTTCTTTTTTTTTTTTTTTTTTTTTTTTTAAGGGGGTGGGCGTAGTAATCATTCTTCCGACTGGTTTGATGCGGCCCCCCAAGAACTCCTCTCCTGTGCCAACCTCTTCATCTCAGAGTAGCACTTGCAACCTACGTCCTCAACTATTTGCTGGATGTGTTCCAATCTCTGTCTTCCTCTACAGTTTTTGCACTCTACATCTCGCTCTAGTATCATGGAAGTCATTCCCTGATGTCTTAGCAGATGTTTCATCATCCTGTCCCTTCTCCTTGTCCGTGTTCCCCACATATTCGTTTCCTCACCGATTCTGCACAGAACCTCATCGTTCCTTACCTTATCACTCCACCTAACTTTTAACATTCGTCTGTAACGCCACATCTCAAAAGCTCTGATTCTCTTCTTTTCCAATTTCCTCATAATCCATGTTTCAGTACCATAAAATGCTGTGCTCCAAACGTACATTCTCAGAAATTTCTTCCTCACATTAAGGTCTATGTTTGATACCAGTGCCGCGCGGGATAGCCGCGCGATCTGGGGCGTCCTGTCACGGTCCGCACGGCTTCACCTGTCGAAGGTTCGAGTCCTCCCTCGGGTATGTGTGTGTGTGTGTCGTCCTTAGCGTAAGTTAGTTTAAGTTGGATTAAGTAGTGTGTAAGCTTAGGGACCGATGACCTCAGCAGTTTGGTCCCATAAGACCTTGCCACAAATTTTCAATCTCTTGGACTTGAATGCCTTTCTGCCAGTGTTAGTTTGCTTTTGATGTGCTCCTTGCTCCGTCCGTCTTTGGTTGTTTGCTGCCTAGACAGTACAATTCCTTAATTTCATTTACTTCTTGACAGTCCATCTTGATGCTAAGTTTTTCGGTGTTCTCATTTGTGCTACTTCTCATTGCTTTCGTCTTTCTTCGATTTACTCTCAATCCATAATCTGTACTCATTAGACTGTTCATTCCATTCAGCAGATTATGTAATTCCTCTTCAGTTTCACTCAGAATAGCAGTGTCATCAGAGAATCGTATCATTGATATCCTTTCATCTTGAATTCAGCAATGGCGCAAACGTGTACAAATGCATGGTGACCATACTGAACGGTACTGTCGCATACTAATTCTGCTGTTATATCTCCATTATTAAAATTTTTGTGACGCTGGAGGCATCAGTTTTTGATCCGCGCTCATATTACTCAGGAAGATGTTAAGAAGCAAATCTATTTTCTATTCACAACAATTCATGTGGGTATGAAACGGACAATGTTTATGTTCCGACTGTCTGATAATTTAACGAACTTTCGTTTTAGATTTTTCATGTGTATATTTACCTCTCAATTTCAACCATTTCAAAGACCAGCGCCTTCGTTTCTTTGTCTTCTTTATTCACAGTGCTAAAGTCAATTCAAGAAGTGGTTTGTCTTCATTTGTAGCCATGACCACTAACGTCAAAATACTTAGAGGCAGTGTGACAGCTGATTGAAAAATGAGGCTAAATTTGACAGACGCTATTGTTACGTCTGCGCGCTTGCTTGACAAACCCGTCGATTGGGAACAGCGAATCTGACAAACACGTTTGACTATTTACAGGCGACTTAACACGAAGGGCCACATTGAGGCGCAGGCTAGACTGCAGCCTAGGGCCGTAAGAAAATTAAAATAAAATATTTTGTTTTAATGCTGTGTTGCGGGCCCTGTTTTAATCGTAAAGGGCGCACGCAGAATTGTGATGTGAGGGCTTAGCCGGCAGTGGACAGCTGATATGAACTGAGTCATCATTCACCTCGCGATTGCTCGTTCCGAAGTCCCAGAGGCGCACCGTTAAGAGAGTAGCACTTGACAAATCACCGCTACAGTTAACAAGGTGGTTAATGAAATTTTGTGTGTTTGAAGTGAGTTAGATTTCTGGGAAATCCGTTTCCGCCCACACCTCGTTTCATCCTTACGAGCATCAATGAAACGTCGAATATTGTTAACATCGAGGGCTGTGTAAGAATGTACTTGTCGCTTCTGGTAGCCAAGAGCAACGGAGAAATGTATTCAGAGCTGAAGTTAATCAGAAACAAGCTTTGAACTTCCATACTAGAGGGCAGCTTTTACGTTTTGGCTTCGCTCAGTATTGAAAGTGATATTTTATGATAACTAAGTCTCGAAGATATCTGAGAAAGCTTATAAGTACGACGTGTTGACACAAACAAATTAGCCGGTGTGATTGATTGACACTTTCATTTTAAGGCTGATTAAATCCCAGACAAATAAATTTTCATTGATTGTTACATTCCTTTTGTTATGATGCATTTGCCTAAAAATCATCTTTTCTTACACATACATTAGGCCTACGTTATTTTTGAAATTGCAATGTTAACTTTTACGTGGATATTAAACTCAAATATTTTTTTTCTTTTTGTAAGCAAATGTTGTTTATAGTAGTTTTAATAAGTATTGTTGAACACCTTTATGATTTCTATTCTGTCCAATTTCTTTATGTCATCGATTCATTAAACTGAAAATTGTACAGTAAATTTTTGAACAGTTAAGTAATAAACCTTATATATTATGTTACAGGACTTTTATTCTAAAACTGGTCGAATTTACTGTTTTT
The DNA here is from genome assembly GCF_023897955.1 of Schistocerca gregaria. Lineage (NCBI taxonomy): Eukaryota > Metazoa > Arthropoda > Insecta > Orthoptera > Acrididae > Schistocerca > Schistocerca gregaria. The sequence continues at coordinate 671,873,693 of NC_064924.1, read as the reverse complement.
GCTAGTTAGGTATCACAGAACTGCAGGGCCTGCGCCACAGTTTCAATCTAGGAGTCTGTAGATTCTAAATACAGCCCTGATAAGACCGTCGAGATTCAGAGAAAAACGCAGATGAAGTACAGTTACAAGAAAGTAAACCTCAGTACCTACAAAAACCAAGCGATTGTGAAAGAAGTAAGGTCGGGCTGGCGCTAATCGTTATTACTGTTTCTTCTTTTTTAAGTTGTTCTGAAGTAAATACACACAGATAACATAGCCTCTCTGGTGGAATGATTCGCTTAACGCAAGACAAACAATAACTACTAGAAATAAATCTGCTGCACAAGCTACGAGAAAGGAAGACAACAGAAGGACAGTTTGCACGAGAGGAAAAAAATGCGCGAAAGGAATTCTACTATAACGAGGAAGGTGGCTCAGTGATTACGGCACTGGACTCCTATGCAGGAGTGAGTTTCAAATCGACTGCCTAGATCTAGGTTTCACATACTGTCCCAAATCGATTAAGCCGATAACCGGGATAGTTTGTTCTAAGAGGACACGGCTGATTTTCTCTCCAATCCTCTTCTCTCAGAGAATGACCTCGCCTTCCAAGAAACGCTAACCCTCACATTCTTAACTTTCCTAGCATCAAGCTAGGACTATACGTCTGGAGCACAGCACTGTGTGGTACTGATACAATGACCAGTGTAAATACGCTAAAGAAGAAACGGAAAACATTTAAAATGCGATAACATTAGTGGGAGAACTATTATTCCACAGAGAAAGAAAAGATCCACGCGTTTGCGCAAGACTGTATCTTCTACAGGAATGAAGGTAGAAACTGAGGTAAATTTTAAATTGCACACAGGACTAAAAAGTTTTGATTTTAGAGTAGTTCATTTGATTTTACAAGGCTATATTACGCGAATTTGGAGTACTTTCTGTAACTATGTTTAAGATCAATGCTTTCGTTTACCTTCCACAAATGGTCTACGTTCAATCCACTCGATGCACCAGAAACATCCAGACGATTGTCAAACTCGTCCCATACTTTTGCGAACGTGTCTGTCGTTAACTGCATTCACAACTGCTGGTAAGTATTGCACTTCACTCAAAGTTGTTGAGGAAAGAGAAAAAAAACGAGCCGTGTGATAAAGTGACCTTACAGGCCAATGGGGGAATGTGAGGTCCGTACACGACTTACGGCCGATACATTGTTCACGCAGCTCATTGTGAAGAACTGCTACCGCGTGCAGGTGCTGCTGTTACATCGGAGCACACGAAACGCCTTTTACTGCTCTATTGTCTCCATCTCGGAGTGGATGCGCACTGAGTAATGAACAAGCGAGCAGCTAGCTAGCGACATCAGGAAGATCCCTCCTCCTACCACCGACCGGATAAACTGCCAAATTGTAGCTGTCCCCAGCGTAGACTTTTAGTTTCGCAGAATAAGGAGAAACGTATAATTACTTTTTTCTACATTCACGTACAAGATAAAATCTTGTGAAATCGGAGGAATATTTCTGAAACACTCCGAACTTAACGTGTCTCTGGAAGGATAAGCAACATTTGTAGAATCAATAAGTCGAAAACAGATGATCTAACCTGTAACGCCGGCCGGGGTGGCCGAGCGGTTCTAGGCGCTAAAGTCTGGAGTCGCGCGACCGCTACGGTCGCAGGTTCGATTCCTGCCTGGACATGGATGTGTGTGATGTCTTTAGGTTAGTTAGGTTTAAGTAGTTCTAAGTTCTAGGGGACTGATGACCTCAGAAGTTAAGTTCCATAGTGCTCAGAGCCATTTGAATCATTTTTTAACCTGTAACGTCTACTAGCTACGTAGCCATGCAAAGATTAACACAACGTAATGGGAATGAGCGTTTGGCGTTTGGACTTAACTTCTGAGGTCATCAGTCCCCTAGAACTTAGAACTACTTAAACCTAACTAACCTAAGGACATCACACACATCCATGCCCGAGGCAGGATTCGAACCTGCGACCATAACAGTCGCGTGGTTCCAGACTATAGCGCCTAGAACCGCTCGGCTACAAAGGGGTGCGCGGGGCAGGTCCGGCCGCCTTGGTGGAGGTCTCATTACATTTGACGCCACATTGGGCGTTCTGCGCCCCAGATGGGGATGAACTGATGATGAAGACAGCACAACACCCAGTCCCTGAGCGGAGAAAATCTCCGACCCAGCCGGGAAACGAAGCTGGGCCCGTAGGACGGCAATCGCTTTCGTTGTCCACTCAGCTATCCGGGCGGACAACACAACGTAGAAAAACGGAAAACGCGTTCAAACTAGATGTATCGATTATGACAGAAAAGACTTGGTTTGTGTAATATGGTTCGATAACAGTATTACTATTGCAACCCGTGGATATTTTGTGTGGTGAATAGTTGTAAGATATTTTCGGTAATTTGCATGAGGTAGTGTTGTTTGTTAATTATGTCTTACATAGCCCAACTTTGAGGTTCGCCGATGACATTGTAATTCTGTCAGAGACAGCAAAGGACTTGGAAGAGCAGCTGAACGGAATGGACAGTGTCTTGAAAAAAGTCGGGTGATGCTGAGGGAATTAGATTGGGAATTGAGACACTTAAAGTAGTAAAAGAGTTTAGCTATTTGGGGAGCAAAATAACTGATGATGGTCGAAATAGAGAAGATATAAAATGTAGACTGGTAATGGCAAGGAAAGCGTTTCTGAAGAAGAGAAATTTGTTAACATCGAGTATAGATTTAAGTGTCAGGAAGTCATTTCTGAAAGTATTTGTATGGAGTGTAGCCATGTATGGAAGTGAAACATGGACCATAAATAGTTTGGACAGGAAGAGAATAGAAGCTTTCGAAATGTGGTGCTACAGAAGAATGCTGAAGATTAGATGGGTAGATCACATAACTAATGAGGAGGTACTGGATAGAATTGGGGAGAAGAGGAGTATGGGGCACAACTTGACGAGAAGAAGGGACCGGTTGGTAGGAAACGTTCTGAGGCATCAAGGGATCACAAATTTAGCATTGGAGGGCAGCGTGGAGGGTAAAAATCTTAGAGGAAGACCAAGAGATGAGTACACTAAGCAGATTCAGAAGGATGTAGGTTGCACTAGGTACTGGGAGATGAAGAAACTTGCACAGGATAGGGTAGCATGGAGAGCTGCATCAAACCAATCTCAGGACTGAAGACCACAACAGCAACAGCCCAACACAACAGAAAATAAAATTAAATCTATCAGAGCCGCGGGGAGTGGCCTTGCGGTTTGAGGCGCCATGTCACGGACTGCATGGTCCCTCCCGCCGGAGGTTCGAGTCCTCCCTCGGGCATGGCTGTGTGTGTTGTTCTTAGCATAAGTTAGTTTCAGTAGTTTGTAAGTCTACAGACCGATGACCTCCGCAGTTTGGTGTCTTACGAATTCACACACATCTGAACATTTACATCAATCACACAATGATTAATATTGAAATGTTGCTGTCATTATGGAACAATTTTGGAAATTGTTGTTGAGGTTTTATGACATGAGTAAGATAGCTCCTGTATTCTCTACTTTTAAATGCTACCAAAGTTTTTGTAGCTTTAAGTAAAGTTTCAATCTCTTTCTAGGCTGTGCACCAAGATCAGCGCTGCTACTAGTGACCAAACTATGAATGAGACTACATGCGCGACACAAACTTGACGGAGTTCGTTTGTGGACATCTTGCTAGTGGTTCAAATGCCTCTGAGCACTATGGGACTTAATATCTTAGGTCATCAGTCCCCTAGAACTTAGAACTACTTCAACCTAACTAACCTAAAGACATCACATACATCCATGCGCGAGGTAGGATTCGAACCTGCGACCTTAGCGGTCGCTCGGTTCCAGACTGTAGCGTCTAGAAGCGCTCGGCCACCCTGGCCGGCTTTTGCTAGTGTATCCACGTCTCTGTGTCGCCGGAATTACTAGGAGTGCAAGGAGAACTTCGTGCATACAGTTCTCAACGCTAGACATGTTCTGTGTATGGCGTCGGAAGGTGAAATGAGCACTGGCACGTTCGCAGTAATCTCCGGTGTTGGAGCTTCAAGAACGACTACGTACGAGAAACAATGTGACGAGAAGAAATCAGACGGGCTAGCGACGAGTTAGCAGAATCGCGCGTCCTTGGCCCGCATGGCTGGGGCGACCGCTGAGAGAGTGGAGTGTCCTGCTTGTGCCCATCTGTCCGCGGCGTAGCGCGATGTTGGCGACAAGCGTTTCAGGTCACGTAACGGCTGCCTCCGATAAACACGGCAGGTGCCGCCAACACCGTCTAAAGGTCTCTCCTGAGCTGTTCCTAAACTTCCAGATACTGGTCCCCGCTCTTTAGGGTTCGTTCCGCGTGCAGCCCGTTTTACAAGAGTGACTTTCTTGTCAAAATCGCCTACTCGTGAGTGCGCGTCACGTGCTTGCGTGTAAATCATTCGGCAACCGTGCCGCAGGTAGATGAGTGGAGTAAATGAACAATTTGACTGCGCCGAGGGTGGGGCTTTAAAATCTTGAGGATGTTGCAGAATGCGCAAGGGCAGAAACGTTTGACTGTGGCGTCGTCTGCTAACAACAAAAGTTCACCGGTCTCACTGCTAGTATAGTAGGGATTTTGAGCCTTTATGTCTTCGTAATCTTTGTGTGTGTGTGTGTGTGTGTGTGTGTGTGTGTGTGTGTGTGTGTGTGTGTGGTTGACTTTGTTTTCATTACACATTGCAAAGGTTTCACAAGGGCCTGATTTTTTCCTACTTGTGTTCTCTCAAAAGAGGGACAAAATATCTTAAATCAAGGTTGCTGTGTCGTGCGAACAAGACACGGCCAGTGCAAAAGTACCACAGGCGCAAAGATGCGAGCTGGTGACTGTGTCATAGAGACTCGCCACTTGTATGTGATCCACCAGCGTCACGGGCGACGCTGAGGACGAAGATATCGCCTTCGCCTCGGCCAATTGCCGGCTGAGTAAAATCCGTCGATGAGAGGACGACAACAGACAGAAGCATACTCGGAAGATAGAAAAGCAGCACGCGCCCACTTGGTTACAGGGCTGACTTAGACAGGGAACGTCGTTCAGTGAATTCTTAGAAGTGAACAGTTCGAGCAAGAAATACGCCGGGAGAGGTTGAAGAATCTCACACACTTGTAAATTGCATTTTCTATGTAACGTGAAGTTTATCAACGATTATTTGCACTTAGCCATTGAGGGCCTTCAACAAGTAAATCTTTTAACTCATTTGTGTGACATTGTTACTCATTTGTTGGAGAGTAGAAGAACCTTTGTTCTCCTATCCTTTTACGTGAAGTTGGGTCATAGCCGTGTAACAAAAGCAGCGAGGCGTACAGCACCAGAAGCCTTTTCACAAACTCACAAACTCGGCGTAGCGTAACAACAGTGGCAACTCGACTCTACGGCAGCAGCGACGAGGCCTTTAAAAACTGGCGAAAGGGTTTACAAAAAAGGTATTTACGTTTTACAGTCTCTTCACAAAAAAGAAATCTTCAGTGTGCATGAAGACCAAACAGATACAGATGAACTATGAAATACTGACTTCCTCCCCAATCTTCAGTGGTGTAATTATAAGACCGCTCTGCGCGTAAAGTCTTCTACTGTCTAAACTCTAAGGCCAAAATGAAGGAGGGAGGGAAGGAAGATTAGGGTTTGACATGCAGTCGATGATGGAATTATTAGCGACTCGGCTCAACCTGGGATCGGGGGACGAAATAGCCTTTTCTCATGAACTATTCCGGCATGTGCCTTCAGCGATTTACGGAAACCACGAAAACTCAAATCTGGATGGCCGGAGGGGGATTTGAGCCGTCGTCCTACCAAATACGATTTCAGTGTCTTACAACTGGTCACCTCGCTCGTCGTTAAATCAGGAAAGGGCAGAAGCAAGTGAGAGGAAGGAAGTAAATGGAGATCGCAGTAGCGGGTGGTTATAATTAAGGTGTAGCTAGTAGCAGAAGTCCAGTGAGTGCTGTAATTATCGTATGGCAGCGAAACTCGGTAAATATTCTAACACGTCAATGCGGAACCCAGCTAGGCTGGAAAACTTAGTTTTACTTTTGGCCACCAGGTGCAAATCTGGCGCTGCGGATGCAAGGAAGACGTACAGAAATATTTCCATGTATAATTGACTGGGAACGGAACGTGGGTGGAAAACGTCAAACAAGCGAGAAAGGCAAAATGTTGATTTTATTATTAACCTTTGGTTACACAGTTTGTTCAATATGAGCACCGGGGACGTCGGCCAGAAGCTGTACAGCGCGTGATTTGCACCTGATGGCTAAAATTGGTACTTTTTTTTCAGCTGAAATCAGTTCCGTTTTAATGCATTAGCGTATATACGTATCTATCAAGTTTCGCTGCGACACGATAATTATGGCGCACAGTGGACGTCCACGAGTAGATACACATTAATTATAATCAACCAATATAAAGTCCTGTGGATGTCAAGGTCAACAGTGACGGGAAACGAACTTGTACTTGGCAACGAAGGAGCAGGATATCTCCATGCTTTCTCGAGAGAAATCGTTCAGCCATTTGATATACATAAAAGATCTAAGTGAAACAGGTCTCTGTATGTTCATCTTTCCAGAGGTGGTTCCGGGACTAGCCTGTTCGCTACAGCATGTCAAATCAAACACCTTTGAGCCGTATAATTTCCAAATTTATTTTATTTGGCTACCAGATGGCGTAGTAAATAGCCGAAACTGGTAGCCAAATAAAATAAGACGGTTGAAAGGTGTTTGATTTGACATACTGTATGTACAACAAATCTAAATAGCCGGAGGGGGATTTCAGTACCACCCCTGATTGCGAATGCAACCGTTGATCTCTGCACAACTTTTCTCGAGAATACGAATCCCACGCCTGAACTAGGTAGTTTTATTGCAACCGCAGTTGGATTCGGAAGCCGCGAAATTATTTTGTAGCATTGGAGGCATGGGTTGGTATTTACGTAATAATAATTTCTGTATAACAGCAACACTTTTAAAATTGTCAGTTTATTTATTTATGCAAGGAAAATAATTTTATCAAAAATAAATGATGTCATTAAGGGTTACAAGGGATAATGAAAACATATGAATTGGAAATAGCAGGAGACATCGTTCCTTTAACTCATAATTTGACGGAGAAACCGCACTAAACGTTAAATTAAACGGCGATCGTGAGGGGCAGTTATTTCACAAATAAAGACGTCAGTATCTCTTTATTTACTTCAGAGTTACTTATTGCTTAGTTTCTTGTAGTGGAGCTGATTTGGAGGGTGGTCAAGTAGTAGTTTCTTCATGCTCATGTTTCCTGTTTTTATGAATTTTAAATGTCATTTTAAAGAAGTGTCACATTTTCCTGAATAGCTTTTCTCGCACATTTTACATTTCGCAGACTTCAGTGACGCAGTTCAAAATCCTAAAAGGTGCAGTTGACGATCGCATTTCACTTACAGACAGTTCGGACCTCCAGCCGTCTTCTGTGAAATTATTTTGTGTGTTTCCACATCTCGAATACTCTCCTCTGCAGCAGATGCTTCTTAAAATTTTTTAATAACCCTCCACACAGTGAACATATCTGAGGCGTTCTGTAAAGAGCTGTTGTTTGTGGTTAGCCAAGGCACCACGAAGAGACAGCAAAATCCCTAGGTGCCCCAGGATAAGTGGCTGAGCAAGTCAACAACGCTTTGGTCTGTTTTTGGCCCTTATGCGAACGATTATTGGGTTTGGCATTGACTGACAAACTTTTTGGATATCCTCCTGAGGTATATCGCGCTAAATTCAGTCCAGCGGGTGCGTAAGGTCGTCAAAACCCCAAGTTAGTTGGAGGGCGCTGCCCATAATGTTCCAAATGTTCTCAATTGGGGAGAGATCTGGAAACCTTGCTGGGTAGTTTTTGGCAAGCACGAAGACGAGCTGTAGAAACTCTCACCCAGTGCGGGTCGACGTTATCTTGCCGAAATGTAAGGCTAGAACGGCTTTCCATGAAAAGGTGCAGCGGATGGTAATCAAAGGGGTCCCGCTACGTAAAGAAATGTCACACCAGACCCTTACTGCTGGTTGTCGGGCCGTATGGTGGGCAACGGTCAGGTTGGTACACCACCGCCCTGCGGGTCACCTGTAGACACGTCTTTGGCCTTGAATCTCATTGACTGGAGTAACATTGTCTTCAGTAACGGATCCCGCTTCGAACTGAGCTCCGACGACGAACGCATTATTGACTTGTTCAATTTGTGGAGCTCTTTCTCTTTAATAAATCATACAATGTTTCTGAAATATAAATCATTTGGTTGTCTATACATGTACATCACAATTACCGTAACACTCGGAGTGTGTGTGTGTGTGTGTGTGTGTGTGTGTGTGTGTGTGTGTCTTAGAGTGTAATATTGAAAGACAGGAAATCAGTGAGGATTCAGAGTCATGAAATGATTTGTGCAAACTATTCACAAACGCTGAAGCTCCATTGTAATGAAACTGTGGCGACAATTGAAATTTTACCAGAACGGGACTGCACCCAGGATTTCCTACTTATTTCGAAGTTCGTTACATGACTGCAGCCGTTTGATGTTTTAATTTGTTACGTACGACACTCAAACTTCGAAGTTTCGCCTTCGGTATAGCCTCCGTTTCAGACCTGCCGGAGCCGGAGACGAAAGTGCAACTAGAATGGGGACCTACGACGTACAGCTATGTCTATATTCCATTAGCCACCTTAGGGTGTGTGGCGAATGATACTTCTGGTATGACACTCGTGCTCCATTTGCGAATGGTGCGAGGGAAGTACTATTGCCGATAAACTTCCGTATGAGTTCTAATCTCCCTGATTTTCTCATAGTTTTCATTTCGGGAGACATATTTGGGAGGAAGTGATATGTTGCTAGACTGTTCGTCGAACGTACTCTCTCGGAATTTCGACAGAAAATCCCTCCGTCACGCACGACACCTCTCTATTAGGGTCTTTCACCGGCGATTGTTGGCGGAGAAGCCGTGCGGTCTGGGGCGCCTTGTCACGGTTCGCGCGGCTCCTCTCGTCGGACGTTCGAGACCTTCCTGGCATGGGTGTGGGTGTTCGCCTTAGCGTAAGTTAGATTAAGTAGTTCGTAAGCCCAGGGACCGATGACTTCAGCAGTTTGGTCCCATAGTCCTTACCACAAAAATTTTCCGGCGATTGTTGATTAATTCCGTAACGCTCTCGCTCATACTAAACGACCCAGTGACGAAACGCGCCACTCTTCGTTGGATCTTCTCTGTTTCCTCCTGCAGTTCACTCTCGTAAGGGTCCCAGACTGATGAGCAAACTCAAGAATCGGTCTTCAAGTAGCGAAGCTGTTACATAAAGTCACATAGGACGCCAGGGATAATTCCAGTAAATATGCGTAGATCAGTAGTTAAGCTGGCTGGGTCGCATAAGAAGTCATACATCAGCTGAAGAATGACATTATTGATAACAAAATATGGATGCAGCCTTTGGGAATTATTTCCGTCTTCAGAAATCCAAGAACAAAGGTAGCACAAGGACAAGGGCATTAAAGTGTTTCGTAAGCCACTTCCTTCTTGGATGAATTATATTTTGCTAATATTCCCTCTACGAATCTCAGCCTGGCATCCGTTTTTCTTTCAATTAGTTTTATGTGACCATTCCATTTTACTCCGCTGTGAGCGGTTACTGTTAAATACCTTACAGTTGTTACTGTTTCTACAGTTTATCGCCAACAGAGTGAACGGTTATGGGTCTCTTCATCTATTTATGAGTAATGCGTTACATTTATTTACATCGAGGATCAACTGCCAGCTCCTGAACTAATCATCGATCCTCCGCAGGTGTCTGTTGGTTTCCTTACAGTCCCGTGCTGTTGGTAACTCCTCGTAGAAAATAGCACGATCTGCTAGCAGCCTCATGGGACTTCTCACGTAGACAGTGATGGCCCTCTAGCACACTCTGCGGTACTCCTGAAATCACCTTCACACGTATCGATGGAATGCCGTGAGGAGGTCAAGCAACAAGGCATAAACATGGGTGCCTTTACCTAGGACGTTCTGGGTCTCACGGCTAAACGCAGCGAGCGACGCTTAGCAGTATGTTTTCTTACGAAATCCACAATTGTATTTATGCAGGAGATTTTCGCTCTCCAAAAGCGTCAAAATGCCTGTGTGTAAAACATGTTCCATAATTCTGCTACTGAGTGAAGTCAGCGATATAAGCCCGTAATTATGTGCATACGTACGACGACCCTTCTTGAGAACGGGAATAATCAGCGCCATTCTTTTCTTCAATGGCTTGGTATAACCTTCGTTGTTCCAACGCCCTGCGATAGAATGCTCCTAGAAGGGAAGCAACTTCTTTCGCAAAATTTCTGTCCGCTGCGGACACTTTTTCACTATTGATGGGTTTTAGTCGATATTATAATTCGTGATCACTTATCTCAATATCTGCATTTCTGGTGTTCGTGCGAATAGTGAATGGAGGAACCATATTACGACGTACGCCGTGAAACGACCTCGAAAGACCGAATTCGGATTTTTTTGATCTTCTACCATCCGTCAAAGACAAACACACGGATGTGGAAAAATTGACGCGATACCTTCTAACATAGGGTCGGACCTCCTTTTGCCCGGCAAATTGCTGGAACTCGATATGGCATGGACGTTGGAACTCCCCTGCAGAAATATTGAGCCATATTGCATCAATAGCCGTATATAATTGCGAAAATGTTGCCAGTGTAGGATTTTGTGCACCAACGGACCTCACGATTATATCCCATAACTGTTCGATTAGATTCCTGTCGGCCGATCTCGGTGGCCAAATAATTCGCTCGAACTGCCCCGAATGTTCTTCAAACCAGTCGCAAGCAACTGTGGCCTGGTGACATGGCGCTTTGTCATCCATAAAAATTCAATCCTTGTTTGGGAATATGAAGTCCATGAAGGGCTGCAAATCGTCTCCAAGTAGCCGAACATAAACATTTCCAATCAATCATCGGTTCAGTCTGACCAAGGCTCCCTGTCCATCTCATGTAAACACAGCCGACGTCTTATGGAGCGACCAGCAGCTTGAGCTGTGCATTGTTTACAACTTGGGTCCGTCGCTTCGTGAGGTCTGCGCCACACTCGAATCCTACCATCAGCTCTTGTCCATTGAAATCTGGACACATCTGGTCGGACCACAGTGTTCCAATGGCCTGGAGTCCAATTGACATGGTCACGAGCCCAGGAGAAGCGTTGCAGGCGATTGCGTGCTGTTAGCAAAGGTTCTCGCGTCGGTTGGCTGCTGCCACCGCCCATTAACGCCAAATTTCGCAGCACTGTCCTGACGGACACGTTTGTCGTTTGTCCCCCATTGGCTGTTTTACGCAGCGTTGCTCAGAACGGTCAGTTCCACGCATACGCCGTTCCTCTAGGTCGTTCAGTGAAGGCTGTCGGCCACTGCGTTTTGCGTGGTGAGAGGTAATGCCTGAAATCTGGTATTCTCGATACACTCGTGATACTGTGGCTCTCGGAATATTGAATAGTCTATTTCCGAAATGGAATGTCCAATGCGTCTAGCTCCAACTACCATTCCGCGTTCAAAGTCTGTTCATTCCCTTCTACACCTACATTTCTACACTGATACTCTGCAAGTCACATTTAAGTGCCTAGCAGAGGTTCATCGAACCACCTTCACAATTCTCTATGATTCCAATCTCGTATAGCGCGCGGAAAGAATGAACACCTATATCTTTCCGTACGAGCTCTGATTTCCCTTATTTTAACTTGATGATCGTTCCTCCCTATGTGGGTCGTTGTCAACAAAGTATTTTCGCATTCGGAGGAGAAAGTTGGTAATTGGAATTTCGTGAGAAGTTTCCGTCGCAACGAGAAACGCCTTTCTTTTAATGATTTCGGGCCCAAATCCTGTATCATTTTGGTGACACTCTCTCCCATATTTCGCGATAACACAAAACGCGCTTCCTTTCTTTGAACTTTTTCGATGTACTCCGTCAGTCCTATCTGGTAAGGATCCCACACCACGCAGCAGTATTCTAAAAGAGGACGGGCAAGCCTAGTGTAGGTAGTTAGTAGGTCCGTTACATTTTGTAAGTGTCCTGCCAATAAAACGCTGTCTTTGGTTAGTCTTCCCCACAACATTTTCTGTGCGTTCCTTCCAATTAAAGTTGTTCGTAATTGTAATACCTAGGTATTTAGTTGAATTTGCGGCTTTTAGATTGGACTAATTTATCGTGTAACCGAAGTTTAACGCGTTCCTTTTAGCACTCATTTCGATGACCCCACACTTTTCGTTATTTACGGTCAACTGCCACTTTTCGCACCATTTAGATATCTTTTCTAAATGGTATTGCAATTTGTTTCGATCTTCTGATGACTTTATTAGTCGATAAAAGACAGCGCCATCTGCAAACAACGTAAGACGTTTGCTCAGATTGTCTCCCAAATCGTTTGTATAGATAAGGAACAGCAAAGGGCCTATAACACTACCTTGGGTAACGCCAGAAATCACTTCTGTTTTACTCGATTTTCCGTCAATTACTACGAACGGTGATCTCTCTGACAGGAAGTCACAAATCCAGTCCATATCTGAGACGATATTCCATAAGCACGCAATTTGACTACGAGCCGCTTGTGTGGTACCGTGTCAAAAGCCTTCCGGAAATCCAGAAATACGGAGTCGATCTGAAATTCCTTGTCAATAGCACTCACCACTTTATGTGGCCGAGCGGTTCTAGGTGCTTCAGTCTGGAACCGCGAGACCGCTACGGTCGCAGGTTCGAATCCTGCCTCGGGAATTAATGTGTGTGACGTCCTTAGGTTAGTTAGGTTTAAGTATTTCTAAGTTCTAGGGCACTGATGGCCTCAGATGTTAAGTCTCATAGTGCTCAGAGCCATTTGAACCATTTGATTGTGTCAGTATTACAATGGACCTTGTCATAAAGCAGCACATTTGAGGTAATGGTTTGTGGGCACCAACATTCGTGAAATGTTGAAAGAAATAATCCACATTGACTGTAGAATACTTTTTATTACAAGCCACGATCGGTCTTGCACCACTGGAAGATGCATCCTCAAATGGGAAACATTCTTTTTAATAGGTAATCGCCGAAAGGTAACTTCCGTAGATCCATACTCCATCATTCGCGTCGTGTTGCTAAAAGGGGGGCAACAGAACCACGTCACAGGTAGGAAAGTGGATGAGCGGCAGCAGGCAAGGCAGTACTCATAATGTGGAACTTTGCCCGCATTTTAAATAACATTCCTTAAATAGTCTGCCATGTTCAGAGTTGCGACCTGGACACAGTGAAACACCTTTGGCATCACTTATAACGGAGATTTCGCTACAGGCACCAGCGTCCAACTTCTCTGATTTGAGTTCTCGAGTAAGAAGGGGGCCATTCCTCCTCGGACATTCATTCAGTGGGCGTGTGGGCAGCAGAGTTAAGGCGTTATAAAGGCCACTAACAGGCGTCCTCATACTTCTGAGACCGTGCGAGGTGGCGCAGTGGTTAGCACACTGGACTGCCATTCGGGAGGACGGTTCAAACCCGCGTCCTGCCATCCTGGCTTAGGTTTTCCATGATTTCCCTAAATCGCTTCAGGCAAATGCCGCGATGTTTTCTTCGAAAGAGCACGGCGGACATTCCTGCCCATCCTTCTCTAATACGACTGACCGATGATCTCGCTATTTGTTCTCCTTCCTATCAACAAACCAATCAATTCTTTTGATAAGATAGTGTGTACCATTACGTCACGTCGCTGGTTGGCACATACACGGCTCGTCTGTGGCGGACCATCTGCATATTCAATACTGGCGCCAGTCACTCACGTGGGCAGTGGCGCACGCGTTTAATGACAACCCTTGCGTGGATGGGCGTTCGTCGCAATGCTGACGTCACGCCGGGATTGCCGCAGACAATTGCTCACGCGTGCGCGCCTCTGCGTCCCGCACGAGTCCTTTTGCTGGCCCGGCCCTGCCGCCAAATAGGCAAGGGGGAGGGAGGGCCAGGGCCCTAATCACAATTTGTGTTCCGTATTTGGCGGCTGCGGGCCCGCCATTTGTCTCCGCGATCGCAGCCGCTGCGCGCGCATTCCTCCGACGCGTCGGCGCTGCCTTCCCAGAGGCACCGCGTCTCACCTGACGCGGGCGCCAGCCACTGATGGAATCGAGAGATACAAGAAATCTTCGGCCAGCCTACGTTTGCTATTACAACTCGACTCGTACGTTAGAACCTGTCGGCAGTCATTTAATTCCTGTGTTAGTGAGTGTCAACGACTTGCACCAACATCTGACCCTGATTTAGCATATTTTGATCCCTGAAGAACAAACTGAGAAATTTTTTCACGAAAAGAAAAGACTGCAGCATAACAGGTGTCTCCACTATACAAATCCCACTACTTGCGCCGCAGCACGCGGCGGCAATAATTTGCCATCTTTGGGTGCTTTACCAGACAGGGCATTATAATATCTGTGTGTGGTTATGTACTTCATCTTTCTCTTTAATCTTTACTCGCTGCTAGCTAAACCGGCCCCTACCACGTTAATATCTTTCCTTGCGCAACGCTGGACGCTCCAGGCTTCCAGCATTCTCTCTCGGCAAACTGCGTCACCATTCACATAAGCCTCATTATTATTGCTATTTACGTTGCTTGTTTACAGCTGCGTTTATTAACTACATTTTTCTAATCTTGTTTTCTTACGTAACTCAAAAGGTGTGGAAATTCAAATCCGTAAAAAGTATCTGTACATGTTGTCTTGCATTCGAGTGGCATTGCCTTCTGGAAAGGGAAGTTGTTCTGACATTTTCCTATGTTTCCTCCAATATCTTTCGCTATGTGTCGTTTATTGGTAGTGTATTTGCGGTAATGTTTTCCACAGCTCTAATGAAATATAGCAGAAATAATCCCAGAATAGAAAAACGAATAGGGTGCTAGACCCTGATGGAATTCCAATTTGGTTTTACAGAGAATACTCTGCGTCATTGTCCCTTTGTTGTGCGGCATTTCTACATCTACATCTACGCTGCACAAGCCATCTTATGGTGCATGGGGAGCGATAATTTGTGTTCCAGTGTCACTTCCACCCCCCCCCCCCCTGTCCTCCCCACTTCTTGTACAGACGCGAAGTATACGCAGGAGAAACAATTGTTAGTAATCCTTCGTGTAAGCTCAAATCTCTTTAATTTTACGTTCACGCCATAGGCGGGCGTGTAAATGATCAGAGTTCCAGTTCTCTGTGACAGGTTGTGACCACCAGAGTTGTTCGTGTTTACTGTTCATAGTCGTCGGCGAATATGCCGATGACCTGGGGAAGGTCCCGTTCTTCCTTTGTTTTGGAGTGGCACGACAGTGCTACCGTTGTCGTGAGAATGTGGGGAACCATCGACATGACTTCGGGTCACGGATGGTAGTGTTTGGAGGAAGAACTGTCTTCTTGATGCTGAGGTTTTTCCGTGACCAGCAAGATCCTTAGATCAATTACGGACGTCAACTCTGTCCCATGATATATCAAAGACCAATTAAATCAATCGTGGACGAGCTTTCCTCAGGATACAAAAGCCTTATGACACCATGGCATCCGAATCAGTCCGTGCTTATAGGCCAGATGGGATGCAACTTCTTACTGATAATTGGGGATAAATTGCCAAATTCTTTGTAAATTTGTGTGCATTTTGTAGTCACTGAAACACGACATATGTTCTTAACCTCTGATGTTCCATTTCGTGGCCGAGCGTTTCTAGGCGGTACAGTCTGGAACCGCGCGACCACTACGGTCGCAGTTTCGAATCCTGCCTCGGGCATGGATGTGTGTGATCTCCTTAGGTTAGTTAGGTTTAAGCAGTTCTAAGTTCTAGGGGACTGATGACCTCAGAAGTCAAGTCTCATAGTGCGCAGAGCCATTATCTTCCATTTCGTTTTCTCCTCCCTTGTGGGTTCAAAAATGGCTCTGAGCACTATGGAACTTAACTTCTGAGGTCATCAGTCCCCTAGAACTTAGAACTACTTAAACCTAACTAACCTAAGGAGATCACACACATCCATACCCGAGGCAGGATTCGAACCTGCGACGTAGCGGTCGCGCAGTTCCAGAGTGAAGCGCCTAGAACTGCTCGGCCACCAACGGCCGGCTCCCTTGTGAGTACTTCACCTTTTTTGTCAGGCAGTGTTCGTGATTCTTTTCGTCTAGCATCTCCTGTTGGTTTTAGTTTACTTGTGTCCTCCGGTTCACTGCTGCAACTGATTTCAGTTACACAGGAGTACTTGCTGTGCTGACTGTAAACGATAAATTAAACTGTGTGTCTGAGTGGGACTCGATTGTTGGATGGTATAAGTCGAATGTTGTGGCTCTTGAGCTGAAAATTACGCGGACGATTCCCTTGCGCATGTTTTAACTTTGCACATTCAGCGTATTTCAGGAGGAACTGTAAATCTTTTAGGAGCTGGTAGTACGAGGGGTGTTCAATAAGTAATTTAACGCATTTTCTCTTGCGGCCAATGTCGGTTGAAAAAGAATGAGGAATTTGTTGTGGAACATAGTGGATTATTCTTGCTTCAGCCCCTGTAATTTCATCAAGTTCCGATACATGTCCGTTTCATATGTAGCCTTCATACGCCGCCAGTAACGGAGGTGCGTTCGAAGCAGAGAGCCGTCATTAATTTCAGAGCATTGCAGATATTCATAGGCGCTTGCAAAAGTCTGGGGAGACCTGGCAGCGAACAAAAGCACGGCGAGTCGTTGGGTGACGTGTCTGCCGTCATCGCAGCGAGGTCCGTTCTCTTGTGTGCCGACCGGCCACACACACTTCTGACTCTTACAGTTTTGGAACGAGCGGATACTCTCATTAGACATGATTGATGGATCACAATCAAACAGCTCGGGGCTGAATTGGACATATCTTTTGGTAGTACTGGAACACTCGTTCACGCTGCTGGGCACCTCGCCGCCCGACAGAAGAGCATAAAGAACAAAGAAAGGACCTTCTGTGTCGAACTGCTTGGGTTTTCTGAGGCTGATGGTGACATTTTCTTCTCGAGGATTGTCACGGGCGATGAAACATGGCTTCATCACTTCGGACCGGAAACAAAATGGTAGTCCATGCTGTGGCGCGACACCACCTCTCCCCGAAAAAAAATTCAAAGCCGCACCATCAGCCGTTAAAGTAATGGGGACGGTCTTCTGTGACTATGAAGGGGTTATTCAGTTTGATGTCCTCCCTCATGGTTCAACTGTCAACTCGGAAGTGTATTGTGCTACCATCAGTAGATTGAAGACACTACTTCAGCATGTTCGTCGCCATAAAGAAGCAAACGAATTTCTCCTTCTCCATGCCAACTCAAGGCCTCACTTAGTATCCGCATCCCGAGAGGAGCTCACAGAAATTAATTGGACCGTACCTCCTCATCCACCCTACAGCCCGGTTCTCGCACCTTATGGCTTCCATCTGTTTGGCCCAATGAAGGATGCACTTTGCGGCAAGCAGCACGTGGATGACGGGGAGGTTACTGATGCAGCGAGGCGATGGCTCCGACGTCGATCAGCAGAGTGGTTCCATGCGGGCACAAAGCCCTCCCAGCGAGGTGGTGTGAGGCCGGCACATTGGCCGAAGATTATATTGTAAGATAGGACGCTGTAGCCAGAATAGTGGGGAATAACATGGAGTATTGGAATCCTGTAAAAAAAACCAACCTGCATTCAGGAAAAAAGAAACGTGTTTCTTTGCGCCCCTCGTAGGTGAGACTAGTACTTCTCTCCACACGAGTGAACTGAAACTATCGTCCGCGTACATTCTCGGGTGTGCCGCTGTCCGAGGTCAGCGCCGCAGCCTCTGGGGCCCGCCGAGCCCGCCCGCACGCCGGAGGCTGGCTGGCCACACGCGCCCACGAGGCGTGCAGGCAGCCCTGACCCGCGCGCCGGCTCGCCGAACCTCCCTGAATCACAGTGCGGGCCGCTCAGCGCAGGTCGCCTCCGCAGCCGGCCGTAGTGAAGCAACTTACTGGCCGTCGCTGAGCATTACAACTCTTGTGGAGGTGCTGGAATCGTCTCGCCCGTACGAACTAGATTCTGAAAGAAGGCATGGTGCCCGTAACCCTAAAGTTAGCGATAATTTTTGCATCTTGTTAGAGCTACGTATTTTCTTTTCTTCTTCAGTGACTGGAAACGGCAGTATCGCACAACCACAATAGCAATGCGTCACAATCGGAATCAGTCCACTCGTGCAAATCTAGCTAGAAAAAGTTGTGGGGACATGAAGCGGAACGATCGCATAGGTTCAGTCGTAGATAAAGCAGGCGGCAGACTTCGACTTGATACTGGAAAAGTGCAATCAGAGGCATTTAGTTCAATCATTCTTCACACGCTCCATACGTGAATGGTAAGGCTACAAGTCCTAATAATTTAAACAATGGCAAATATCCTCTGTCATGCACTTCACACCGGCTTACACAGTATAGATGTAGACGTACATTTCGGTCTAAAAAGTCTCTTCATACCCTGTTCATCTCAAAAGCTGCCGTATAGGGAGAAACTAGGAACCGATCAGGTGCACCTACAGACAAGAAGTAAATCCTGGGAAAAATATTGTATTCTTGCACTACCTAATAGCACATAAAAATTCGTAGTATGTTTTCACCCACTCACAGAAAAACGTATCACATAATTCGCATCTTTCCGCATCCTTAAAGTTGCGTAATGAATATTCCTCAGCAGATAATTTTTTCCTTCAGTGTTGATCTTCACCGAGAGAGGTCTCTTAATGATGAGCAGTCACCTATCGACAGTTTGACAACTACTCGTATGCACACCAATTCTGCACCGCCCCTTTATTTCGAAATTCAAGGCAGAGAAAACAAATATTGGCTCTGACACTTGGTTAGATATTCATTTGCAATATGTGGAGATCAAGCATTTGTGTGACGACAAAATTGTCTGATTCCCACGACGGGCGTATGGGAGGGGGGTGCGCGAGGGGGGGGGGGGGCCGAGGTGTCACAGCACTCCTGGACAACGTCAATATGTTGTGCGAAGTCCCCGTACTCGAATACACATTTTAATCCGTCACGGCATGCCATCCATCAGATCAAGCCTGCAATTTTCCAAAAATCCCACTCTTCGGTGGCGATCCTGTGCAAGTAGCGCTGAGTGCGAGGTCATTCTCAACGTCCAAGAACAACTTGTTTTAGTGCATTCCACGCATGTTCGATTGGGTTCATGTCCGAGGAACAGGCAGGCCACTCCGTTCTGCTGATCCTACCATGCTGTAGGAACATGTCTCTTCCATCAAGATGAAGTTACCACCAAAATGTGGGGCATGATGTCTCACTATTGGTTGCAGAATCTCGTCCCTGTACCAATGCCTCCCAAGAACATCACTCTACCACCACCTTGTTGCCAAACACTTTGCCTCCAGTTATCAGAGTACAAACAGATCCTAGTTTCGACCGAAAACAACATCTGACGCCAGTGCTAGGGCCTCCGTCTACATGATTTCTTCTCCATCTGTAGAGGCGACCATGGTGTTGTCGTGTACTACATTGCGCTCTCCATGGCCCTCGGAGATTCGCATCAAGCTATGGTCTCCTAATAGTTTGATGCTATATAGGGCGCACTGTAGCTTTTTCTAACGCCGAATTCAGTTCTGGAACACTCGGCCCACGAATCCTTTGACTTAAAATCGACCACTCTGTGCACCTGTCGAACGCGGACAGGCTGTGCCGTGGAAGTGCTCAACATCACCTGTTAGCCAGAACCTATTCCACGTCCGCACCGCATCACGTTGACTCCGGTCCACATGAACTTCACATAACCCTTCTGGGAGTGGTTTAAAATGGAATGATCATATAAAATTGATCGTCGGTAAAGCAGATGCCAGATTGAGATTCATTTGAAGAATCCTAAGGAAATGCAATCCGACAACAAAGGAAGTAGGTTACAGTACGCTTGTTCGCCCACTGCTTGAATACTGCTCAGCAGTGTGGGATCCGCACCAGATAGGGTTGATAGAAGAGATAGAGAAGATCCAACGGAGAGCAGCGCGCTTCGTTACAGGATCATTTAGTAATCGCGAAAGCGTTACGGAGATGATAGATAAACTTCAGTGGAAGACTCTGCATGAGAGACTCTCAGTAGCTCGGTACGGGCTTTTGTTAAAGTTTCGAGAACATACCTTCACCGAAGAGTCAAGCAGTATATTGCTCCCTCCTACGTATATCTCGCGGAGAGACCATGAGGATAAAATCAGAGAGATTGGAGCCCACACAGAAGCATACCGACAATCCTTCTTTCCACGTACAATACGAGACTGGAATAGAAGGGAGAACCGATAGAGGTACTCAGGGTACCCTCCGCCACACGCCGTCAGGTGGCTTGCGGAGTATGGATGTAGATGTAGATGTAGATCATCTTGGTTCAGTCGCACCGGTCGCGACTGCACTTCCTGGCGTGACTGGTGTTTACCCTGCTGTTCCACAGCTGTTTCGGATGTGTTTCTGTTGGTGCTTTAGTTTCAACTCACATGTCGCAAGCCGGCCGCGGTGGTCTAGCGCTTCAGGTGCTCAGTCCGGAACCGCGCGACTGCTACGGTCGCAGGTTCGAATCCTGCCTCGGGCATGGTTGTGTGTGATGTCCTTAGGTTAGTTAGGTTTAAGTAGTTCTAAGTTCTAGGGAACTGATGACCACAGATGTTAAGTCCCATAGTGCTCAGAGCCATTTGTAGTACATCTTCTTTACGAGTGTAGACGTAAAGGCAGCGTTTCTTGCAATTTAGCATAGTAGAAAAAATGCTTATTATTACATTCACCTTTGCAAGAAAATTATCATCGAGAGACCAATGACAATACTTCAGTTAGAAGTAACAGGCCGTTAAAAGGAAAAATGATAACTTACCCAACAATACATCACTTTATCAACTCCATGAAATAAGGGAAATTATATCCGTTAAAGTTCTGTGAGCGAATTTTATTACATCCTTGACGTCAGAATGTGAATTGTGTAACCCCTGACCAGAAAAAAAGATATGGCTTGTGAGTCAAGCGTTCTTCCATTTGGTGTACAGTCATCGATTCCAAGTATTGCAGGAACATTCATCTAGGAAGCAACTGCTGGTGAGTGATTCACTTTTAATGTTTCCCATATGTAGGCCGTTCCATGTTGCGAAACATCTGGACAACTGGACCACGGAAGTCGTTCTCGAAACATCATTCCTAACAATAGGAGGTGTCAGTTAGGAATGTGTATTGTATAGCAGTGCATACTGCAGTTATAGATCACCTGCTAAATTCCGAGCAACGCTCAGTGAGTCTTATATTAACCTCGTAGTGCGTACAGTTACAGCGTTTTTTAGACATACGCGTCACAAATCTGATATAAAGTGAGGACTAGAAACTCATAGGACGCATTGCTTTACGTGTAGCTGTATGCAGTTAAGGTGACATTTGTCGTCTCCATTTCCAGTTTTGAAACATGCGTATCCTTATGTGTCTGCTTTACATAATGCATCGTTCTGAAATCCTCACAACAGACTCACGTGAAGAGAATCATTCATCAGAACCAAATTTGTTTACAAAACCCAAACTGATCCTACTTTCGCCATCTATAATCGCATTCTTGTGGGAAATATTACTTTCCTATCAGGTTCCGAATCCTCTTTAAACATTCTGGTGGCTCGCAGTGTCATTCACATCTTTTCTGGCTTCCTCAGTCGCTTCAGGCATTACTCTCACTGGAATGTATTCGAGACAAAGATTACGGACAACCAACACCTTAAAGACTTGGCAGTAGTGGCTGTTCACGCGTGACTGCGATGTGTGGAGCTGTGGGGTTTAATCATAAAATAAAACAGGAAAAGGGAAGAATGTGATGTACCCAGAAGGTTCCTCAAGATCATTGCCGACAACGTAGAATTACCACCTCTGTAGTTGCGCGACCAGCGCGACGGATCGCCAAGCGAAGGGGCCTGGGTTCGATTCTCTGCCGGGTCAGAGATTTTCTCCGCTCGGGGAGTTGGTCTTTTGTTGTCCATACGTTTTTTTGCCATAACTGACATTACACTACTGAGGTAGCTGAATGAGGGACACTGCCCAAAAGCCAATACATTGAAAAAAAGTAGAATTTAGAGAGAAAATTGGTTCCAGTTCCAATAAGGAAATATCTATTAACGTATCCATTTATTATTGTAGCTTCAAACTGAGTACCATGCCGATTTCTTCAATGCAGCTACGGCTGATTTCTGACGAAGCTTGCCCAAATGAGATACTGATTCGCATCTACATGTCTAATTATACACATGAGATTAAAGTTTTTTAATCACCGTCCCCACCCTCATTCCCCTACTGATGCAAGAAGAAGAAAAGAGAGTTAAAAAACAACGAAAAAACTAAGAAACAGAAAAGACCTCCATGGCATAGGTTTCAGTGTAATATTCGTTGACGCAATGTAATCGCGAATGAAGATTTAATTTGATCCTCTTCCGTAAACTACAAAGGCAAGCTGCTCTCAAATAGCTGGGTATGATTTTAAGTATCTGGGATTTGGTGACAAGCAGTTACAGAATTCGTCAATTAAATATTTCACGTTGAGTGTAATCGTTTTAAGTGCTGAGACACGTATAGTGCAGTACGAAGAGGAGAAGATCATTTATTGAAATCTTTTGAAATGATAGTTTGGGAAATACGTAGCGTGCAGTATTGAAAGACAAAATAGGAATTGTGGGCGGATAAAAACTGGTAAATGAAAAAAGTGAAATACTAAAATGTATCGGGTGTAAAAAATAGAGCTTGGCCACTCGGTGAATTCGAATAAAGAAAGGATCCACAGAAACAGAATACACGCTGGCAGATGATAGTAAAATAACAGATAATATACTGAACGTATGGGATGGTGGAGGAAGGAAAGGTTGCAGAATACTGAGAGGGCAGTGAGCGTCAGTTTCGACAGAAACGCGTGGCGTAGAAAATTTATGTCGTGTAGATAATTTACCAATTATTCCCGTATTCGGCTGATTTTTCTATTAAACAAAAATATTATTCTGTGCTGTAAAGGTAGAATTGACCGTCCTTAGCTGTTTACACAACCCCTCCTCACACCCCACCCCACGAACCGCGCGCGTTAAATCTCCTACTTTCGGGACAGAGAGGCGCGGCATTCCCTGTTTGAATCCGTCTGGATGTGATTTTTAGGTGATTTTCCACACCCCATGCTGGTACGTACGTCCCACCAAAGAAACACGCGACCTAAAGGTTTAGAAAAGTTTCTCACACTTGCACACAGAATTTACTCTAGAGTCAAACAGATGCGGTACACTCATTCTGTCCTGGGAGACTGATGACCTTAGATATTTATTCTCCTTCTTTAAACCTGTGATCAGGTATAGCTTTAAGAACTTGATCATCTTTCTCGCTGGAATTCCAATACAAAGAATTCAGATTACGATTCTGGGAGTGATTGAGTTCTTCCGAATATAAATAAAGTGTTTCATAATGCTGAGAATCATTTTGAGAATATCTTCAGACACTTTGCGCACAAAATGTACCGTGACTTATCATAAAACTATTCTTTTTCAAAGTAATGTAGGTAGGCTATAAAACACTTATGACGATGTTAATAAAACTTGAACTGAGCACTAGGGTGCAAAGGCTAAGACCCAGGATTCGTATTCGAAAGAATCGGGGTTCGTTCCTTGTTCCACCCTATAGATTTAGATATTTCATCCATCCATGACATCGATTAAGGCGGATGGCGGAATGGTTTCACTGTAGACACCATATCCAATTTCCTACATGTTCTTAACGATTTCGAGCTTACAATAAATTGAAAAACACCATCTGGATCTCAGTTTGTGTTATTACCGACTACTGCTTTCGATCTGCGCTGTTAGATCATCTTCAGGTCTGGTGACGCAAGGTGCAGTTTGTTTGACGTGAAGACGGTAGTGGGTAATCAGATGGTGTTTTTTCATTTATTCTAAGAACTGAGGTTACGGTTCCTAAGACATGGTGTCAGTTATGGAATTTCGAAGTCTTTCTCATCATTGACGAGACGTTGAACGTTACCCCAACTATAGGAAACAACGACATTTCAATCTGAATGGATCGTTACCATCACTACTGGTGAGGCAATGTCTCATTCATTGTGAAGATGGTTTGCAAAAAATGGTTCACTGTCATCGACCATCTTCCATACAGTCTCAGCTTGGCCCCTTTCGATTTTCATCTGTTTTCAAAACCTAAAGAATAACTTCGAGGACTTCACTTTGATAGTATGAAGCGGTGCAAGCAGAAGGGAGGTTTTGGCTCCGTAAACAAAGTTAAGCATTCTGCAGCGACGTTATCAACAATGTATTCATCAATAGGGTAACTAGGTGGGGAAATAAATGTATAGAAATGAAGAACAAAGACGAAGAATGTTCGTAACGTCCGCTTCAATAACAACATAACACTTTCCAAATTTCAAATAAGAACTCTTCTTAATGGTTTCCATGTAAATGTCTGTTTCCATTACATCCTAGATGCTTGCCTCATCTCCTGTTTCCCAGCATGAGTCATTGAGTGATTCAGGAACGCAGGGCTAGGGTTGCTGCCTGTGTTGACGACCTCTGCTATCTCAAGGTTGCTTTAATGTCTGTTCCGTGAATGAATGACAGGTGTTTCATCCGCTGGTATGAAGATAGCGCTCAGGGAAACCGCACGCCACACAGTTTGACGGAATGCCCTACGTCGATAAAGTGATGCTGTACGAGCATAGTTTGTGCCTACTGCGACGAAGTTAACACAGTATCGCGAACTGTACGAGTGTGATGCATGAACACTTTGCTCCTTTCCTTTTACACGAAGTATTTTTTCCCGAGTTCCGGTCACCACTTTTCTGACTGATTTGACGCGGCCAGAACAGCACCTGCACCCAACGTCCTCCATTATTTGTTGAATAAATTTAAACGTGTGCCTTCCCTTACAGTTTTTACCCTCCGCAGTTATCTATAGTACCGTGCTAGTTATTCCCTGATGTCCCCACGTGTCCTATCATCCTGTATCTTCTTGTCAGTGTTTTCCACGTGTTCACTTGTTTCTTTCTCACCGATTCTGTGGAGAACCCCCTTATTCCTTATCTTTTCAGTTCACCTTGTTTTCGACACTATTCTATAGCACGGCGGTCCACACGCTTCGATTCTCTTCTTTTCCGGTTTACCCACAGTCCATGATTCACAGCCGTACAATGCTTCCATCTCAGCAGAATTAAAAAAAAAAAATGGTTCAAATGGTTCTGAGCACTATGGGACTTAACTTCCGACGTCATCAGTCCCCTATAATTTAGAACTACTTAAACCTAACTAACCTAAGGACAGTTTTCACCCGTAATTTTAAAACCTCTCCTGAACCGTTTCTTTTATATTCGTCATTGCTTCTTCGATGTACAGATTGAACAGTTATGGCGAAATACTGCATTCCTGTCTTGCATTCTTTTTAATAAAGGCATTTCGTTCTTGATCTTCCAGTTTCATCGTACCCTCTTGGTTACTGTACATATTGTATATTAACCTGTCTTCCCCTATAATTTACAGCAATATTTCCTCAGAATATCGAACATCTTGCACATTTTTACACTGTCAAATGCTTTTCATAGGCTCAGGAATCCCACGAACGTGCCTGGATTTTTCTTAAATCTTGTTTTCATTATCAAGCACAATGTCCGACTCTGCCTCTCTGGCGCCTTCACCTTTCCCAAAGCCAAATCTTTGTCATCCTTCAGTATATTATCCTTGTCGGAAACTTTGTACATGAGGTGTTCAGCTGACTTTGCTATTTTCTTGCATTTATCTGACTTCGTCATCTCCGAAACTGTGTGGATGATATTTTTTCAGAAAGTTTGATTTTATGATTCCAGTCTCATAGATTTTACACACCAACTTGAATAGTCGATACCACTTCTTCCGCCCCCCCCCCCCCTCATCCCTCTCTCTCCTTCCCACCTCCACTGATTTTAGAAATTCAGAAGGAATGTTAAATATAAATTCTGCCTTCTTGCATTGCAACTCTGCCTGCGCTCTGTTTACCTTTAATTTTGGATCTCTTACGTCTTCCATCTCAATACCCATCTCACCGTCCATCATTTCATTAGCCCCTCGTAGAGGCCTTCAGTGTACTCTCTCCATCTGTCCATTGCCTTTGAAAGAATAGTTCCTTTTGCACGCTTAATGTTGACGCCTTTGTTTCTAATTTTATCTAAGGGAGTTTTGACTTTCCTGTGTGCTGAATCTGTCCTAATTTCTTAACATTTCTTAACTTTTTCCTGCAACAGCTACGCTTTAGCTTCCCTGCATTTATTTCATTCCTAAATGACTTATATTGGTGTATTACCGTCTTATCACAAAAAATTTGGAGCTTAGAATAACAATATCGGTTATTCCGTAAGGGAAGACAAAGAGAAGCGAAACTGTAAACATCTATATTCCACTTGAGATCCTTACTAAAACACGAATGACAATACACCATGACATGGATGCTCGTCTGCTAAACAGGAGCATTCACGTGGGTATATTGAAACCAATTTTTACCCCCAATGTTTCCTGTTCAATTACAAAGTGGTCGCTCTTTTCATGTGTGATGTTTGTTTATAGTTCTTTTCTTCGATTTAATCTTCTTGTATTTAATAAGCTATTCAAAAATCTATCACTCGATGCAGTTCACACATCTGACACTTAAACTGTTTTTCGAAGTAAATTGTCAAAGAGATGCAGGAAAAAATCATGCTCTATAAAGCTCACTTGTGAGTATGAAACTGTTGATCATTTATCAACTGGAAAGCAGCTTGCGGAAGGAATGATGTACGAAAATATTTTCACGTCTTCTGTAGTAGTAATGGCGGTATTTTTCGTGTGTAGGCGTAGATGTGGAATAGACACAGAAGTGATAATTACTGAGAAGGAGCATGCAACTTATAAATTCTGTCCAGTTAACGGCGCTCGTTGAAAAGAACAGTCAGTGCGGTTTCGATTTATGTAGTAACCGTGGGTGACATGTTTTAATGAACGTGAACACCACCCACGGTTTATGCCTTAGCCCTGTTCCTAATGACCGACTGCTGCGTACAAGGCAGTACGTGGAGCGATCTGTGAACGTGGGACATGTGATCAGTATTTCGCCAATCCCTACATCCGCTACTGCCAGTAGGTGAACATTTGGCCTAACAAAGGCTGAATGAACCCGTCTCAGGCCTTCGTATCTAACAGGGGAGACTCCCCATCGCACCGCCCTCAGATTTAGTGGTAAGATGGCCCAGTGGGCAGCCTGTCATAAACTGAACACAGATCAAGCATGAAAACAGGAAGAAGGCGTACTCAAGTGTGAAAAAAGAAGCAAAACAGAAACAATGAACGGTCCACACTCAAGGTGTACGAAATCGAGCGAACGTCAATGGCCATGGCGTCGAGTTGGACTGCGGGGGTCATCCGGGTTCAGATCTGCATCATTTCCAATTCTTTTCACAAAATTGTTAACTTTCCATCCGGTCATTGACGTGTTCGTCCTCCTTCTGTAGTCTAGACAACTCTAATGCTGTACACTGGTTATAGAATTTGAGGTATGGGGTAGGAATATACTACTGTCACAAGTAAATGTGATGAATAGTGAGAGCAGGCGAAATGCTGCATAGACCTCTCATAGAAATGAAAACATCAAATAAACGGATGTGAACTATGTTATTCAATAGTCAAAACTCCGTGACCACATAACTACCACGCCGTGGCCACTGATGTTCGCTCGATGTCGTACATCTTGAGCGTGGACCGTTCTTTGTTTTTATAATGCTTCTTTTTTCACAGTTCGGTACACCTTCTTCGTGTTCTCATGCTTGATCCGTGATGAGTTTTTTACAGGCTATCCAGTGGGTCATTGATACGTTATTCCTTAATCGTACCACACTTACACACCGTGTCTTAAATACCATAAAAGAGGAAGCGGAATGGAATCATGGTTGGTAGTCACACTATATAATTAAGACAATTTATTGACATTACGCCTTTAAAAAAATGTGAGAATTACAAATTGTGGACGAGCTACTTGATAAAACTTTACAAATACAGTTAGAAACCCAACGTACTAAGTACTCAAACAGTACCTTATTAAGAAAACAGAATTGCTGACAAACTCCAGAAATTCAAATTCCCATATAGTTTTTCCCTGAAAATACCTATAATAAAATAATTACAAGTAAAGAGTGACTCAATCACACTTTAACACTAGAGCCAAGCTAACATCCAATTACATAACATGATAGAATCACTTAAATAAAAAACTACAGCAGAAACACTGATCTTCAAAAATAAACGCTCACGTGCTCAGACGTGTTAAATAAAAGATATTACTAGAAAAGGCTGCACTAGGAATTCAGCAGATGCTACGCAGTTTAAGGTTCAGCTAGTTGTCAGTCCCTAATATTTAAGGAAACAAGTTCATATACGAAGAGGTTACGTACAATATGTATTTATATATCCACCAGCTTAAACCGCATTGGTGGGAGTAAGATAAACACTAAACTTTGGAAGGCGATATGTGAACAACTCCCGGTAGTGGCCAGGTTCCTAAACACTGCCAGGCCTCGACCTCGGATAACATTTCACTCCCCGCCAAGGCGCTGGCACAGTCAAAAGTTTCTGCCCGAATCACAAAGACATTCTGAAACATAGAAACACTCGGCAAAACCTTCGAATCACTTACGCATGGAAAACTGTATTAATAGAGTGTAGGCTTTAAAAATGGCAAGCCGCAGTGGCCGAGCGGTTCTAGACGCTTCAGTCTGGAACCGCGCGACCGCTACAGACGCAGACTCGAATCCTGCCTCGGGCATGGATGTGTGTGATGTCGTTAGGTTTAAGTAGTTCTAAGTTCTAGGGGACTGATGACCTCAGATGTTAAGTCCCATAGTGCTCGGAGCCGTTTGAACCATTTTAAAAACTGCAACATAAAATCATTTGATTGCAAGAGACACAAAGCACTAGTACAACTTCTGAGAAAACTTTCAAATAACGGCTACCATTTCACTAGGCCAACTGAATTCTTCCACAGCGTCTTGAGGTTCGAATACGAAAGTCTCACCATAATAATAAAATTTGAATGACTGAGTGCGTCTGTGAACAAACACGATTACGATGATTTACTTCGTAACGGGTAGACTATACGAGGGAGCGGGTTCCACAGCTTCGCCGCCTCCCTTCAAATTTTTGTTCCCAGCGAAGTCACAGAACTTGTATCTCCCAGCTGCCCATGTCGGCAGTTTCACACCACAACGTGTGACGGTCATCACGCTCGTCCGGTAGCTTTTGACACTCGTTTCCCGCGAATGCCACGAGATCTCTAAGGTTATCCGTTCAAGGCTCACAACCCACTCGCTTCGCCCGCCAACCCGGAAGATGAGACACGCGAACTGGTGGTCAGTACCTAACTGAACACGTTGTGCTACAGTACCGGTAACCTTTCAGCTACGGAGGTGGTCAAATTTTTTTAATCAATACGTCGCATGTCTGTGTGAGGTCCGCTTCTACTACAATAGCGTCATGAGAGTTGATGTGTTAGCATCAAGAGGAGTTTACAATACACTGAGGTACATGGCAGCAGACGCCTGAATCCCGGATAAATATGTCACACTTTGATGCAGTAAAAAGGTGACAGTTTCAATAAAGTAATGGGCTCATTCAATGTAACAAACGCAACGACTTCGTCTTTCTTAGCTATTTGCGATAAAAAAAAAAATTCAGTATATTCAGTTGCATTGGCGATACACGTTTCAGAAAAGCAGTGCCAGACATCGGCGTAACAACCTGCTAATGTCGTTCAACTATACAGACGCTTTCAGTCATTCGAAGCAGGATTTAAAGATAAATACTGGTTGTGTTTGGCACTGCAGTGATTGGCGTTGGAGAACAGGTCTCAACATCTCAGACTCCATCACCGACCGTCAAGTTGAATGTTTATAATCTACCATAAATTTACCGGTTTCTTTTTTCATAAGATGGGTTAAATGCCGCCTTTGTACATGTTGTTAACTGAGAATTGCAGTGCTGTTAATCGCACAGCGCACGTAGTGACAAATGACTCTCTTCGGTTCCTTTGTGCGTTTAGCCAAAATTGCTTCCTGTCTAGTGACTCACTCACAACTCCAAATCATCTTACTGTTTTGTTGAAATCATTCGCTATTTGTGCGTGTATCTGCATCTACCATGAACCGCAAATACCGATTATTGGTCTCATCACATTCCCTTCGGTCACACGATTGTATTCGTTTCAATGTTTTCTTATACTTTTTGCTGCATGTGTGTGGTTACATGTTATATAATTCTTCTTATGGTCTATTTAGAGTTACCAAAATGTGCAATTTCTACGTACATGAACTTCAACTGTACGAAGTAATAGTTACATGTTCCATAAATTATTTGAAATTTTTTTTATGTAAATGATGTACAATTAGTCGGTTTACAGGATATGTATACATGATTAGCGCAACATCAATAAATACGTTATTATTTTTAGTGCTATTCAGGCAATTGCACTTAATTTTTTTCTACTAGCTACCAGGTTTTAAGTAGAAATCCGACAACAGAATAGAAGGAGAGATTTAAAACTTGGTTTGCTACTTGTCAGACATTTTATGTTTCTGGGAAAACGATCACAACTTTTTTTGTTTGCATATTGAGCTCATTTCGGAGCCAACGAGAACTTTAGCAATGGGTAATAAAGCTCATTTGTCTCTCTTGTTCTGTACGTATGGACAGCAATGTTTCTTCTCGGACTGTGATGTATTATTTATGGAGGGCTTCATTAGTGAATATACATATTATGACACCGCAGTTAAAATTCCTGGCTCCTTGAAGAAGTACCTACGTGACGTCCGTGGGTGAACACCACATATTATTCTTACTTTTGGCTTTTGTGCAATCAATACTTTATTTCTAACTGATGCGTTACCCCAGAAATTTATTGAATAAGATATTACTGAGTGGAAATATGCAAAATATGTCAAGAGGTTGAAAGTTTGTTTCCAAGATTAGCAACTATGCGATGGACAAAAATATCTGAACTTAACTGTTTGAGAAACTCAGTAATATACTTCTTCCACTAAAAATTTTCATCAACACTTATACCAAAAAATTTGAAGAATTCTACCCATTTAGAGACTTCTGCTTATGTGCTACCATCAGTTGTTGGTATGATTCTGTTCGTTTTACAGAACTGAATAATCTGTGTTTTTTTTTTTTCAAAATTTTGGGTCGGTCATTCACGTATATAAGGAATAGGAGAGGACCAAAAGTGAAACCTATGGAAGTCCTTTTGTGACTCTTTTTCTTTTTTTCCCACTCACTAAAATTTTCTACGTATTCAAAGTAGTTGCGCGTAAGGGCATCAGTTCCATAAAACTTGAATTTTTATTAGCGAGTAGCATGATCTACATTATCAAACGCCTTGGAAAAATAACAAATAATACTAACTGGCGATAAATTATTAGAATTTGATGAGTGGGTGTATCAACAGAATTCTCAGGGGAGGAACTCTTCTGGAATTCAGACTGCGATATGGTAAGCAAATTGTTTCCATTTAAGTTCTTGACTGTTCTTGAGTGTATTACTTTTCGAATATTTTGGAAAACGATGTCCTTAAGGAAATTGGACAGTAAATGTTTAAGCCTGTCTTGTCACCTCTTATATGAAGTGGTTTAATAACATCACGTTTTAACTTGTCTGGAAAAATTCCCTGTGCCAGTGATTCACTGCATATGCTGTGTTATTGAGGACATTACTTATTAAGTTTGAACAACTTTTCAGAGCTTTGTTTGAAATTTCATCAACCCCACATGAGGTATTGTTAGTTGGAATTTATTTCAGTTAAGGATGTAGGCGCTACTTCTCGTTGCTAAACGTGTTGTCGAATAACGTTTTTAATATACTGCCCTGCCTCTTAAACTGAACCATTTAATCCTATATTTGTTGCTACGTTTAGAAAGTGATTGTTAAAATTACTTGCAAATTGTGAATTATCAGTCGCAACATTGCCATTTAGTTTAACTGTTACGGAATCTGATATAACACTGCATTTGAAATGGCCCTATGACTGACTGACTGACTGACTGACAAACATGAACTGCTGACGAATGGCATTGAATCGCGGCTCTACACTGCCCCTAATGATCATCGTCGGCAAGTATAGTGAAGACCTGCGGAGAGATCCCATTCTTCCATTGTTTTGAAAGGCACAGCAGCGTTACTCCAGTCGTCATAATGCGGGAAACCATCGACTCTGGCTTCAGATCACGACTGGTAGTAACGGAGGGAAGTCTGGTGCCTCAGTGATACGTCACAGGCGTTACCTGCCATGCCACAGTATCGTTGCGCCATTTTTCAATCAGATAGCGTTCGCCCACACATGGCACTTGTATTTTTAAACTGTCTGCATGATGGTGAGGTTACTCCCATGGCCGGTAAATCCCCAGATCTGTCCCATTGCCAGTATCCAGGATATCAATGACCAGTTACTATAATTGTGGACCAGCTTTCCTCAGGATACAGTGGCTTTATAACTCCATTCACCCGAATCAGTGCGTACATCCAAGGCAGACGCGGTTCAACTTCATACTGGTAAGTGGCATTACACTGTCAAGTAAATTTGATTCGCTTTTGTAGTCATCGAAATATCACAGACCCTCTGAACCAGTGATTTGCCATTTCGTTTTTTGATCTCCTAATGGGTGTCTCACTTCTTTTGTCAGGCAGTGTACATGATTCTTTTCATCTATCATCTCCGGGCACTTTTGGTTCATCGCCGTCCTCATGTTCCTAGGTGAGATTGATTTCACTTACATTTGAGTATATGTGCGATGACTGACAAATTATACTCTGTGTCTCACTGAGACTCGAAGGTTCGATGGCTTAAGGCGCATGATGGGGCTGTTCGTTTGAAAATTACGCGACAATTCCCTTCCCCATACTTTAACTTTGCACATACAACGTGCTTCTGGAGGAAGAATAAGTATTTTAGGATTTCGTACTGTATGCTAATTGGAATAAAAAATTTCATATAACATGCATCCAGTTTCTGTTTGTTTCGTAGATACATCTGGTGAGAGAGACACGTTTTCTCATTTTCGTGTAGTGGTACTCCGGTTGCTGTGGGTTTCAATTATCAATTGTCACAATTGTTTACGAGTTCAAATTGTGAAATTTTACTTGAATTAGGAAAACTGAATATTTGAACAGTAATTGCTACTTATTGGCCAATCCTGCTGCCTCGTTTAAGCGTGCCACACGAATTTCCAAGTAGTGACTGTGCTGTTATGATACTTGCGTACGGATTTTGTGATGAATAAGCTTATGCTGTTTCTAGACAATGTGGTGGACGTTCTCCTCATCGCAGAGTACCAGATTAAAGATTATTTACTCGTGTGTTCATTAAACTACTTGAGACTGGCGCATAATCATCCATGGCCCCGTAATCTAGACTTTCTTGAAAACGAACATCGACAGGTTCCTCGCGCTGTAATGTCCGTCCAACATGAGGGGTCCCCTGCACATTCTAGTCGTCAGGTGTCACGTCTCCTAAAACTAACATTCGCCCTAAGATGAATAGGCAGAAATGGTCACGTTCCTTGGTCACGCAAATCCCCAGACCTTACCCCTTTTTTTTTTTTTTTTTTTTTCGTCTGTGAGGTTGATTGTGAGGCAAATTATACAAAGGAAAAGTAAACGAAAGAAACGAACTGAGAGTTCGGATTATGAATAATGTTGCTCCCGTAAAAGAACGACCCGAGAAGAGCTGCACGTGGAGCTGACAAGAGAATTCTAAACTGCATTCAAGTGAACGGTTTAACTTATGAAAATCAACTTTGAACTTCATTTGCCTTTGCGTAACTCCTTTTGGATTTACATGGGTTACATTCTAACATCTGTACCTCTCTAACCAATCAAAATAGGACACATGTTACATGGCATGCTTTATTCGAAATGGTCTATACTACAGAGTGGGGCAAATGAAGGTGACCCGGAGAACAGAATTCCAGGGTACAAAGAAATACAGCAGAGGAAAGGAAATACAATACTAGCCTCACTACAGCGATGTTGAAAGCGACCACCACTCATCTCTTGGCACTTTTGCACCCTGGTCAGCAAGCTGCTGAAGGCGGATCGAAGTTGGACTGCAGGAATTACTGCAATCTCGTCCGAAATGTTCTGCTGCAGTCCTCGCAGACTATGAGGGTGCTTGCGATACGCCTTAGACTTGAAGGCGCCTCACAGACACTGACAAACTGGCCTGAGTGACCAGCTAAGGCCGCTGTCTTTAACGACTCTTTCAGGCTGTGTTTATGTGCTCCAAAGTTCAGCTGGCTGTATGGGCAGTTGCTCCATCCTGTTGTAAGTAACTATAGATCTTACCCTCCTCCGTTAATGCTGCGACTAATCGTTTTAAAATGTTACCAGTGAAACGTGCCGAAGTCAGTGTTCGACGAAGGAAGGAGGTCAGCTGAGGGCCTACCGCCAACTGGTCTGCGTGCTGGACACACTGGACCCAAAACCAGAGTTATGGTTTGGGGTGCGATTTCGTATGACAGTTCTCGTTGTTATGCCCCGGATCGTGACAAAAATTTGTTCATAAATCTGGTGATCAGACATGCTGAGCTGTCGTTCACGAACAGCATTCCAGGCTATTTATTTCCCAGCTGGATAACACTCGCTCGCATAGAGCTGCTGTAACTCAGTTCTACAGAGTTTCGACACGTTGTCTTGTGTCTTGGCCTACTCGATCACCAGATCTGTCTCCAATCGAGCACATACAGGACATCATCGGACGACAAGTCCAGTCTCATCCACAATCAGCACTTCAAAACGGCTCTGAGCACTATGGGACTTAACATCTGAGGTCATCAGTCCCCTAGACTTAGAACTAATTAAACTTAACTAACCTAAGAACAACACACACATTGATGGCCGAGGCAGGATTCGAACCACCGTAGCAGCAGCGCGGTTCCGGACTGAAGCGCCTAGAACCGCTCCGCCACACAACCAGCATTAACCGTCCTTGTACTGACCGACCAAGTGCGACAGGCGTGGAACTCCGTTCCAGCAACTGACATCTATACAGGATAATTATGCAAGTTTGCGTGCTTTCATTGAACATTCTAGCGCTTACATCGGTTATTAATGTACCAGCATTTCACATCTGTTATGGCTCATCTTACGCTTACATTAACCTGTGTTTCTGCAATGATAGTCACTTAAATATGTTACCTAGACAAATATATTTCCGAAGTTTCATTACTCTACATTAATTATTTTTTGTTGTAGCGTTATTTTTTCCGCGACTGTATTTCTTCTCAGTGTCCAGTGCCCCCCCCACCAGCACAATCGCTGTTATACGTGCTGAAATTTAATCACTGCAGATGTTTTTGGCTGCTACGTTTGCTACAAACGGTGGTTGTTGTGCAAGCCACGGGGCGGACGCAGCGACACGACTCGTCAGTGGAGTGTTTTCTTCGTCTCGACGCCCGGTCCGCGGCCGCCACTAACTGGGCCAAAGCGTCCGCAAAAACGAGGTTAGGGGCGGGCGGAAGCAAAGTGCGGCGCGTGTTCCGTCGGAAGTTGTGGGCGTCGTTATCGGCGTGCGTATCTGGCCGGTGAATGGGCCGCTGGGTGGCGCGCGTGGCGGGCGGCAGAGCGCGCTGGAGGCGGAGCGGCGGCGGCGGCGGCGGCGGCGGCGGCGGCAGTGCGCGCTCAGCCATGGCCGCGGCCGCCTCGCGCCGCCCACGGCAGCCGCCGCCACTGCTGGCCCCCGCCGCCGCCTTCGCCCTGGCGGCCGCCGCCGCCGCCGCGTGTTCCCTGGCGCTGGCGCCGCCGCCGGCGCCCGCCGCCTTCTGCGCGCCCTGCGTGGCCGTGCTGTGCCACGTGACGGTGCAGCGCTGCCCCGGCACCTGCTTGCCCGCCACCGCCCCCGCGTGCAGCGACCGCCCCCAGCACGGCTACCAGACGCAGCCGCGCCACAGGCCCAAGTACCCCGACGCGGCGCGCGGCTGGTGGGGACCCCGGCACGGTAAGGCCGAGCACCTCTGCTCTACTGCCAGCGCGCGCACTCGAAGTGTACTCAAATGATTTGGCGGACAGCGTGTTTGCTGATGATGCCGTGGTGTACGGTAAAGTGTCCAAGTTCGGTGCCTCTAGGAGGATACAACAAGACTTAGACGAAATTTTTACTTGGTGTGATGATTGGCATCTTGCTCTAAATGTATACAAATTTAAGTTGATACATATGTGTAGGAAAAACAATCCCGTAATTTTCGTATATAGTATTAGTAGCTGATACAGTCAGGTC
The DNA here is from genome assembly GCF_023897955.1 of Schistocerca gregaria. Classification (NCBI taxonomy): domain Eukaryota; kingdom Metazoa; phylum Arthropoda; class Insecta; order Orthoptera; family Acrididae; genus Schistocerca; species Schistocerca gregaria. Next base: position 671,837,407 of record NC_064924.1, on the reverse strand, counting down.
GATTAAGTAGTTAGGCGCTACGTTGCAACGTGATATGAAATGGAATGAGCATCTGAAGATTGTGGTGGGGAAGGTGGATGGTCGATTTATTGGGAGACTTCTGGGAAAGTGTGGTGCATCCGTAGAAGAGATCGCATATAGGACGCTATTACGACCTATTCTTGAGTACTGATCGAGTGTTTGGGATACGCACCACCTCGGATGAAAGAAAGACATTGAAGGAATTCAGAGCCGGGCTGTTATATTTGTTACTGGTAGGTCGAACAACACGCAAGTGGGAGATGCTTCGGGAACTCAAATGGAAATCCCTGGAGGGAAGGCGACTGACTGCAGAACGATTGTGCTGCCTGCGATATACACGGCGCGTAACCACCACGAAAGTAACTTAGAAATTATAGGACGTTTTTCCTTCGGCCTGTTTGCGAGTCGAACTGGAAAGGAAATGACTAGAAGTAATACAGTGTACCCTCCACCGTGTGCTCCGTACGGTGGATTGCGCAGTATCTATGTAGCTCTAGATGTGTGTAAGACTGAACGACCGCGCCACTTCGTATGACCTGAGAAGGTCCTGAGAAATGATAAAAGCACCTTGGCCAGACCTAATAAGACTAAAATATTCAACTTAAATTATACCAATTTCTTTTGACTCATCAGTCTTCTGACTTGTTCGATCCAATTCACCAACAATTCTTGTCCCGTGTCAAGCTCTTCATCACATTAGCACTTGCAACCCACGTCCTCTACTACTTGCTCGATGTATCCCAATTTGTCTTCCTCTACAGTTTTTCTCTCTACAGCTTTTACCCTCTACTATCGAGGTAGTTATTCCTTAATGTCTCAACGGATGTCCTATCATCCTGTCTGTTATTCTTGCCAGTGTTTCCCGTCTATTCCTTTGCTCGGCCATTCTGCGGAGAACGTCCTCAATCCTCACCTTATCAGTCCACCCAGTTTTCAAGAGTCTTCTGCAGCACCACACCTGAAATGATTTTATTCTTTTCTGTTCTAGTTTTCCCACTGTCCGTGTCTCACTGCCATGCAGTACCGTGCTCCAAACGTACAGTTTCACATTTCTTCCTCAAATTAAGACCTGTGTTTCATAATTACCGGCCAGGAGTGCCCTTTCCGCCAGGGACAGTCTGTTTTTTACGTCCTTCATGCTCCGTCCCTCATTGGTTATTTTGCTGCCTAGGTAGCAGAATTCCTTAACGTCATCTATCCTGATTTTATGTTTCTCGCTGTTCTCATTCCTGCTACTTGTCATTAATTTCATCTTGCTTCGATCTACTCACAATCCATATTCTGTATTCATTAGACTGTTCATTCCATTCACAAGAATCTGTAATCCTTCTTCAGTTTCACTGAGGATATCAATGTCATCAGGGAATCGTACCATTGATATCCTTTCACCTTGAATATTAATCTCACTCTTCAAACTTTCTTCTATATCCGTCACTGTTCCTTTGATGTATATACCTAACAGAAGAGGCGAAGGACTGCATCCCTGTCTCACACCCTTCTTAATCCCTGCACTTCGTTCTTGTTTCTCCGCTCTTCGTTCTTGTACACATTATATATTGCCTTCTTTTCCTGTAGCTTGCCCCTATTTTTCTCATGATTTCGGACATGTCATACCATTTTACATTGTCGAATGCTTTCTCCATGTCGACAAATCCTGTGAACTTGTCTTGATTTTTCTTCAGTTTTGCTTCTGTTATCAACCGCAATGTCAGGACTGACTCTCTCCGGTGTCGCTACCCATCTTAAAGCTTAACTAATCGACATCTAACAGTTCCTTAATTTTCTTTTCCATTTTCCTGTAATTATTATTGTCAGCAATTTCGATGCTTTAAAATGATTGTCGATAATTTCCCCACTTGTATGCTCTTGCGATTTTCGGAATTGTGTGGATGGTGTTTTTCCGAATGTCTGACGCTATATCGCCTGTCTCATACATTCTACACACCAATGTGAATAACCGTTTCGATTTCATCTAATGGCTTTATAAATTACACTACTATAACTAGAGTTAGAAAATACCGCTTCAGTTGTAAATTTGTTTTATTATTACGACCGGTTTCGAGCTTTCACAAGCCCATTCTCAGGTGTCGCAACTGTGCTGTGGCCCCCGAACGCCGCGGTGGACGTGTACTAGGTGTGGTTTGCTACCAATGAGCATAGAACAGTTCCATCCTCGAAAAACTTTACGATCATAACCGGAAGAAATGTAATTAGAAGCTACATCTGGTCATCCACATCCCAGTTGTCAGAGCTACCTCCAAAATTGTCTCTTTATAATTCCAGTTAAACATGTAACCAAACAAAATTGCTTAGGATACATCTACGTCTTCATCTACATATCTACATACGTGCTCCGGAAGTCACCGTACCAAGCGAGGTGGCGCAGTGGTTAGCACACTGGACTCGCATTCGGGACGACGACTGTTCAGTCCCGCGTCCGGCCGTCCTCATTTAGGTTTTCCGTGATTTCCCTAAATTGCTTCAGGCAAATGCCGGGGTGGTTCCTTTGCAAGGGCACGGCCGAGTTCCTTCCCCATTCTTCCATAATTCCATGGCCGGCCCCTCTGGCCGAGCGGTTCTAGGCGCTTCAGTCCGGAACCGCGCTGCTGCTAGGGTTGCAAATTCGAATCCTGCCTGGGGCATGGATGTGTGTGATGTCCTTAGGTTAGTTAGGTTTAACTAGTTCTAAGTCTAGGGGACAGATGACCTCAGATGTTAAGTCCCATAGTGCTTCGAGCCAATTGAACCATAATCCTATGAGACCGATGACCTCGCAGTTTGGTCACCTCCCCCAAATCAACCCAACGCCCAAGCGTCCGTGCGGTGCGCTACGGCAGAGTGATACCCTTTACCGCTACTTGCCATGTCTTTTCCTGCTCCATTCGCAAATAGAGTGAGGAGAAAAATGACTGTCAATATGCCTTAGTACGAGCCCTAATTTCTCAAATCTTATCTTCATGGTCCCTACACGAAATATATGTCGGCGGCAGTATAATCGTTCTGCAGTCAACCTCAAATGCCGTTTCTCTAAATTTTCTCAATAGTTGTCTTCGGAATGAACGTCATCTTCCCTCCAGTGATATCCATTTGAGTTCCCGAAGCGTCTCCGTAATACTTGCGTGTTCTTTGAACCTACCGATAACAACTCTAGCAGCCCGTTCCTGAATTGCTTGTATGCCTTTTATCCAACCTGATGAGGATCCGAAACACTCAAACAGTCCTCGTCTCCTTTACAATGAACCCCCCATTTCTACAGTTCTCCCAATAAACCGAAGGCGACCATTCACCTTTCCTACTACAGTCCTTCCATGCTCATTCCATTTCAGACTGCTTTGCAACATTGCGCCTAGATATTTAAACGACGTAACTGTGCCAAGCACGATACTACTATGGCTGTATGCGAATATTACTGGTTTATTTTTCCTAGTCATCCGCATTAACATACATTTCTCTACATCTTCAGCTAGCTGCCATTCAGCACACGAACTAGAAATTTTGTCTAAGTCGTCTTCTATCCTCTTACAGTCACTCAAACGCTTTCTCAAACACCATAGCGTCATCAGCAATCAGGCGGAGACTGCTACTTACCTTGTCCACCAGTTACGTGTAAGACTCCTTTAAAGAAACTCCTTACCTGTAATTTCCTTAAATGTTAACTCGCTCCCTTTGACGCTACTAACATGACACCAATTCTTACTAAATGAGACGAATGGTTAGAAGGAGGGAAGTATCCAAGGGTTGAGCGCCTGCCGTTGTCGCGGCCGGGAAGAAAACAAGGCGGTAGTGTACCAACCCTGACTTTTTCGAAGGACTATCGAAAAATTCACCTCAACTCTTTACGGATAAACCATAAAAAGCCTAATGACACCAAAAGATCTGCCTGGAGATCTAGTTAGCCAGAATGGTACTGCGACCATGATTCACTTCAACACGAATGCAGCTGCCCAACCACCATTAAATTAACAGTATCGTTTTATTTTGAAAGACTTCATTTCCGCCATTGACTGTACGTTTATTAAAAATCCAATATTGCAGTTTCGACATTGTGATCTTTTTCAAGTGGGTAACAGGTGCTGTAAGCACTGCAGTAGTCGTCAATAAAAAGCAACAAAAATGACGTTGACCTCAAGTGCTCGCGTCAATGACAGACAGTATCACATAACGATGGTGTACGTCACTAAGGGGGACACTAACACTTGACGGTGACGTCATTTTTATTGCTTTTACCGATGACTACTGCTGTGCTTGCAGCACCTATCAACCACTTGAAAATGAGCACAAGGTAGAAATTTCAGTCGTGGATTTTTAATAAACGTACTGTCAATTGCGAAAATGAAGTCTTTCAAAGAATTTTACGAGACTGTGAACCCACGGCAATTAAAACTATCGTTTTACATTCTCTCAGTAATATTGTACCAAATTCTACCTGCTCTTGCATTTACACTTTTTAATTACTTCGTATCTGGGTACTTTATTACCTACAAGTAGGCACGTTAAAAATTAACCATCATTTTGTTTCGTTCGCACGATTTACTGTGACTAAAGGTTGCTTTCTTGCTACCAGCGACCCTGAGATGTCAAAAATAACAATTCTTTGTTTTCTGGGAAACCATTTATTAAAATTCATATACGTGACTTGCGAAATAAGCATAAACCGGTACCAAGGCTCTTGAAACAGGAAAGCCACGTAAATGGACCTAAATTCTAGCAATACGATTGAAAGATAAACTTCTGAAAATTACGTTCTTCAGATTTTTGCGATAATCGCGATTACGTTATTTTCGGAGGAACAACTTCACCGCGCATACATCAGCTATTTGACGTGAGCAACAAAGTTATTCCATATAATTACAGAACAGGAATTATGTTCATTATAACGTTTCCAGAAAGCCATCATGTTCTCGTTCAGCGGTTTGGCCTTGTACTTCAGACACTGGCTTCGACTGAGTCATAATTCCTTACAACCATCGCAGGCTGCAAGCTTATAGATCACACAAGCGCAGATCATTTTTATCGCATTTACTGTTTACACGTTTGAAATCAGTGTTTTACTAAGATTTAACAGTACTGGAGTGATTATTGATCTTCCGTACCAAGCTCTTACAACACCACACCAAGCCGTAGAAAGCAAGTTTTTCAGTGTGTTTTGTTCCGCAGTGGAAAACTTATAAACTCATTTTTGTTAGCTATAAGTCGGAGTTAATAATTTCTTTGATACGTATTGCTAACGTAAAGGTATGACACTTTCCAATTATATTCCTCAACTACGTTATAAAACTACAACCACAACATTGTGAGCTGAATGGATTCCTTTGATACGGCAGACTGCTGAAGTAACCATCGGAAAGACAGCCCTTTTCATGAATCTGTGTGGTGCTGTACTTCCCGCCAGCTACTTTCATAATTTTGATATTTTATCTTTTAATCTATAGAAACAATGGTGAAAAATTGTGGCTTACTTCTATAAATTTTATTTGTTGTTGCTCTGACCTTCAGTCCTAAGGATGGTTTGATGCAACTCTCCACGCTAATTAGTCCTGTGCAAGGGTCTTCATCTCTGCGGAACTATCGCTGTCTCTATCCATTTGAATCAGCTCTCTGTATTCAGGCTGTTGTCTCCATCTAACATTTTTGATCCTCCACACTTCTTTCCATAGACAAACTTTCAACTCCTCGATGCCTCAATATGTGATCCCTTCTTTTAGTCAAGTTGTGCCATCAATTTTTTTTCTCCCCAGTTAGATTCAGTATTTCCTCATTCGTCATTCGATCTATCCATCCAGTCCATAGTATTCTTCAGTAACACTACATTTCAAAAGATTCTATTCTCTTTTTGTCTGTACTGTTTGTCGTTCACGTTCGACTTCCATACAGCGCTACACTTCAGACAAATACCTTCAAATAAGACATTCTAACAATTAAATTGGTGTTATATTTTCATAAATTACTGTAATCAGGAATATATTTCTTGTTGTTACCAATCAGCCGTTTATTTTCTCTCTACTTCGGCCATCATCACTTACTTTGCTACCGAAATAGCAAGAACTATCAATTTCTTTTAGTGTCTCATTTTCTACTCTAATCCTTTAAGCATTAGCTTATATACTTCGACTCTATATTCCAATAACCCTTGTTTACATTCGTTGATTTACATCTTTTAAACCTTTGTCAAGAAACTATCAATTCCGTTCAGCAGCTCTTCCACTATTCTTAGCCTCCTTTGAAAGAATTACTATGGCGTCACCAAACCATAAAGTTTTTATTTCTTCTCTCTGAACTCTAGTACTCTTTCCAAATGCGTCGTTGGTTTTCGTCCCAGATTTCTCAGTAAGGACGGGGCAGGCTATAACTTTGTCTCTTTCAATTTTATCATCAGCTGTAGAACTTGTTGGCATAAAATTACTGCTATTGTGGTGGGCCGTGGTTTCGTTTCTGTCTTGGCTACGATAAGGTGTTCACTACTCTGTTGATAGTAGCTTACCCGTATTCCTATTTTCTACATTTCGCTTTTTAAATTCACTAAGCTGATTACCCGCTTAAGGGATCTAATAATCCGCGCCTCAACCCATTGGATGCCATCTTTGATTGTACTCCTGAGTTGCCCGCCCAGAGATCCGAATGGGGCACTATTTCGCCTCTGGAATATTTTACGAAAGAGGATGGCATACCTTTCAGACGTCCAGTAGAGCTGTATGTTCACGGGAAAAATTTAACGGGTGCAGTTTCCCCTTACTTTCAGCTGGTCGCAGTACCAACATTGCAAGACGACGACGGCTAATGTCGCAAGCCCATATCAGCCAATCATATGGACTGTTCGGTGCGACACGGATTCGACAACACCTTGGCAGGTCTCAGGAGTTCTGTGGCACGTCTCACGCTATCGTCGTAAATTTATCTCTCAGTCATGTTCAGGTGAGGCGAATTTGCCGGCCAAGATACCAAAGTGGCTTCGGTATCACGCTACTCAAACCACTGTAGTCCGATTACGGCCTAATGACATGGGCAATTATCTTGTTGAAAGATGCCATAGGCGTCGGGGAATAAATCAAGCAATAAGGGGTGCAGGTAGACCGCAATATTGTTTACCTGGTCCACAGCTGTCGTGGTGCCTTCGATTACTACCATAGGTCCCACGGAAGCCCAGGCGAATGTCCGCCATAGCATAATACTGACCCCATGCGCCAGCGTCCGTGGCGCGATGCATGTTTCAAGCAGGTGTTTGCCCGGCTAAAGGCGGTTCCGGACGCGAATATAAACCTGGTATAGCAAGAAACGTGATTCATCCGACCAGACGACTTGTTTCCATTAATCCACGATCCAGTCTCGGTGATCCCATGGCCACTGAAATGGGAATTGGCAATGTCAGAGTGTGTATCCTACGTAGGAACACGTAGCAGTCGTCGGTTGCGGAGCTCCACGAGCCGTGTGCGCTGAACTGCGTCTTCAGATCAGCCACAGATCGCCGCCCATTCTGCTTTCCAGAGCGGGCAGGCCTCCAACCTACACATTCGATTTTGGAGATAATCTGAGCTGCCCTCTTAGACTGTTTGCAGATGGTGCTGTCATTTACCATCTAGTAAAGTCATCAGAATATAAAACCAATCGCAAAATTACTTTGACACGGTATCTAAATGGTGCGAAAAGTGTCAATTGTCTCTCAATAAAGTAAAGTCTGTCATCCACATGAGTAAATACCTAAGAATTACAGTTAGGAACAACTTAAGTTGGAACGATCACATAAACGATGTTGTGGGAGAGGCAAACCAAGACTACGTTTTATTGGCAGAACACTTTGAAGATGCAACAGGTCTTGAAAAGGGACTGCCTACACTACGCTTTCTCGTCCTCTGCTAGAGTACTGTTGTGCAGTATGGGATCTTTACCATATAGGATTGACGGAAGACTTTGAAAAAGTTCAAAGAAGGGCAGCTCGTTTTCTACTATCGGGAAATAGGGGAGGTAGTGTCACGCATATGATAAGCGAATTGGAGTGGCAACCATTGAAACAAAGGCGTTTTTCGTTGCGGCGAGATCTTTCCACGGATTTTCTGGCACCAACGTTCTCCTGTGAATTTGAAAATATTCTGTCGTCGCCAACCTACATAGAGAGAGAAATGATGATCATAACAAAGTAAGAGAAATCAGAGCTAGTACAGAAGGATTTAATGTTCATCTTTGCCACGCGCTGTTACAGAGTCGAAAGGTAGAGAAATAGTCGAAGACGCCTCTGCCAGGCAGTGACGTGTGAAATGCACTGCAGACTAGTGATGTAGATATAGATTTTTTGAAGTGAGGCGGCCGTCCAGTACCTTGTGGCCTACTCTGTTTCGCCCTCCTTCAACCGCTTTCCACAGATGCTTACTATAGCAGCACACGGAAAACCAACCAGCTTCGCCGTTTCCGAGGAGTTCGGTCCCATGCGCCGGAGCGTAAGTGTTCGCAATTTTACAGAGTTCTTTGAACGTCTCCGCGTACAACGAGCCAGGGCGCCATTCACTCTTGCGACGGGCAGTACTAACAATGCTGTGGGCCACGGATGTAGCTATCACCTCTTCGTTTCATATACAGCGTGTTTGGGAAAATTTTAATATAATTCGGTGCTACAACGTTCCATTTGAATGCGATTAGTTCTTGTCCACATTTCGCTTCAACAGAATTCAGGCAGCACTAATTCACCTTATTCCCGAGACATTACAATGATAAGTTACTCGAATTGGTTGTGATTCAGAGAAAATTTAAATCCGACACTAAAGATGCATGCAGTATCCGGAGAAATCAGTTCACAGTTCTCTCTGTAATTCGTCTCCTGGTGGTGCATCCATTTTGGGGACAGTCTTTTGCAATGACGATCGTGTTCGCAGCTCGTGAGTAAGAGGTCAGTGAACTATCGATAACTTCAGAAGTTGCCAGAGATTAAATTTGTCACCCCGTGTTTACGACGACAACATCAGCCCGGCGAAACTCGCCGTGTCACTGGAAACCGAGCCGCCTTGCTGCTGCTCCGCCCGCAGCGGCGTAAAGAGACTCCGCGTGATGTGGGAGAGACGGCCTGCAGAGCAGAGTTACGCAAGCCCGCGAGATAAGCCGCTCTGACGCGACTGCCGAGGCATCTTCTCTGCGTAACGCACTCCTCGAATGTGTTAAAGGCGGCAGCGCCCGGCCACTGCAGTGACGACAACGAGGAGAGTCCGTGCCCGTGTTTATGTCTGCACCCTCCCCTCCTCGCCACTCCGCATCAGTCACAACCCTGTTTACATCATATGTTCCTAAGTTTATTAACGTACATTGATGAACTTGGGAACTAGTGCATACACATGAGCCCTCATCAGTCAGATGAGGACTGCAGGATGCATTCGAGGGGAAAATAAAAAAAAATGAAGCAAGTGCCACCGGAACGTCATCGCTGTCACGCGAGGGAGATTGGAGGTGAATGCACCCTCGCAGCGATGTCACACCTGTGCAACACGACTAGTACCGGATCAAAACGGTACCCTGGCGCACGCGGCTCCATCGTCCCTGCAGTCGTAGAAGAGGTCGTCCAACGTCACTATGCCCACTGCTTGGGAGGAAGCACGGGTCACATTCGTCTATAAGGAGGGAAGCAGAAGTGATCCCCAAACTACCATCCACTCTCACTGACATCCATCTCTAGTAGAACTCCAGTTCATATTTTGAACTCAAACACAGTCAAGTATCACAAATAGAATAACCTTTTTCTTGCCAACCAACGTGGATCCGAAAACGTCGGTCATGGGAAATTCTACAAGCGCTCTTTTCACAAGAAATCCTGAAAATCGTAGCTCAAATCAGCAGGATGGATACATTATTTCTTTATTTCCGATAAGTTTTTGACTCGATATGCCTTTATTAAGAAATGTGCGATCAAATAGTACTATGCAGAATATGTGACTAGGTAAAAGGATGTCTTGGTATGGAGAACGTTGCATGTTGGATGAAGAGTCATCGACTGAAGTAGAAGGAACTTGAAGCGTGCTGCAGGGAAGTGTGTTCGGACCCCCCATTGTTCCTGTTGTATATTAATGTTCTACCAGACAATATTAACCCCACACATTTTATGCTTACAAGTGGCGTAGGGTGGATCAGAATACGCACCGTGTTGATCTTCAATTTTCTCCCTATTGTCCAACTCGCAAGGTATATAGAAGAGTAAATAGAATGAAAATCGGTATGTCATCAAAGTACATATTTAACACAATGCACATTAAGGAAAGATATTCGAGAAGAGTTGGGGCACAAATGCTGTACGCTGCTAGCAACACTCCAGCGCTCTGTCAGACATCGACTCAGTCAACTGGCTATACTGCGTAATAGACGGCGGGCGACCGAAAATCGATGCAACAGAACCCACGAGTACGCGGCCACTACTGACTATTAAGGCGTACGTAGGACAACATGTTCTGACTGACTGGGTGGCTATGGCGATGACCTACCTTCCAGTTGATTATGGACGATGCCGTTGTACAGGTATTTTAAACCTTGAGAAAGACATTTTGTCATAGTAGGCAATCATATAGCAGTCACCCAGGGTCGATGTGGTCGCCAGTGACCTCAGTACGGAGGACATTAGCTGTTCTGTCTCGGACTACCGCGATATAAAGCTTCTAGAATCCTTCAGATGTATGATTACGCGATATTCGATCATCATGATGAAGCCGCGCTGAGAGAGAACACGAAGTGTATACTACTGAGGTGACAAAAGTAATGGGCTATCTCGTAATACCGTGCAGAACCTCATTTTCCCCGTCGTAGTACAGAAACTCGACGTGGCATGGCCTCAACAAGTGGTTGCCTCTGTAGCCGTTCATAATTGCAGGATCTTGTCCACGAACTGACCTTTTGATTATGTCTTATTGATGTTCGATGAGATTCATGTCGGGCTATCTGGTTGGTCAAATCACTCGCTCGAGTTGTCCAGAATGTTCTACAAACCAGTCGCGAACAATTTTGGTCCGCTGACATGATACAGTTGTTCAGGAACACAAAGTCCATGAATGGCTGCAAATGGTCTCCAAGTAGCCGAACATAACAATTTCAAGTCAATAATCGGTTCAGTTGGACCAGAGGATCCAGTCCCCATTCCTTGAAAACACAGCCCACACCATCATGGAACCACCACCAGCTTGCACAGTGCCTTGGTGACAAGTTGGGTCCATGGCTTCGAGGGGCCTGCGCCACACTCGAACCCTGCAGTCGGCTCCTATTAACTGAAATCGGACTTACCGTACAAGGCCACAATTTTCCAGTTTCTAGGGTAGAACCAAAATGGTCACGAGCCCAAGCGATGTCGTGCTGTTATCAATTGCACTCGCGTCTGTCGTCTGTCGCCACATCCGATTAACACAAAATCCCGCCCCACTCTCCTAACGGATACATTCATCGTACGTCCTCTGATATCTGCAGTTATTCCAAGCAGTGTTGCTTGTCTGTTAGCCCTGGCAACTCTACGCAAACGCCGCTGCTCTCGGTCGTTAAGTGAAGGCCGTCGGCAGCTGTGTTGTCTGTGATGGGAAGTAATACCTGAAACTTTGTATTCTCGGCATTGTCGTGCCACTGTGGATCTCGGAATATTGAATTCTCCAACGATTTCCGAAATGTAATGTCCCATACGTCTAGCCGCAACTACGGTTCCACTTTCAAAGTTTGTCAGTTACAGTCATGCGGCCATAATCACGTGGGAAATCTTTTCACATGAATCTCCTGAGTAAAAATGACAGCTCCGGCAGTACAATGTCGTTCTGTACCTTGTGAACACGATATTACTGCATTCTGTGTATGTGCATATGTCTATCATATGAATTTTGCCATCTTATAAGTTTCTGTTGCGTTATGTCCAGCCCAGTACAGCCCACGAAACATCACCGCACTCCCTCCTCACAGCGACAGCTCTGACGAGTGTGGGGGCGATGTGAGTGAAGTATCGTGACAGCAAGCAGCTCGCGTTGGTCACGCCACGGTGCTGGTTTGTTGTTCGACCACATGGGATGAACGCATTTGCATCAACGAATCTGTGCATATGCTATTGCAGCGGGCAGTGCGTAAGTGACAGCCAGAAGTCAGATGTCGCGTAGCTCGGCGGTTCTCGAGCTGCAGGTCTTCCATGCAAGCTCTTTTCTCGAATGCGTCGAGGGAAAACAGGGATTGCAGTCTGCTCTGGTGAAAAACTTGACCAGGCCAAAGCGGAGAAGGTATGTCTGAACGGCTTTCGTATACTGGTTAAGACCTGTGCCACGGACTGGAATGGATCACATTGAAACTGTAGTGCTTCATCATGGTCTTATTGGAAATAGTATGCCAGTGTCTTCATTCTGCCAATCACTTGCGACGTCAAACTCCTTAACCTGACTTACTGGCCATGGCACTTGGCGATGTGCCGAGTGAGGCGTTACTCTGTATCTACTGCGTGCAATCCTGAGGTCAGTTGCCCACTGGCACCTATCAGCCCATAGTGCGTTGCAAGCATCTTATCTCTACGTCTGTACTTACGCTGGTGTCCTGCATGTAGCGGTAATGCGGCTCTAACTGATGCTTTTAGAAAGGAATTATACAGTGGACGTACACAGGATGTAAAAGAACTACTTATACAAAATTTTTGTGCATTAGTTGAGATAAAAAAAAACACTTTTTATACGATAGAAATATCACAGGTGCACCGTTTCCCCGCTAAGGGTCCATGAAGGTTTTCAGATACGGTGTTCAAACTGTCATGTGGGGAATATTGTTTTAGAGATTTTGCTGAAAACGTTCGTTCACATTCATGCACAGCTGGCGTCTGCGAGTTGCGCGACTCGGTGGTAGTCCGCTTGAGTCAAGTTTCAGGCATTATTCACGAAAATACCTGGCTGTTTTCTGTAGTTTAGAGCATCATTAGAACGCAGATGCCATTTGTACATTAACGAAAGCGGACGACTTTTTCAGTAACATCTTTAAAACATTGTTTATCACATGGCAGTTTGAACATCGTTTCTGAACATCACGAGGGTGAAAACCTTCGTAAACACCTAGAGAGAAAATCGGTGCAGCTGTGCCATCTTTGTCGCAAAAAAACTGTGTCTTTTTATCTTTTCTGAACGCAATAAAATTTTGTATACTTTGATTTCTTTTACAACCTGTCTATATAATGAAAACATGTGTCAATCTGTAAGCGTTTCACTGTAGTGTTCGAACCAGTGTTTCCTGCAAGAGTAAACTTGCTGGCGGTGGTGTTGGATACGTGAGTGTGACAAGAGTCTGGGCAACACTCTCTCTGAAGCGTTTCGTCTACTGCACGAGCGCTTACGAAAATATACTCACGCACATGGAAGTGGTGTGATGATCGGCTAGCTTTCAAGTCGCTTGGACAAATCTGTGTGGAAGCGTAAGATCTGACATTTGTTTGTGCTGTAGTAGAGGAGTGACGAGTCTTGAATTTTAGCCACCTTACCCCTGGCGTACACACACGATTCCCAAAAATCCTATAATGTCATAACAAAAAACAACGCATATAACAACAACCGGTGAGCTGCTCTGATACTGCAGGTACTTGATAACAAAATGGAAAAACAGCCCGCTGTTACATAAAATTACCCAGGAGCTCGTATTTGAAGGTGATTAGTGAGTTTGGAGCGAGACTGGTTCAGCTCCATTGTCAACATAGGCGTAACATTCTAGAATATACGTATTTCTTAGTCATCTTCATGCAGTCACCGTCGCAAAATATTGACAGATCAATCAAAGAGATACCAAGGAAAGACCAGATGGACGATTAGGGTTTAACGTCCAGTCAACATCGTGGTCATTAGGGAGGAAGCGCAAGTTCAACGTAGTTCAGGGATGGAGAAGGTCGTATCCTTCCAAAGGCATCATCCCGGCATTTGTCTAGAGCGATCTTAGGTAAATCACGGATAACCTGAATCTGGATAGCCGGACGCGGATTTGAATCGTCGTCCTCCGGAATGTGAGTCGAGTGTGATAACCACTTCGTCGCCTCGCTCAGTCGGATACCAAGGACGTAAGCAGTTGAGTACATACTGAGTTATGTAACTGAACAACCAAGAATTTCCCCAGCGAAATTTGACTTAAGCCCATCACTTTTAACGTTATGTGGAGAAACATAACGCTTTGGCTATGCAGCTAGTCTGAAAAATAATCCGAGTTATTGTGTATTGCCTATAGTTGTTTCTAACGCATTGGTGGATGCTTCCAGCTTTCAAGGAGAAGTGACAGCGGCCTTCGGAGATCAAAAGCACGGCAGTTTCCTCACAGTGTGGTCACCAAGACCTCGGAAAAGAAAGTACGCGCTAATATTGTTAAACCGTCAATCACCCAACGCGATGCTGCAGTTTTCCTAAATTTGTTGCTTCCGAATGTGACATGGACCACATATTTCTATGATATTTCAGATAGATGCATCACCATTTCCACAAGTTAACTGGATAGATATCGTGTTCCGTATAGCTATCGATCTCAGTACAACGCTCACTAGCGATAAGAGTGTAGCCTCATATGTGGTGTGACACTCAACGAACAACATCTCTGTCTTCGCTCAAAAAATTAGTATGCACCACGAGTGAGGGTGGAAACAGCACAAGACATCTGATCAGTTCTGAAACCGAGATCTGTACTTCGCATACTACTATTTTAATGAATAGACCAAAGTCAACCAGATAAGACGTCATTCTCACTTAAGTAAAAATTCTGCACTATTAATACAGGAATTTTATGTCTGAATTTCGAAGTTGACACGTTTACTTGTTGTTGTTGTATTCAAAACGATAACCGCTGCGTATAAAATAAAAATATCCGCTTTTGACTTTTCTATATTATATATGTCAGCAGCGATATGTCGTCGTGGTCTTGTCCGAAAACTGATTTGAGACAGCTTTCAACGCCAATTTACCTTCAGTAAGTCTGTTCATGTCTGAATGACTAGTGTAACCTTATTGCCTGTTCATTCCTTCATCTACTTCTACAATTTTTAGAACTCCCTCCCTCCTCCCCATGACGCCTCCATCCAGCAGCTTTATATCTCTTCAAATATGAAAGGCGTAGACTTTGCACATGTTAGCAACAAAATATGCATTTCTGCTCTGTATTACTTGAGATTTACATACAAAACTCCTCAGCGGCAAAGGGGGGTCAGAAGTCGGTGCTCTGGCCCGTAGGGAGTGGTGTGTATAATTTGACTGTCGTGGCCATGTCATTCCACGTTTCCGTGCCCAGTCTCAGTTTTTCCTCCGTCTGTAACGTGCTTCAAGTTCACACTGCGAAGGAGCATTAGGGCTTAACGCGCTGGTGGAGTTAAATAATTAATATTCCTTTTATTCGCTTACCTGCAAGTTGCAGACTTAATTTGTCTGTGTTAGGAAATCACAAATAATATCCTTGCTATCGAGCTATTATATTCCGCCGGCCGCGGTGGTGTCGCGGTTCTAGGCGCTCAGTCCGGAACCGCGCGAATGCTACGGTCGCAGGTTCGAATCCTGCCTCGGGCATGGATATGTGTGATGTCTTTAGGTTAGTTAGGTTTAATTAGTTCTAAGTTCTAGGGAATTGATGACCACAGATGTTAAATCCCATAGTGCTCAGAGCCTTTTTTTTTAATTATATTCCAAAAGAATAGGAGAAAACCACATGCAACTCATGCCACCCACTGCAATATTACGTAAAGCTATCTGCATTTCTTTATAAGGTTATTAGGAATATTTTCGGTCTTTTCCCTGTTTGCCACGATCAGCACAGAGAGTTTTACTGACCAGCCTGACGAAATTCTGGAGCTCTTCACGTGTTCTATACCTACACAGCAAAGTGCTCATGATCAAGTGCTAACATTTCTTCATGTTTATCTTCTCAGGCACCACAGTTGAAACTCGCGTAGAAAAAATTGTGTCGTTGTGTCGCTTTCGAGTTGACAGTCGTGTGCAATAGCCCCTGGAAAAAGTCCTGCGCAAGGCTGCGTCGTATGTCCGCGTCACAACGAGTGCAAGGCTTCCACCAATCCACTCACTGCATGGTATATCACATCTAAAGCGATCTAGTCACACAGATATTTATCCGAATATTGACAGAAATTAACTCCGTCGTTACAAGCGCGTGTATAAAATTTCGTTGTCCTGCGAGATTTGTTCTTGTGGCATCCACCTGCTGCAGGAATGCCTAGCGGGATGCCGTTGTGGCGACAGCTCTGGACTCATGAGCAACGAGATTCAAATCCCGATCCCACCATCGTCATTTAGTTTTTTTTCCACTCCTCCCGTAATTGACGCAAAGCGTTTGACTGGAAGGTTCAGTTGAAAAGGACGCTACAATCTCCACCCCCACCCTCTTTCCAGTTCAATCCGAGTTTGTGCTCAGTCTCCAATTTATCTTCGTCGACAGGCTTTCTTCCTTGCTTTTAGAAGGGGATAATTACGTTTTAACGCAGATAATTAGCTTATGGCACGAGCAGGGGAGTTAGGCCGGGATCGTAACCGAATTAACAAACGTTCACAAATACTGGTCACCTCCGTGTGGTTTTAAACTTCCACATTTTCCCAGGAGTGTAAAGTCGGTTACAACGGGTCTGTCCCAGATAATCTACATATACTCATTTTTATGTGGCTATGAATTGTATGAAGTTTACACGAACCATAGCATGCATTCACGGCCGCAAAAGAGGCATCTCTTCGCGGAAACAAGAGCCAACTTATCGTACGGCTTCGTCAATTGTGCACTTTGCAGTAGAAATGGGAGAAGTTTTGGGAGTTAATAAATCTCACGCAGTATGTTTAAAAGACGCAATACACACTAATAAAAGAGGCAGAGCTTCGAATCTGATGAACGACGTGCCTCAAAGTTCCAGTTGGTCCTGTACGATAATTAATCTTCGGCTGACACGGAGTAAAATCTTTTCCAGCTCTGCAGAAGTCACGGACGCTCCCAACAGTGACCAGCAGGCTCGAGCTGTGCGGCATATTTCAGTGCGTAAGGAACGGAATCCCCGCTGGGAGCCGTGCTGGAGGCGCGGGCCGCTCCGCTCCAGAAAGCCGGCGTCTTCCAGAGGAACGCGGCTGGACGCGTGTCGGGCAGCAGTTAGGCGCCGTAAAGTTGTCAACACCTGTGCTGCGGCGCGCCCGCCGCTCGGTCACTGTACTGCGGCCAGAGCGGGAAGCAGCGTGGAAACCTGACACAGTCAGCTGGCGTGCGGCTCCCACATGTCTGGCAATTTCACTGTCGATTCCTAAAGAGCGATACCGCAACCTCGTTCTATCCAAAGCTAGCTGGTTCATCCGGCCAGTGAAAGAATTTTCGGCAGCAGAACGTCAGCACGGAGACGAGAAAAGGCAGTGTTCACCTCTAGATCATCAGTCTCCGGCAGTTTATTGTATCTGTAATACCAAACAACGGTGTTCACCGTCCCACGGAACGGGATGAGCGCCCTGCAGTTTGAGCTCTATTGTGCCGGTGATAAAGCTGAGGTTTATTGAGAAGAGTGGACATAATGTCACACCGTGCTTGTGTTTCATTTCGTTCTTCATCCACATCATCCTCGTCACCACACTGGGTCGGGTGAACTTTATGCTGGTCTTGGAGACTTAAAATAAGAATACAAACGAATTCTCAGACGCAGACAAGACGAAACATCGATAAGCGGAAATGAGAATGTTCCTACTTTCTCCAGAAATTAATAATTTCATTTCCTCATCATTGCCTAAGACGAACTTTCATTTTCGTATTCCTTACGTATGTGAAAGACCTCCCACTTGTCATTGATCAGACAGAAATGATACTTTCTGCAGACACTGCTAATGTTATAATTCCTATTAGCGAGGAAACTGCAGAGTAAAGTCTTAACGACGTTTTTCAAAGAATTATTAATTGTTTTTCGGGCCTCTCCCTAAATTTTGAGAAAACACAATATATTCAGTTCTGCACAACAAACAGAGTAGTACCAGCGGTTGATGCGGCACATGAACACGAGGACAGAATGCTCAATTTTTGGGTGTACATGTTGATGAAAAGTTGAACTGGAAGAAGCGTACTACTGAGCTGCCCAAACAATTAAATTCAGCTACTTTTGCTCTTCGTATAATTGGTAGTCACGGAAACAAAGGTATCAGCTCTTCTTATGTGATTATTTCCTGGGGTAACTACTCACTTGTAGAAAGAAAGTGCTGATCGTACAAAAACGAACAGAAAGAATAATGCATGATCATCTGAGGTGAACAGAGTTAGGCATTTTAACTACAGCTTCACAATATATTCACGAGTGAAATTCGTCATAAATTATCAACCACAACTTGAGAAGAATAGTGATGTCCATACCTACAACACTACAATAAAAACTTCTTTACCCATGATTAAAGCTATCATTGCCTCAGAAACGAGTTCAGTGTGCATCAACAAAAATCATTTGACCAATGACATAAAATGTCTGAAAGGTGGGAAAGTAAGTTTCAAATCTAATCACAAATCGTATCTACTGGACTACTCCCTCTATTCTATAGACGAATTATTTTTTTAAATTAGTAATCTTCAAAAAAAATTAAGTGTAGTTTCATGAGTGGACAGAAAAATAATATATTTATTAATGTTAAGACTAATCATGCATACAAATCCCATAAACTGACTGACTGCAAATCATTTCGATAAATAAAATCGTTCAGGTGATCTATGAAACATGTAACTTACTGACTGATGACATAGGAGGACCTGTGACATGGTGAAGGTTATTGATCTTCTATGCGGTGAGTAGGCCAAATGTAATATAAGCTCA